>NC_091624.1:52453695-52759766 GCF_027580195.1 Bos mutus | reverse complement strand
GTCACTATCAGTCTTCCAAGCACAAGCGCTAACACTCCTCAGAATATGGGTATGTGTAGCAGTGCTCCATATCATAATATTTCCTCTGTTAGGTTATGAACTCCCTAAGGGCAAGGATTATATCTTTTCATCATGCCTGGTATTATACCCAGGTACCTAGTAATTATTCATTCTATTATTTATTTATTTTGGTGAAATTGTATTCAGTTCAGTTCAATTGCTCAGTCGTGTCTGACTCTTTGCGACCCCTAATGCTCAGAGATACTGTACTAGTCTGTTAGGGCTGCCATAACAAAGGATCACAGACTGGGTGGCTTACACAACAAAAATTTATTGTCTCACAGTTCTGGAGGCTAGAAGTCCAAAATCAAGGTGTAAAGCGGGGTTAGCTCCTTCTGAGTACTGTAAGGGAAGGATCTATTCCAGTCTTCTTCCTTGGTCTGTAGGTAGTCGTCTTCTCCCTGTGTCTCTTCATACTGTTTTTTCTTTATATCTTTATGTCCAGACTTCTTTTTTTATAAAGATACCAGTCATGTTGGATAGAGCTTAACTTAAGGACCTTACTTTAACTTGATTACATCTCTAAAGACGCTGTCTCCAGACAAGGTGGCACACTGAGGTACTGAGGATGAGGACTTCAACACATGGATTTTGAAAAACACAGTTCAACCCATAACAAGATACCAAAGTAGTTTTTGCTGTTTTGTCTTGTTTTCTGACAAGCACTTGTAAGGTTTTTTAGCATCCTCAGCATACTGGTTTTTACTCTCTGCTAGCACTCTAGACAGTGTCGTATGGAAAGAACAAAGGACGGGATGGCACATTCAGTGAGTGTAAGGAGTTTGGTTTGACCAAACTTAGGGAATTGGGGTACTTTAGATTCCTCTAGACATGGACAGGTCAAGAAAGAACTTTGATAATATGCCAAGGAGCGAGCATGGACTTTTTCCTGAGAGCAGTCACAGAAGGATTTTAAGAAAATGAGTGACAAAAATCTATCCATTTTAGAACTATCCCTCTAACAAATTGTCAGGAATGGATTAGGAGTAAGGAGGGGTGAAAGGGAGGTGGCTTTGGAGGAAGAGAGACTAGGGAGGATGGATATTTTAAAGCAACTTGAGTGAGAGATAATGAAGCATAGACTATGGGTTGTAGAAAAAGGGACGATTTTATAGGTAGGAAGGTAAATTGATTAGACTTTGTGATATAGGAGGGGATAAAGGATTTTGCAAGAGGATTCTGTCATTGAATAGAGAATTAGAATATAGGGATTCTAAAGATCTTGTGTCTGAGGAGAGAGGTTATTTCTGGGTGTGATGTATGGGTGAGCTGTCAGCATAGGGTTCCAATGCCTGTACCACCAACAGGGTTTCCCTTGGGCATTCCCTGCTTTCAGGCTAAATCCAGTGCTTTCTCACTTCTGCTTTACCTAGTTGAGTACTTCCCTTTCTTCTGTGTGTGTGTGTGTGTTAGTCGCTCAGTCATGTCCAACACTTTATGACCCCGTGGACCCACCAGGCTCCTCCATTCATGGAATTCTCCAGGCAAGAAGAGTGGGGACCCCCCCCCACTTCTCTAGGGGGTCTTCCTGACCCAGGGACCAAACCTGGCTCTCTTAACTTGCAGGCAGATTGTTTACTGTCTGAGCCACCAGGGAAGCCCTTTCTCCCCCTAGTAATCTGTCAGAGATCCCCAGCTAATAATATAGGTATCCCTTAAGTTTTCTCTTCCTTCTTTGAACATTAGCTAGTTTTCTATAACTCAATGCCTCAAACCAAATATATTTAAATATATAGAAAATCATACAGGGAAAACCCCTCCTTTTTGGGAGTCCCTTCATTGAGTCCCAAGACACTTGAGATTTGTTTGTTGGCTAGGCACATATTTTGAAGAGCTTATAGAAACAGGAGCCTACACTAAGAGAATTTTCCAGAATTGGGTTCACTCAGGTAGATCTCAGAACAAGCCACAAAGAATTGAAGGGGATATTTGATCAATATTAGCCAGTCAGAACATAGTGCTAGAGGTTTACTTCCCCCTGAAATTTTGAATTTTGGGTTCCCACTAGAGAATTCTCAGCATATGGACCCTTGGCTCCTTTGGGATACAGAGACTAAGGCAGGACCAGTTCACTTTGTGGACTAGACCAGGAAATATATAATCAGATATATAGGTCAGCACCAGCCTTAGTCCTAAGGAACCCTCATCTGGGAACTGTGACTTTAACTAAGTTTATTTAAGAGGGCGGTGGACATGTACACAGCTTTGCTGTGTATATTTTGTGTGTATTTTTGATCATTAGTTCCAGGAGTGAAAATAGGACCACACGCTTCAGATGTCTAGACTGGAAACCTGTTTAGCTGGACAGTCCTGAAGAGTTTATCAGCTTTTAAAAATTTTGCTAATCAGAGCTTGACCTGATTATAGAACTGAAATTTGTCAGCAGTTTGTGACTCCTTAGGCCTGCCTTGCAGCTTGTCAAGTCTGATTTAGACTGTGCAGCAACTATGTCTTAGCACATCAGTGAAGTGAGTGTGTCCCTGCCAGGCTGCTCACTCCTTTAGCGGGCATGTTCCTGTGGGAAGAAGGAGAACCACCTCCCGTCACCCATCATTCTTTGCTGCATGTAATTTCTGAGTAGTTTATAGAGGACAGGGGAAAAAGAGACTGTGCCACCAGAAGAGAGTGTTTTCCTCATGAAACAGATCCAGGTTGTCTGACCATATACCAGCCTCTTCATGTTGCTCCTGGCTTTACTTAGTTGTAGAGAAAGAAGCATCACAAGCTTATTCCTGCATAAGTCAGGCTTGGGTCAACCTATCCTTTGCGCCTTGTGGATGTGATTGTTGACACTGGAAGAAAAGGTGGGCATGTGTTGCTTCTGACCCAGCCACTCTGGTAGTGACATCTGAAAAGGCAGGCTGGGTTTGGAGCAGACACATTCTTTGCTTCCTAGCCTATTGTATTTAGCCCCAAGGAGACGTAGATTGGTTTGTATGAGAGGAGAGAACTGTGATTGGTGACCCCCTCCTCCGGTCTTTGTGTGGCAAATCTCAGATGCATTAGCTGAAGATGAGTTTTGTGCACCAGGTGGTCTTCTGACTAACCCACCCATTTGGTTCCCCTTTAGAGCTCCTGCAGCTCTGAACCTTCCCACAACTCTGCGTGAGTGTCAGTGTCTCATGTTGAATTTCCATCTTGACTCATCTGTCTCTAGGCGAAGATCCCTGCAAAGATTTAAATTGGGAACCAGACCTTGAGAATGTCTGTTCAGAGCATTTCACAGCTTCTGGATAAATGCATTTTCCTTCTTAACCCAATCTGTTTTCCTAATTCTGTCCAGCTGGTTCTTAAACAGCCCTGCTTTGAGGAAGCTGCCCAGCTAAGGTGGGTGCTTGTACTAACTCTTACCTCTACGAGGTACTCCTATCCTTTTCGGCCTGCCCAGGATTCCCAAGAAAAAGATCCACGGTGAGAAGGGAGCTGCAGTTTGCTCACATGGCTCAGGAAACAGAAATTATGTCTATCCCAAAAGGGGCTTCCCAGGTGGCTCAATGGTAAAGAATCTGCCTGCCAGTGTAGTAGACACAGGAGATGTGGATTCAATCCCTGGGTCGGGAAGATCCCCTGGAGGAGAAAATGGCAACCCACTCCAGTATTCTTGCCTGGAGAATCTCATGGACAGAGAAGCCTGGCGGGCTACAGTCCAAAGGGTTGCAAAGAGTCGGACACAGTTGAGCAACTGGGCACACAAAAGACTAGTTCATTGAGGAGGTCTGATTGTCCTTTGGTCACATAATGTCTGGCACTCTCTGGGCTCTGTTGAACAGTGACAAAAGGAGCACTGCTTTTTTACTGAGTTTACAGTGACTGCTGTTTACCACTTTCTCGCTTATGCCCCTTGTTTCTTTTGCTGAACCTTGAGAAGGAGGAAAGATACAAAAGTAGTTTCTGGACAGAGCCAGATGAGTGCTCTCCTGAAGACTAGAACTAGAGATAGCAGATTTGTTACACCTCATGTCCTAAACACATTTTCTCTTGTCTGAGCCTTTGTTTTTCTGGAAAACTCAGACTGCTTCGATGATGAGCTGAATGTGTTTGCATAGGCATATGGACAAGACAGATGCATCAGCCTCAGTTACAGCCTCTGGAGGTCCTAGCCCCTGGTGGATGCACTAGGAAGAAGTAGGTTCTATGGGTGGTGTCCTACCTCTGAGGGTCTTTCTCAGTCTTGAGAGTTTGATCTTCTCTTGAGTGTAGGAAACTCAGACCCAAACCTGGTCACGACAGCCACTGCTCTGACCTCTTTAGGAGTGGCTATGGATCTGGGGGAGGAAATTCCAATTTCATCAGTCTTCGCTATATTTCTTGTGTTAATAAACCCTTTACCTCTTTCTTCTGGCTGAAAAATGAGGAGCTCCACAGTAAATTTGCCAAGACTTCCACTGAAATTTGACAGTTTTCAAGGTTTTTTTTTTTCTTTTCTGTATTTAGACGTGGTTATGGTTGCACTGTCAGCCCTTATCTCTTCTGTCATCCAGCCAGCTCCCAACTGGGTTAGGAGGTATTTGCTTTGCTGTCAGTGTTGGCTGCATAATGAGGTGGATGGTTAAGAAATGGGTTGTGTAGTGTCTCTGTAAATCTAATTTTTTTTCCTTGGTTGAGGGGGAAGCAGTATTATTGGAAGAAGGCAGTAGGGAGGCAAATGTTGGCTCTAGCTTCAACGCTTTCTCCTCAGGATCTTGGATAAGCCGAGGAAATCATTCTTAATTTAAAAGCTTGTTTTATCTATCGTATAGGGCTGCTGTTCTGTAATGACAGATTCCAAGGTGGCCCCCATAGACTGCCTGCTTCCTGGCCAGCAGGGCCTCATTTTGTTGTGCATGGTCATGAGGAATGTTGCAGGGCAGCAGAAGTAGGAAGGTTTGAGAGCCTGGTGTGGGCATGATGGGTGAATCCAATCTGCCCACCTGCTGTTAACCTGAGGAGGAGGGGATTATTTTATTAGATTAGGCCCAGAGGAGGTAGAATAGGAATGGCTTCACTGGATTGTTACTGGCTGACTAGAGCACTATTTTGAGAAGAATTCTGAGATTCTCTGGTCTCAAACAGTGTTTTTCCTGTCCTGTGGTTGCAGAGTAGAAAGAGGTATCATGTGTTTCACATTTTTGTCATTAATGCTCCAGGGCTTCAAGGGTCCCTGGATTATGCTTGGCATTGTGTTGCAGTGAACAACTTGAGTGTTCTTTGAAGATAAGGATAATTTCCTGATGAAATTTAACTGGAATTTCCTGATAATTCCACTAGAGTTGTTGAATTATTTGGAATTAGGGCCATGTGAGAACCACCTGACTAGCACGTCTCCAGGGAGGTGAGGCTGCCACTGGCAAAGGTCCAGGAAATTTGGGACTATGAGACCAGGGTCCTAAACCTTATGCACTTTAGATCAACATGATATTACTTTAGGTTTATTGTTCAGTCACTCAGTTGTGTCCAACTCTCTGCGACCCCATGGACTGCAGCACACCAAGCCTCCCTGTTCTTCACCATCTCCTGGAACTTGCTCAAACTCATGTCCATTGAGTCAGTGATGCCATCCAACCATCTCATCCTCTGTCACCCCCTTCTCCTCCTGCCTTCAGTCTTTCCCAATATCAGGGTCTTTTCCACTTTAGGTTAGTTAGTTTCTAATTTAGGTGAGTTAGTTCCTGATTCTAGATTCCAGAACAATCTGTGGTCCTGACTTCTGCAGTATAGAGGGCCTTCCTCAGCCCACCCTGTTTCTCTACTTCTGTCTAATCATTGCCTTGGCATAGCCTAAGGGAGTTCTTGTTTTCTGGTTGGTTCTTTTGCTGTGGCTGTTCAGGAAGAACTAGACTAGGTACCTACTTTGAGAACGTGGTGGTGTTTGGTGTTAACTGCCCTTGGGACTTTACTTGTTCTCCAGCTTTGCCAAATGCAGACGCAGATTATATACATAGAAAACCAAAACCAAAAAGCAACCAAACAAAAACCTAGAGCTTATCTCAGTAGAAGGGACGACTCCTTTTGTATTATGCTCTGTTTTTGCTGTGTTCTGTCTTCCCTCTGAGGCTAGGAGCTCCTCCGAGCATAGGGCTCCTCCGAGCATAGGGCTCCGTCTTCTGTCTTTCTGTATCCTCTAGCCCAGACATGAGCGAGGTGGATAGGCAGAGGAAAAGAAAGGAGGGGGAGAAGAGGTGGGAGGAAGAAATGGGGGAGGGGAGAGAGTAACATCTATATTTAGGGAGAGGGAGAGACACTCACGGAGGGTGTGTGAGTGAGCTTGCTGGTGAGGTCTGTGTGTGCGTGAGTGTGCTGGGAAAGGGGGTGTGCGCCGGGAATGTGTGAGGAGGGCTGGTGCCCTATGGGAGGTTGCAGGCAGGAAGCAGCTGGAGAGGAGGAGGAGCAGCAGCAGGAGCAGTAGCTGCCCTGCTTTCTGTCTCTGTCTCAGAGCCCGGAATCGATTGAGTTAGAATTCCACGTCCAGTCAAAGTTTGGC
The DNA here is from genome assembly GCF_027580195.1 of Bos mutus. NCBI lineage: Eukaryota > Metazoa > Chordata > Mammalia > Artiodactyla > Bovidae > Bos > Bos mutus. The sequence continues at coordinate 52,753,246 of NC_091624.1, read as the reverse complement.
TGCTATAACCTTCAGCGGGCTGGTCGTCAGTATCCCCCCTCAGCAGAGAGGTGTGGACCAGATTGGATTCCTAGATTTGCAGCCAGCAAGACTCCTGCCCAGCCCATCACTGAGGGAATTTCTCTACCGGGTATTGTTCCTATCTTCAACTTTGCACCAAGGAGCCAGCCAGCTGGGTGCAGCCGGGAATAATTGCTCCTCAGCTCTCTGTTTGTTGGGTGGGCAAGCAGCTGTACTGTGGCTTACAAAGTTCATCCTGTGCCTTCTCTGTCAAACCAAGGAGTGCTTCTGAATGGATTTCCTTTTAGAGACAGCACTTGCATTCTAAAACTTGAGAATTTGTGGTTCTTATGTGTTTTTTTGTTCCCCCCTTTTCATTTCTTTAACTCTTATTTTGATTGCAGCAGCAAGGTAAGTGGTGTTGAGTGTATGACTGACTCTGAATGAGAAGCAGGGACAAAAGCAAAGCATTTGTGGGTGGAATATGGAGCAGCTACATTAATTACATAACTGCATGAACCAACTTGCTGGTGTGGGGTCATTATAAGGAGTGAAAAACAGCATACTCAGCACTGAAGGTAGAGTCTTCACGTGCACGTGTTTATATGCTGATAACCTGACCATCCATTCCTCCTTGAAACTCTCCTGTATGTATATAAATACCATCCACCCTTTCGTATATGTGCATACCTGTATACAAAGAATCTGTATCTCTCTCTTGATATGTTCATATGTTTATAAATAACCTGTCCGTTCCTCTCTTGTGTGTTACATATATATATATATAGACAACTCATTCATTCATCTTACATAAATATACACAAGCTATCTTTCCTTTCATGTGCATTCGTATATATGTTCTTTTATCTCATACATGTATGCATATACCTACATAACCTTCCTATTCTTGCATATGCCTATGTATATTCAGAAACTTTTCCATTTTTCCAACGTGTGAGAGTGTGTTTAAATGTCTATACTGTGCTTCTGTCTAATGTGAGTATTAATTCATCCTCGTGTTTTTACTCTATATATACAAAAGTCATCTTGAGTTTTCTCTGATTTAAATGTGGACACACATGGGTAACAGATAATATGTCCACTTGTATCATGCTTGTAAGATGAAAAAAGCACTAACTTTTGTAGATTGAGGACCCTGTTAAATCCCAGCTCTACTCAGTGACCTTGGTCAAGTCATTTAAACCCTCTGAACTTTATTTTCCTCATTTATGAAATCAGAATAGTAATTCTTACCTCTTACCTCACAGAATTGTTGTGACGATAAAATGGGAACCTTGTAAACTGTAAAATTTTAAACAATTTTACTACTGCCGTGTTTCCCTCTAGTGTGAGTTGTGTAGGATTGTATACCTTTGACCCAGCTGCATTGAGACTATGCTCTTGTCTGTGAGAAGTCTGTAAGTCTTCCCTGCGAAGGTGTAGCTTCTGTTGAAGTTACCATATTTTTCTTGTAAGTTTGCCCATAGTGTTGGACCTAGGCTACACGGAGTTGCATGGTCTCTAGAAAGAGTTGGGTTGAGAGAGAAAAGGTCTCATTCCCTGCAGGTTTGGGCCTTTGTTCTTTGTAGCCTTGGGGAGGATCGAGCCGGTCACCAAATGAGCTAGGATCCGAGTGAGCAGGTTAAAGGGAGAGTGAAAGAACATTCTACTGCCCCTGAGATGACAGTCTCTTCTTGGCAGTGAGCATCCACTGCCAGGTTTTAAAGGTTCTCCAGAGTGTCCCTCGCCCTAACCTTCTAAAACTATGCTATTCAATGTAGTAGCCACCAGCCACATGTGGTTGCTGAGTGCTTGAAGAGTGGCTAGTTTAAACTGAGATGTGCTGTAAGTGGAAGATACATACCAGAGTTCAAGGACTCAATATGAAAAACAGAATGCCTATATATGATGATATTTTTAGATTGATTTTGTATTGAAAGAATAATATCTTGGGTAATGGGGAAAATAAAATACATTAAAATTAATTTTACTTATTTCTTTTAATTTGTGCAGCTACTAGAAATGTTTAAAATTATATATGTGGCTCACATTCTATTTCTGTCGAACAGTGTGGTTCTAGACCCACCATCAGCACAAGGATGAAGGCAGCTCTTCCAGCTAGAGGGCAAGTGGCAGCCCCGTGACGGCATCCCTGGGGAAGATACACAGGGTATCTTTCTGCCAATCTTGTATTCTGGAAAGATACCAGCTAACTAACAGTCTGGCAGAGGCTGGTGCTGCCAGTACTCTGTTTATTTGTCCTGAGTGAGTCCCCCTGCCTCCAAATTGTGAGCAAGTATATTTGGGGAGAAGTTTCCAGCTTAGTTTTACCATGGAAGGGGATTGTAAGCCATCAATCTATAAGAAAATATAGAACTCAAAGGCAGTATGTTTTTATGGGAACAGAAATGGACTAGAAAGCAGAATACTTGGATTCTAAATCATCTCTGCCATCACTTACTTATTCCTTCCATGGCACTGAGCTCTCACTGTGTGCTAGGCTATATGCTTGGCATAGTAATGCCCTGTGCTAGGCATTAGGAATTAAAACACAAACAAGGCCCGGTTTTCTATATAATAGAGTTCACACTCACTTAAGCAAGAGCCTCCCACTTAGGTGTCTGCCAGAGTAAAATAGATGAACAACAAGGGTGTCATTCTAGGTCAAGTATTACAAACTTGGGTAATTGGGCTTCTGAGAAGCCTGTATATTCACTGTTCTGCCTAAAGACTTTGAAATTTCAAATTTAGAAAAATGTATGATAGCCAAACAAAACTAGCCTGTAGGCTAGATCACAATGTGGTCTGATTCCAGGCCTCGATAAACTCTAAAGAACTCTTCCAACTCTAGCATTTTTTGATTTTGTGTCCTGGATCCATTTATTTAATGGCAAGATTTATTTTGTTTTAGTTTGAGCATCATATATGCCAGGCACTGTGTACTAAGGCTGCAGCAATGAACAAAACAGAGTCTTTGCTCACATTCTAGGTTGGGGAGAAAGACAGATGATAAGCAGACAAATATATGATCTATCAGGTGGTAGTATCAATAAGTTCTGTGAAGACACTAGAGCAGAGTGAAAGGATGAAGAATGTGGGGGTGCAGGGGGTGGATAGGAGAGTGTTCAGGGGCTAGATTCCTACTCACATGCCATCTTCAGTTTACTCACAAGAGTCCTAGGTAGTAAAGAAAAAGAGAACATGGAGAGTGCTTAAGAAAAAAGTTGTTCTAGTACCTGTTAGAAATGGTAAGACAGACTGTATTCAGGGGGGCTATTATTCTGCAGTATTGTAAGAGGAGAAAGATTGAGCCCAACTCTAAACACAAGTGAGAATTTTTAGCCAAGTAACAGGGTGAGGGTCAGTGGATGGAAAATGACTAAGAGGAAGCATCAGGGGAAGAGAGGCATCTGGGTAAATGGACTTGACGGGGTTTTTGCTGGAATCAGGCCAGGGTGAGGGATAAGGAATTTGGTTTGATATCAAAGGTGGGGAATTTTCACTAAACTGACCCAGTGAAATGTTTGCTAAAATTGGACTAAACAGAGTCCAAGGACAGGGGCCTAGTCACAAAGAGGACTCCAAGGAGGCTGACTCAAGTTTGGGCAAAGAGTCTTTGTCAAGAGCATCCGAGTCTAGGTACATATGTATTTGTTTTATGGTTTGTTAGACTCTTCGGTATAATAAACCCTGGTACTGCTGGCAGGGCACCCTGGGAAGGACACAGAATACCCAGCTCTCCTGGCTGCTATTCAGTCTTCATTCTGGGGTTTTGATATACCAGCCCTCAGAAGGCAGCATCCTTTTCCATGCTACTGTACACCCCCTGAGGGTCTGTCTCCCTTCTTGGATACAGCGCTTGAAGTTTTCTTTCCTTTACCATGTTCGGCTTCTGGCCAATAAATGGAGGGCCTCCTGAGGCCGGGGAGCAGGGGTGGCAACTACAGTACAGGGACCTCTGTTGTTGTTGTTCAGTTGCGTTGGACTCTTTGCAGCCCTGTGGACTGCAGTGTGCCAGGTTTCCCTGTCCTTCACTATCTCCCAGAATTTGTTCAAACTCAGGGACCTTGCTACACATTTGAGGAGCATTCTTCATTCCCTTTGGCTAATCTCAGCCTTTATACCTGTGACTCTGATCATTGTGTCTGACAGGATTCTCTGTGAGCATTGATAATTTCTCAAAGATTAACATCATAAGAGTACCCCTATCTGCCTTGGTCCTAGAAATTCATTTCCCACCATATTAGCCATACAGCATTATTGGTAAATAGCTCAGGAATGATCTGACTCTGTGGGTGATATGGGGGAGGTAGGTAGGAGACGCAGAGCTCTTGGCTTTCTGCCTTCTGTGTTTGTTTCACACAGAATGAGAGGCTGCTTGATATATGTGCAAAGAGCCCTGGCTTATTCCCAGAGGTCTCCCCTTTGTTTCCTCCAAGCCAAGATTTGGGTCAGAAGCAATTTTACAAGGAATACTCACATTCCTAATGACATTTATTTGATAAGGCAGAGAGAGATGAAAGAACCAGGCATTTCAGAAAGCCGAGAGCTTTTTTCTTCTTGACTGTTTGTGGCAGGCTGGTGCTGATGCGGTGTGATATAAGGGATCTCCTCCCTGACATCATTCTCAGCTTTCCATCACTGAAACTTTGTTCCTTTTGATTAATTCATCTTGTTTTGGTATGTTCCCTTTTCAAAAGCAGGTATTCCTTGAGAGGGCCACCTTATTCTTCCCAGCCTTAGGCATTCCTTAGGAAAAGACTGCAGAAAGATACGGTCATTTTCAAGGGTATATGTATGAAGTTTGGAGAGTTGACTTGAGTGGATAGGCCAAGTGGATAGGGCAGCATGACAGCACTGTGTACCTTGAAGGAAACTAGAGGGCTGGCTTTCAGCTGGTTGGGCCCCAAGGCCTCCTTATGCCTTTCCAGTTCAAGTATTACTTCTTCTCGGTGGCCTTTCCTGTCCTGCTTTTGCTGGACTTCCCATCAACTTCCCATTCCCCACCCTGGAATTAGGTGCTTGGTTTCCTATTACAACTTCTGTTATACATGTATCACTATGTGATAGTTTATATGCCTAACTCTGTTTCCAAACTTTAATATATTAGAGAGCAGGAACTGTGTCTTATATTCCTAGCATGTAGCTTAGTGCCTGGCACATTGATTGAATTGATTTAGAGATCAACTGTTTTATTCACGCTTTGGCCCCGGTTATCCCATTCCTGTGGACAGAAGTAGCAAAGAAAGGCTGAAGAAGGAGGGGGCCTTGAGCTGGACATCCTGGCTCTTCTGGTTGCCCTTTCAGCCCATCCTGTCTCCTGGTATCCTATGGCATTCTGAGCAGAGTGACTGGTTAATCCTCTGGGCATCACAGTGAGCTCTGTCCCCTGTTTCCAAACCTAAATAGGTGGATGACTGAGTGGCTTTGGCGCCTTTACAGAACCCACGTCCCTAGGAGGTGATTCTTAAGTTCAGAATTCATCTGGGAACTGCGGCTACCAATTCAGAAGATTTAGAGGGTTTTGTTTGTTTAGTATGAACACAAGCATCTTTGTTTGAGCCCAGGAGGAGCTGTTCTGGGAGCTCTAGCTGGAAATTTCCTGTTTGTTTCTGATGTATTAAATAGGAAAGCAGGCAGCTCTGCCTTTAGACCTTCAGAATGCCGCAGGAAAAGGCTCTGGATGGCAGCGGCTGTGCCATTGGTCCCCTGTGTGGCTGGCCAGCCAGTGGTGTAGGCACTGTACTCTTGGACCTGGCGAGACTGTCCAGGAAGTTATGCCAGGCCCACCTGGAATACTGATCTGATGGGTAGAAGCAGATAGGCCCAAAGTTAACCTGGCCTGCACTGAAGCAATAGCAGGACAGTCAGCTTCAGTGTTGTTCCTGGAAAACTGCCTCCTCTAGACCAGAGTGGGGCCAGCCGTGGAGGGCCTGGCAGTGTGTTCTGGGCCTCGTCAGCATTAGAAAGGAAGGCTCAGCCCCTGCAGCTGTTCTTCCCCTTCCTGGTGCTTTCAGGTTGCCTGAGGGAGGGCGGCAAGCATCCTGTCACCTGAATGAAATGTTGGGAGTGAATATTTTGCTCTTCCCTTTCCTTACCTTAAAAAGAAAACTTCTAGAAGAAAGACTGACAAAAAGGGACACTGTAATGGTTGTCATCCAGGCCTTGCTGCAGACCGTTAGAAGACACTGAGAAGGCTAGGGGTCTGGGGCTGGGATAGAAGTCATGGTTCGCTCAAATCATACCATTTAGGCAGCTGCACACTAGGCTTAGACACTGGTCTCCCTGCTTGTTTGTCTCAGGGTCTTGCCATGTCAGTAATAATAACTGTACTCCGGTGCTGTGCAGTTTACCAGTTACCAGTCTCTCATTTTATAACATCTCTGTGATGACCTCCCCCACTTTACAGATGAGGAAACTAAGGCACAGAGAGGAGAAGTGTTTAATCCAAGGTCACTGGTGAAGCAAGACTCAAACTTAAGGTCTAGGGATTCTCAGCCTAGTACCACTTGCTCGTGGCTTATACACAGAGCTTCCATCTTGGTTTAGTAAACGGTCTTTCTCCTTTGAGAAGAGCTTGAAAGGCAAATTGCCAGCTCTAGTCCATCAGGCTGGGGACATGGTTTAAAGCTAATACTGGGCACCAAGACCAAATCAGGGCACCCAGACCTTGCACCTTACGGAGAAAAGAGGGGTGGCTTTGGAAATGTAGATTTTCTTCTTTCGGAAGGAGAGAAGTAAGAATTTGAGTCATTCCTGGAATTGGGGGCTTTGATGTCTAGACAACTGGATCTCCAAACCCGAGACTCAGCAGTTCAGATTGTGCATGTATTGTCTGTCTGTCTGAGTATCTGACTCTCACACACACACATACACACACACACAGACTAGGTTGAGTTGACCACATGACGGGTATGGCTGATCCTCACCCCTTGAAACATTGAAGTAAAGCAGTAATGCTTAAAAAGCAGTAATTAGGCCTCTCCGATGCCTCACAGGATGGTTAAGAGTTCTTAAATGAAGAATTCCTTGATGAAGTAAGAGTTTTTACATGAGCTAGCAAGAAGGGAAGAATGAAAAGGAAATTAATCTAGTCTCTTGATTCTTGGCCTAGTTATTTCCAGTAAAAGAGGTCAGCTTCATCTTTATTTCAAGTCTTGGGACTTGTTCTTCTGGTTCTTCTTAGCCTGGAGAAGTCCAGTGCTTTTAATTTTCAGACCCACAGACTATAGTTGGTGGTCTTCCCCACAAATGATTGCTATGGGAGCAGTCAGCTTGTGTTCTTCGCAGACAGTTTTCACTTTTTAGGGTTAACTTGAGTTAGGAGGAGGCAGGGGTGTTAGAAGATATAGAAATCTAGGTCAAATCTAGAAAATAGAGAAACCATCTCCAGTTGAAGAACAGGAAGGGTAGCGTGTCTCCCACCAACCTATTTGACCCACCCCCAGCTGACCCAGCAGAGCCAGAGAGTACTGGCAGTCCCATGCACTCCCGGCCTCTCTGCTTCACCCTTTGTCCTTTCCACTCTGCTCCTTCCCTACATTCTGCATTTTTCCAGTAAAAAGGAAATGGATTCCCACCCCACGCCCCACCCCCCAGAAGGTAACAATCATCTCTATAAGTTACAGTCACTGGTAGCTTAGTATTTAGGGGCGAGACTGGTGGCAGGTCTTTTTTCACCTTTTTGGAGAACAGCAGAGCACCCTGGAACCCTCTCCAATGTAACCAGCTCCCTGCCTGCCACATGTATTGTTTTCTCCAGGCCATTCAGAGGGTTAGAGCAGCGCTCTGTTACTCCAGCAGTAGACAGCTAGGAAATCACTTTCTTGTCATGGTCCTCTCTCCAAGTGCAGAGTTGCTATCACTAAGCAGAGGGAAAACACTTTGTGCTATAAGCACAGGCAGGAGCAAACCTTTAAGTAGCTGAGTCTTCACCAGAACAACAAACTGGAGGGAAAAAAAAGAAACATTCCATGTCTTGTCTGTTACTGTGTGTGTGATTTGAGGTTTGGTGGTTAAACATCTGTGTGTTCGTTGCTGAGCCTCATGTTGAATTTGTAAAGGTTCAGTCTCTGTCGAGTTCATCCCACCTGTTTCCCAGGTGTCTGTTTCAATCCTGATCCCTTTGGCATCAGCCCTTGCTCACAACACAAGGGCTTGATCTGATTTTACATCAAAACTCTGATGGGAAGCCAAGGAGAGAGAAGTGACTGCCTGTAACCTTTAAGGCTAGCCTTGGGAGGCAGGTCACTGTTGACTCCTAGAGTCTTAGAAGGTAATGTTCTTATTCCTGCTTGATTCATAGTACCATGCTGCCTTCTGATCCAAGCACACTGTTTTCCTTTTTCACTAGCTGCAGGGTAAGAGTCAAACCAGGATCCAGGGACATGTGCCAGGTTTGAGACCACACATGGGACTGTTCCAGGCATCACTGTGGGCCAAGCCCCAGGCATCAGCCATCAATAACTGCTAAAAATAGACGGAAAAGAGCAGGTCAGGATATTGCCTTCTAACACAATCTCTATTAACCATCCTGACCAGAAACAAGAGGAACAAGCTTGAAAATCCCTCAGACCCTGAGGGAGAAAATGAAGCGATTGTTGCAAGAATCAGAGGAAGAAATCATGGTCACCTTGGGATCCTCCTCCAGGCTTTCCCCAGATAAAGCTAAGGCGGAGACTCTGTGTGGCATCAAGAGCAAGTCCTCAGGCCCTGCTGGAACCTTGCCAGAGGACAGCTTCCTGCCCCCTCACTGTGGGCCTGTAGTCTCCGCCATTGGTGGGGATACAGATGGGGGTCTGGCCCAGCATTGCAGCTTTGGGCAGCAGGCCAGCAGCCAGCTTCCTCTGGGCTCCACAGCCTGTGTTTCAGGGTCTGCCTCTCAGGACCTCTCATCTGCCAGCATTACCAGAAGCTGTCCAGAGCCCTCAGAGAGGGATCAAGCCAAGCCCCTTTTGTCCAGAGGCCTTGGCCAAGGCTGTCACCATGAACAGCAAGAACCTTTGGGGGATGTAGTGGACTATATCATCAGAGAACTGCAGGGCATCAGCCGTCTCCAAACTGAGATTGCTGAGTTGCGGCAGCACTTGAGCCAAGTCCGAGGTTCGGTGGATGAGGTCTCTAGCTGTGTAGACTCAGTTCTGAGTGAAATAGAAGGCTTACATGTGGGCAGCAGTTCCCTGGCCAAAGGGTGTGTGGGGGGAAAGGCCCAGGAACCCCATGTGGACAGACCCAGCGAGGAAGCCATTCTGTATCTGTATGGACTTCCTGAGCAAGATGGGGAAAATACCATGGAGCTGGCTCACAACTTCCTGGCCAAGCACATGTGTGTTAATGGCATGCAGTGCAATAGGTTCATTAAAGAGGCTTACCGAGCTGGCAGAGCCCCAGCTCCCAGGCCTACTGTTGTGAAGCTTGCCCATCTAGAGCATAGGGACCTCATATTGCAGAAATCCATCCTCTTGCAGAGTTTAGGGGTCCGGATCACCACCAGAGAAGAGCCAAGCCAGCCACCATGCTCTAAGAATCCCCCAAAGGAGTCTCTCTCATCTTTGGAACAACAACTCCAGCATCGTAATTTGAATTCTTTACACCTGGATCAGCCAGTTTTTCAGGTGGAAACGGGGGACAGGGGACCAATAACAGGAGCACATCAAATGGGGGCTCAGAATCAACATAGAGAACCCCAGACCCCTGAACAGCAAGGCCTTTGCTTCCCACCCAAGAATGATTTGGCAAAGCCAAGTAATGAGTCTAAGCAAGGGGGTGAAGTCAGAGGAACATTAGGAAACCCCCAGGTTCTCAGGGGCTCCTGCAGTGAATTGACAGGAAGAGAGGCTTCTTTATCCACCCTCCATCAATGTGAGGAACCTTCCCTAGTGTTAATCTCAAAAGAGGAGGATTCTGGGAAATCCCAGGTTTTCAAACAGTGTAACCAAGGACTTGAAGTATATAAAACAGCAAAAACAGAAAACAACTGCAGCGACAAAAGTGAGACTGGCAGTTGCCTATCACTGTCTGGGTTGCTGAAGACAGAGGACAAACTCCTGGCCTGTGAACCTGGGTTGGATATTCTGAGCGCAAAGCAGCTAGAGGACCTCTTAACAGATAAGTCCAGAAGGTTTGCAACTCTGAGCTGTGACAGCCTGATGGAGGAAATCAGCATTGGGCCCGAGACTTTCAATGACATGGTTCATATTGACTTGAATGAGGAGGAGGAACATTCTGCTCAGGTCCTCAAAGATGTCTTGGAAAAGTCCTCTCGCCTGGGTGGCTCGCAGGAGGATGAAGATGTAGAGATCAAGTTTTACACGAGTAAACTGGGCCGAGCAATTGACCACTTTCGTTCAGCTTTGCAGGGAGTGTTTCAGAAGCTGGAGAACAGTGGGTCCATCACCCCTGAGGACCTTGAAAGCATTGAGAGTGGCTCCCAGTCCGAGAACAGTGATAGACTTCTTGGCACAGTGAGTTCAGGGGGTGCTCAGGATTTCTCACTGGGGAGCCCTGGGAGTCAGGGGAGTGAGAGCATACTCAGCGTGGTGTCTGGTGGAGTGAGCATCTCTGCCCAGGGAGACCAGACCTCTCAGGATCCCAGCAACTCCTCTCTGGCTTCCAGTAACTTGCCTCTTGCATATTCATCGCCAGGGTTTGCTCTGGCTCCGTGTCTGGGAAGTGAAACTTGTTCCAGGCCTGAATCTCCCAAACAGGGCAGACTAAGCCTAGAGCAAGTGTGCACAGAGACCATCTACCTCAACAGATGCATCAGCAATTTTAAAGATGTTCTAAGAGAGAAAAGACTGAGGCAGAAAAAACTTATACACGAGCTAGTACAGAAGACAGACCATCTCTCAGTAGAAGACACGCACCCAGGTATTTCAAGTCTCTGGTGAATGGGTTTGCAGCTGGCTGGGTGTGACCCGCATCAGGCCAGCATGAGATCCAGCTTGGTGGTGAGCTTCACAAGGTGATGGGGAAGGTTCACATCTTCAATCAGTCTCAATTACTGGGGTATAGATTTGTAAGTTGATCTTGTGGGAATTAGAGTGACAATTGAAAAGCAACAGAAAAAGAGTTCTTGTCCATAGGGAGCTCCCAGTTTATTGGCAGGAGCTTTAGAAAGTACCTTTTCAAAAGAGGAAGAGCATTTGAGCAAAAATAGTTTATAGCTGCAGAACTTTAGGCTATCCTGGTGTAAAGTAGGTGTGGCGTAGGAGGCAGGAATGGGGGAAAGAGGTATGTTTCTCATAGGAGCTAAGATGCTGATGCAATCCTGTGTTGCATTTTAAAATTATTCTCCATGAGCTTCTTGCTGAGATAAGATTGCCATTTCTCCAACAGCTGATGGGGCTTCTCCACCTTGTGGGCCACTGTGGGAATTTCCCTTATCCTGACCTGTCTCCTTCCCAGTACTGGAGTTGACAGTACAGAACCTTAGTTCTAACTCGGAGCTGTCCAAAAACTTCTTGCAGCGCTGACCCTGCCCAAGAGCCCGACTCTGCTCCCCACTGGTCATATTCCCTTTCTTCCATCTCCAGTTAAAGGCTGCTTACCTAACATTTAGACAATGGAATGGTTTTTGGCTACAAGAATTGAGAAAAGTCTTTTCTGGGCAGCATGGAGATGACATGTAGCTTTAAAATTACCTCTCCCAATCAAAATTATAATAAATTTATCCAAAGAGCATATGCTTTATTCATCTAATTTTAAATGTAAATGAGGTTGTCCTCTTATGCATATAACCTGATTAATCTTTCTAAGGCAAGATTAAAATTATGAAACATATTGTGTTGGCAAAGATGTGAAAGAACAGGTACTCATCCATTGCTGGTGGCATGGGAGTGGAAATTGGTATAACCTCTGAGGAAGGCAGTTGGCAGCATTCATCAGAATTATGTATGCCCTTTGAGGCCCAGCACTACTTCCAAGAATATATCCTGCAGGTACATTTTCACGTGTAGAAGGGACATATGTTCAAGGCTATTTATGAGGTATTGTTTTTAATAGTGAAGATTGAAAACAACCTAAACGTTCTTAAGAAAGCCTGGTTAAATAACTTACTGGTGCATCCAAACAATGAAATACAGTACCATGCAGCTATAAAAAGAAAGAGGTACCTCTTTGCTGAAATGGGAAGATATATTGACATATTTCAGAAAACAAGGTGCAGAGCAGTATGTGTAAGATGCTTTGTTGTTGTTTAGGTGCTAAGTCATGTCAGACTCTTTTGCAACCCCATGAACTATAGCCCATCAGGCTCCTCTGTCCATGGGATTCTCCAGGCAAGAATAATGGAGTGGATTGCCATTTCCTACTCCAGGGGAATCCCTGACTCAGGAATCAAGCCCGTGTCTTCTGCATTGGCAGGCGGATTTTTTTTTTTTTAAACCACTGAGCCACTAGGGAAGCCCATACATTTGTATAAAAAGGAGAGATGAAGACTACATACACAAATGCATAGTTTTTGTTTGTATATATGTATAGAATATTTAACAAAGGAGTTCCCTAGTGACCTAGTGGTTAGGATTCTGGGCTTTCATTGCTGTCACCCAGGATCAGTCCCTGGCCAGGGAACTGAGATCTTGCAAGCCACGTGGCATGGCCAAACAACAACAACAACAACAACCCAGCTAACCAACCAAACAAAAAACCACTAAGATACATAAGAAACTGGTATAGGATTGCCCATGGGAAAAGGTATTAGGTAAAAAACTAGTGAAATGAGATTCTTTTTTACTGTATACACTTTAAAAAATAATTTTTAGAATTTGAATCATGAATATATCATCATAAAATTAAACTGGAAAATTAAAATCATATTCCTTTCCAATATCCCTAGAGCTGCTCTTTATACCCTATCAAAAAGTCTCAATTCCTTCACTTGGCATTCAAGGCCACTACACCTGGTCTCTAGTTTACATTTCCAGGCTTATCTTCTGTTGTCCCACGGTCCTCCACCTGGAAGGAATCTTCAGTCTCACAAATTCACCTTGTACTTTGTTTTCAGCATATCACATATACATGCTTCCTTCTAGCTTGAGGTGTTATGTTTGCCACATCAACCTAGGAAAATTTACTCAGTTCTTCAACATACAGCCGAAGTTTTACTTGCTCCAGGAAGCTTTCTATAATTCCTCAGATACAAAGGGTTTTGGTCTCTCTTTAACTTTGCAGCCCCTTTTCTTTCTTCCTGGGCACTTAGAAATTTTTATATTGGATTGGCTAAAAAGGTCATTCAGGTTTTTTCCATAAAATGTTACAGAAAAATCCAAATGAACTTTTTGGCCAACCCAATATTGTAGCAACAGTAGAAACAACTCATATCAAAGCAGTACTTCCTTACTAACTCTTATAACTGTAGTGGGAGTCAATGTTAGCCTGAGTATCCAGAACTCTGGGGCTCAGTTCTTCAAGTTGCAATGTTTCTCTTCTGGGCTGACATCCTAGTGGACCATGCAGGAACTTGTGACAGCAGCAGAAATAATGAGAAGAAACTGTTGTGAAACACCAGTAAGAGATCAAGCCAGAATTCTGGGTGCTTTCCAAGATCCACTCTGGTCTATGGGCTACAGACGGGGTGGTAAAGAGGCTATCGGGCAGTGGCAGCATCCCTTCAGTGCTAGATCCAGCCTGACTCCAGCACCATTCCTTAAAGCACAAGGAATAGAGCAAGGTAAATAAGCACGCAGGCAGGCCTCTGGCCAACACTTTCTGGCTGTAGAGTCCACAAGAGGAGTCACGCTAACCTGGTAAACTGATTCAATACAGTAGTGACTGCTACCACAAGAAAGATTTGAAAAAGCTTTCTTCACTGCTCTGCTTGAGACCTTTTCCAGTCTGAGCTTACTCAGAACAATGTTTTCAAAACTGACCAATGTTGTAGCACGTATGGGTGCTTCATTTCTTTTTGTGGCTGAATAATATTCCATTATATGGAAATAGCACATTTTTGTTCATACATTCATCAGTTGATGGACATTTTGTTGTGCGCTTTTTTTTACCACATTTTTGGCTATTATGAATAATGTTGCTGTTTTTTTGTGGACATATATTCTGATTCTCTTGTGTATATACCTAGAAATGGAACACTGGGTCATATGGTAACTGTGTTTCACATTTTTTTTGGAACTTCTAGACTATTTACCAATGTGGTTGCAGCGTTTTGCATTTCTGCCAGCAGTGTATGCAAGTTCAAATTTCTCCACATCCTAGCCATTGTATTTTTACTAGAGCCATCCTAGTGAGTGTGACTGGTATCTTCTAGCTTTGATTTTCATTTCCCTAGTGGTTAATGAGGGAGAAGGCAATGGCACCCCACTCCAGTACTGTTGCCTGGAAAATCCCATAGATGGAGGAGCCTGGTAGGCTGCAGTCCATGGGGTTGCTAAGAGTCAGACACTACTGAGCAACTTCACTTTCACTTTCCACTTTCATGCATTGGAGAAGGAAATGGCAACCCACTCCAGTGTTCTTGCCTGGAGAATCCCATGGACGGAGAAGCCTGGTAGGCTGCAGTCCATGGGGTCGCACAGAGTCAGACACGACTGAAGCGACTTAGCAGCAGCAGCAGCAGTGGTTAATGATGTTAAAATATCTTTTCATATGCTTATTGGCCAGTTTTATATTTTCTTTGAAGAAATGTCTATTTAAATCCTTTATCCATTTTAAAATTGAATTGTTTGTCTTTTTCTGTTGAGTTGTAAGAGTTGTTCATATGTTCTGGACATCAGTTCAGTTCAGTCGCTCAGTCGTGTCTGACTCTTTGCGACCCCCTGGACTGCAGCATGCCAGGCTTCCCTGTCCATCACCAACTCCTGGAGCTTGCTCAAACTCATACATTAAGTCATTGATGCCATCCAACCATCTCATCCTCTGTTGTCCTTTTCTCCTCCCACCTTCAGTCTTTCTCAGCATCAGGGTCTTTTCCAGTGAGTCAGTTCCTCACATCAGGTAGCCAAAGTATTGGAGTTTCAGCGTCAGTATCAGTCCTTTCAATGAATATTCAGGACTGATTTCCTTTAGGACTGACTGGTTTGGTCTTCTTGCAGTCCAAGGGATTCTCAAGAGTCTTCTCCAACACCACAGTTCAAAAGCATCAGTTCTTTGGCCCTCAGCTTTCCTTATAGTCCAGCTCTAACATCCATACATGACTACTGGAAAAACTATAGCTTTGACTAGACAGACCTTTGTTGGCAAAGTAATGCCTCTGCTTTTTAATGTGCTATGTTGGTCATAGCTTTTCTTCCAAGGAGCAAGCATCTTTTAATTTCATGGCTGCAGTCACCATCTGCAGTGATTTTGGAGCCCAGAAAAATAAAGTCTGTCACTGTTTCCCTTGTTTCTCCATCTATTTGCCAAGGAGTGATGGGACCGGATGATCTTAGTTTTTTGAATGTTGAATTTTAGGCCAGCTTTCACTCTCCTCTTTCACTTTCATCAAGAGGCTCTTTAGTCCCTCTTCACTTTCTGCCATATGAGTGGTGTCATCTGCATACGTGAGGTGTATCTGAGGTTATTGATATTTCTCCCAGCAATCTTGATTCCAGCTTGTGCTTCCTCCAGCCCAGCATTTCACATGATGTACTCTGCATATAAGTTAAATAAGCAGGGTAACAATGTACAGCCTTGACATACTCCTTTCCTGATTTGGAACCAGTCTGTTGTTCCATGTCCAGTTCTAACTGTTGCTTCTTGACCTGCATACAGTTTTCTTGGCAGGCAGGTCAGGTGGTCTGGTAGTCCCATTTCTTAAACAGTTTTCCACAGTTTGTCATGATCTATACAGTCAAAGGCTTTGGTATAGTCAATAAAGCAAAAGTAGATGTTTTTCTGGAACTCTCTTGCTTTTTTGATAATCCGACAGATGTTGGCAATTTGATCTATTTCCTCTGCCTTTTCTAAATCCAGCTTGAATATCTGGAATTTCTCGCTTCATGTACTGCTGAAGCCTGGCTTGGAGAATTTTGAGCATTACCTTGCTTGCATGTGAAATGAGTACAGTTGTGCAGTAGTTTAACATTCTTTGGCATTGCACTTCTTTGGGATTGCAATGAAAACTGATCTTTTCCAGTCCTGTGGCCACTGCTGAGTTTTCCAAATTTGCTGGCATATTGAGTGCAGCACTTTCACAGCATCATCTTTTAGGATTTGAAATAGCTCAACTGGAATGCCATCACCTCCACTAGCTTTGTTCATAGTGATGCTTCCTAAAGCCCATTTGACTTTGCATTCCAGGATGTCTGGCTCTAGGTGAGTGATCACACTGTCATGGTTATCTAGGTTGTGAAGATCTTTTTTGTATAGTTCTTTGTGTATTCTTGCCACCTGTTAATATCTTCTGCTTCTGTTAGGTCCATACCATTTCTGTCCTTTATTGAGCCCATCTTTGCATGAAATGTTCCCTCAGTATCTCAGATTTTCTTGAAAAGATCTCTAGTCTTTCCCATTCCTTTGTTTTCCTCTGTTTGTTTGCGTTGATCACTAAGGAAGGCTTACTTATCTCTCCTTGCTATTCTTTGGAACTCTGCGTTCAAATGGGTATATCTTTCCTTTTCTCCTTTGCCTTTCGCTTCTCTTCTTTGCACAGCTATTTGTAAGGCCTCTTCAGACAACCATTTTACCTTTTTGCATTTCCTTTTCTTGGGGATGGTCTTGATCCGTGCCTCCTGTACAATGTCATGAACCTCCGTCCATAGTTCTTAAGGCACTCTGTCAATCAGATCTAATCCCTTGAATCTATTTGTTACTTCCACTGTATAATCTAAGGGTCCAGATAATAATGACGTAAGGACATAGGTCCAAATAATTTGTAAATATTTTCCCCCAATTTGTTTGTTGTCTTTTTACTTTCTTTATGGTATCCTTTGAAGTGTAAATGTTTTATTTTTCAGAAAAAATTATTGTAATAAAATATAGAAAACATAAAATTTGACATTTTAGCCATTTAAAATTCATTCACATGACCATCACCATGTGGTCATCGCCACTATCTAATCCCCAGAACTTTTTCCATTTTCCCTAGCTGAAACTCTGGTACAGAGTTCTGGTACATTAAATTAACTCCCTGTTCTCTCCTCCCCTCAGCCACTGGCAATCACCATTGTACTTTCTGTCTCTCTAAATTTGACTGCTCTAGGTACCTCATATAAGTGTATTTGCACAATATTTGTTCTTTTGTAACTGACTCATTTCACTTGACATAATGTCTTTGAAGTTCACCATGTTGTAGCATATGTCAGAATTTCCTGCCTTTTTAAGGATGAATGATATTCCATTGTATGTATATATACTACATTTGTTTATCCATTCATCCATCAGTGGACACTTGGGTTTCTTCTACGTTTTGGCTATTGTGAATAATGCTGCTATAAGTAGGGGTGTACAAATATCTGTTGAAGTTCTTGCTTTCATTTCTTTTGGGTATATACACAGGAGTGGCATTGTTGGATCATATGGTAATCCTGATTTTTTTTTTTTTTTTGAGGCATTGCTGTGTTGTTTTCTACAGCAGCTGTCATTGCACATTCCTAACAATAGTGCACATAGGTTCTAGTTTTTCAACATCCTTGCTAAATAACACTTGTTATTTCCTGGTTGGCTTTGTTTGGTTTGCCATCAGAATATGGGTATTAGAGTACAAAAGTTTTAAATTTTGATGAAGTTCTATTTATCTATTCTGGTGTTGATTTTGCTTTTGGTTTTATAGCTAAACCATTCTCTAATTCAAGGTCACAAAAATTTACTCATACTTTTTTTTCCTAAATGTTTCATAGTTTTATTTAGTGCTTATATTTAGGTCTGTGATTCATTTTGAGTTAATTTTTGTGAATGGTGTGAGACAGGGGTCCAGCCTCCTTCTTGAGCATGTGTATGTCTAGTTATCTCAACACCATTTATTGAAAAATAATATTCTTTATCTGTTGAATGGTAAAAATCAACTGGCCATAAATGTAAGAGTTTACTTCTGGACTACCAGTTCTAGTCCATTAATAATCTTTAGTCTATTTTTATGCCTCAATTTCTTTCTTTCTTTTTTTTTTTTGGACATGTGTGATGTGGGATTCTTAGTTCTCCGAAGTGGAGATCAAACCTGCATCCCCTACATTGAAATTGCAGTCTTAACCACTGGGCCACCAGGGTAGTCCCTAGATTCCTTCTTTTTGAAATACTTTTTTCATTTGGCTTCCAGAATACCTCTCTGTCTTGTATCTCCTCCAATATTATTGACCGTTTCTTCTGGAGTCATATTTGCTACTACCTCCTTATCTTCCCACCGTTGTAGTACCTCACAATTCAATCCTGACCACTACTTTTTATTTATACTCACTTCCTAGATAATCTCTTTCAGTCTCATGATTTTCATAAGCATTCCCAGATTGATATCTGGCCCAGATATCTTCTAGGAATACCAGATTCCACATCTACTTACACCCACATTTCCGTGTGAATAGACATCTCAGATTAGACATTTTCAAAACCAAACTCCTGATCTTTCTCCGTAAACCCTGCCAAACCTACTTTCCCTATAGTCTTCCTTACCAGTAAACGGCAACTCCATTCTTACAGCTAGCTGCTCAGACCCAAATCCATAGTCATTCTTTTTTTTTTTTTTTAAACCACATTGTTTTGTTTTTTATTTGCTTGTTTGTTTTCAGCTGTGCTGGGTCTTAGTTGCGGCATGTGGGATCTAGTTCCCTGACCAAGGATTGAACCTGGGCCCCTTGCATTGGGAGCATGGAGTCTTAAACACTGCACCACCAGGGAAGTCCCCATAGAGTCAATCTTGACTTCTCTGTTTCTTTCATAAGCCATATCCAATCAGTTATTAAATTCCATCTGCTTTGCCTTTCAAACATATTCCAAACCTTAGCACTAACATCTCAATCTCAGTCACCATTTTCTCTCGTCTAGATGATAGTGGTAGTCTTGCTGATCTCCCGGTTTCTACCCTTGTCCGTCTGCAGTCTGTTCTCCCCAGCCATAGTAATCCACATAAAACACAAGTCAGATCATATCACTTCTCTGTTCTGAACAGAATGAAAGCCAAAGTGCTTATGAGGGCACTATTTGAAATGATCCTCTAAGGCAGACTTGTTCCTTCACACCAGCCATGCTGTCAGCTCAGACTTTACACTTGCTGTGTGTTCTGACTGGAATACATTTCTCTTTGCATTCTGAATAGCTTTTTTACTAATTTTTCTTCATATCTCTGCTTAGATGTTCTTTTAGCAATGAGGCTTCCTGACAATCATTTATAAACTTTTCATAGCATAACATCACCACTGGGGACAATATCTTTTCCCCTTACCTGGATTTTTCAGCTAAGTCCCTATCATTTGTGATCAGTTCAGTTCACTTCAGTCGCTCAGTCGTGTCCGATTCTTTGCGACCCCATGGGCTGCAGCACACCAGGCCTCCCTGTCCATCACCAACTCCTGGAGTTGGTCCATCAAGTAGGTGATGCCACCCAGCCATCTCCTCCTCTGTCGTCCCCTTCTCCTCCTGTCCCCAATCCCTCCCAGCATCAGAGTCTTTTCCAATGAGTCAGCTCTTCCCATCAGGTTACAGTATACATAGTTCCAGATTCTGGAACCAGAGTACCTGTTTCAAATTTTGGCTTTGCCACTTGCTGTGACTTCAGGCAAGTTTCTTAACATCTCTGTGATCTTCATTTTAATCAATAGGAAAATGGAGATTATAACAGTATTTACTCAGAGTTGTTGTGAGAAGTAAATGAGCTTACTCAAATAAAATGCCAGATATGTATTGTGTTCACTTGGTGTTCGCAGCTGTCATCATCTTCACCATCATTACTAGTTGTCTGTTCCTCCTACTAGAATAGAAGCTTCTTAAGATCACAATTCACTGCTCTAGCAGCATGAGAACAGCACCTAATGTGAAGTAGGTTCTCAGTGAATATTTAAGGAATGGAAGTCGTGGTACATATATACAATGAAATATTACTCAGCCATAAAAGGAACACAGTTGAGTCAGTTCTGGTGAGGTGGGTGAACCTATAACAGAGCCTGTTATACAGAGTAAAGTAAGTCAGAAAGAGGAAAACAAATATCTATATATTAATGCTTATATATGGACTGTAGAAAAATGGTACTGATGAACTTATTTGCAGGGCAGGAATATAGGCTCAGACACAGAGAACAGACCTGTGGCCACAGCAGGGAAAGGAGAGGGTGGCATGGATTGAGAGAGTAGCATTGACATACGTAAATTATCATGTGTAAAACAGATAGCTAATGAGAAGTTGTTGTATAATACAGGGAGCTCAACCTGGTGCTCTGAGACAACCTAGAGAGGTGGGATGAGGTAGGAGGGAGGTCCAAGAGGGAGGGAACATACATATACTTATGGCTGATTCATGCTGATGTATGGCAGAAACCAGTACAACATTGTAAAGCAATTATCCTCCAATTAAAAACAAATTTAAAATTTAAAAAATTTTAAAAAGAAATGAATCCTCACAATAACTCTGGGCAATCACTAGTCTTATCTTCTTTTTAAAGATAAGGAAATGCAGGCTCAGGTAAGTTGAGTGCCTCAAATCTTTGACTCCAAAGTAATGGAGTTAAGATTGTTTTAACAGTGAGGAAGTGTGTGTCTCGTCCTTATCAGATGGACTATCTGGAAGAGTAAGATTATTCTTAGGGATCAGAAATTTTCCTGCAAAGCAGGTGTTATATAGACATGTATCACTTAAATTGAAAACTAAATCTGAGTGGAAAAATCCTAAGGTATTTTAAGAAGTTAGGAGGCACAAAGTGTTTGATTCCTAACAAGAAAAGATATTTTTAAGTTATTAATAAGAAAATGTTTGGCCAGGGGTTGGGACAAACTGAAGGGACTAGTACAGCGGTTCTTTGGGGTCTGGAAAATGGTACAGGCTAAGAGGCCTATCTTTTCTCTTAGGCAAGACACATGTCTTTAGAAAGGCTGTTGTTTTCTAAGTTCTGAAATTTCAAGTTCCTTTTACTACATAAAAACACTAGATGTGCTAAACCCTCAGACTACAAAGGTGAAATAAAATATATATATATAATTCTTGCTCTCAAGAAATTCACAGTATGTAAAGGGAGACATTTATACAGACAATTAACAATGAAACATACTGACAACAAACTGTCATAGAAGTGTGTACACAAAAGCATGGGTACCATGGACGCATAGTAGAGAAGCACCTAATTCTGTTTTTGAGAGGAAGGCAGATAAATTTTCAGAGACATTAATATTTGATCTAAGTTTTTAAGAATAAGTCTGAGTTCACCCAATCAATGCAAGAAGCTAGGTCATGACAATATATTGACTTTTCTTCTTTAGGCATCGTGGGGAACTCTGGGAAGAATAGAAGGACACAACTGAAGCAACTTTAACATGATATGTACAATATATTTAAGATAGTGGAGGAAGAGAAAAACCTTTTCAACTCGAATCACAGGGTCAGTTCGTTGCCTAGCTTTCTTTTTCAAAGGGAACAGAGTGTTCCCAGGAAGTAGGGAGTATATGTAGTAGAAGAGACAGTTCCCTCTCCCAGAAATGTTTTTTTAATCTCACCCACTTTTCTGCACTGTTTTGGAAGATTCCTATTCCTGAATCTCTTCTGTCAAGTCAGGTGACCCATTAGGTAATCAGAAATAGCTTGAAAAATTGAGAATTTACTAGTTACCATGACTCTCCCTTCTACTTGTTTGTTATGTAATGTCAGTGAATCTTTATTCAAAGGGATGGGAAAAAAAGAAAAGAGGGGCTAATGGGTCCAGATAATGGACTTTGCTTAGAGAAGGAAGCCTCTGTCAAGCAAGTGTGGCCTAGAAGGCTGTGTAGTGTCTGGCAAATAGGAAAGGAGTAATTTCTGGACTTTATTCTTCCTCTCCTGTGGTTTGCTTGGGTCCTTCTGGAAGTGTCAGTTTCTCTTGATGTATTGTTCTAAGTTTGGTAGATAATCAAACCTGGGATTGCAGCTGTGGTTTTATCATTCAGATCATAGTGACTTAAGTCATAGTGACTTGATAAGGACTTGGTGCCTCCAAATCTATGGGCACTGAGCCTCCAGGTCCTGGCCTTACTTCTAGGCCCTAACTTGGCCTAACTTAACATAGGCTCTGGGAAAACAGGCCAAGGCTTATGGGGCAAAACACGTAGCCAGCCTGTGTTAGAAAAGGGAGAGGGCTCAGCTACCCGGCCTTTGGGGTTCTCAGACTTAGCCCAGATTCAGATGAGCTCATGTAGCTCCTGAGGAAGGAACCTGCTCTGTGTTCAGTCGGTTCAGATGGCCTGTGGGAGTGGCCCTTGGTAACACAGCTGGCCTTGTGGCCCCGGTGGCCCTGACCCTGCATGCAGACCACTTTGGAAAGAGGGGAAAGGGTGGCTGAAATTCCCAGGCCGACTTGGTCCTTTGGTTTTTGTAGCCAAACCTGTTCTAAACTAAAAAGCAGGGGCAGCGTATACAGGTGAGGATTCCGGGAGCCAGGCTCTGAGCTGCCGGGTTGTTAGAGGACTTCTCCGAGCTCTCCTCCATGTCCCACGAGGTTAGCTCTACCTGGTTTAGGATGAATCTACTAACCTCTCTGCCCTTTTTTTTCCTGCTCTTTCTCTCCTTGCAGAAGGAAAGCGAGGAGCCCTTCAGGTTGTGCTCTGGCCCTTTGGGGCCCCTTTGTTGTTGGTTCTCTCCCCTCCCTCCTGAGTACAGTGTGTGTATGTGTGTGTGCGCACGCATGCGTGCTTATGAGCTGTGGCTCATGCAGCCGGTGTGTTTGTCCTGACAGCAATTTGTGTGCATGCTCCATGCCCGTGTGTGCTCCTGCAGACACCCGTGGAGCCTTGTGAGGATGTGTGTGCCTGTATGGCACACATTCAGTGTAGCATGTGTGTGCTTACCCTTGTGCTCAGTTTGACCCCCCCAGGCACTGACTGCCTTCCTTTTTTCCTACTTTGCACAGTGTGTGTCCATTTTCTACTTGTGGCTGCCGACTGGCATATGCTGTAAACCCTCACTGAGCCCAGCATGCATATACACTTTGTATTTGAGAGCGGGAGTTTTTGTAGGCTTTTTGTGCCTCTTGCTTGGGGCCTAAATGTGAAAGTGCTTTGTGCTTCTGAGCAGGCTTCCTGGCCTCTCTGTGAGCACAAGGGTCTGCAGACCTGTGGTGTGGTTTCCACACACCATGAGAATGTGTGGTGTACTAAAGCTCTGTGCCTACAAGCACTGGTTCCTCAAGATGGTAAGGGTGCGCTTGCCGGTGATTTGAGCCCTGGTGAACACCGAGTCCTCCCCCAAATGGGTGTGCATGCTCTGTATCTCTGTATGCGGGATCCGTGCTCACCTACGGCTCCTCAGGTGCAAGTTGTGTCTATGAATGTACCTCCTATAGGTACTTTGTTGAGACCTGCTCTCATTCCCCTAGCCCTCCTGTGCCCTGTGTGTGCATGCTCTGCACTGTGTCTGCAGGCTTCTGCAGACCCACTGCCCCCTCTAAGCACAGGAAATGTGTATGATCTGAGCCTGTGAACCCTGGCTGCCAAAGGTGTTTTGTGATTTTGTTTCCTTACGCCCAGTGGCTTCTGGCAACCACCTAATTCTAGGTAGGAAGTAAAAATCTGCTGAGCAGTGACTGTTTCTAAAGGGAGGATAAGTTGGTTGGTGGGATCTGGGGATTTAGGAATGGGCTGCCCCTCACAGGAACCATAGGAGACTTGATTCAACCTTCTGACTGACTTTTGGGCCTGGCCATCCCTCTACCATTTCATCCCACTCATAGAACCAGGGTAGGAGGCAGAAGCAGTGAAGTGTGGTCACAAAGGGCCTTAGGCAGTAGGCAGATAGGCTTGATTAGAGCACAGGCAACCTGAAAAGGATCTTAAATCCAAAGTGCATCTTGAGCTTCCTGCTGGTCCAGGGTCACTCTAACCCACTTTTACATCACCGATTAGCTTGTCCTACCTCTTTTTCACTCTCTTGCCTCATTTTGCCTCCCATCTTTAGCCCTCCCAAAACTTCACCCCCTGTCCAGAGCCTAACAGCTTACCTCTGCCTCCCTTGATCTGGAGCTCCTTTGCTCAGGATGGCTAGCTGGAATCCAGATCCCAGGAGTCAGGGAAGTCATTGGGGGTGGAGGAAACAAGGAGGAACAGAAAGCCCCAGACCCGCGAGTACTGTCTGTTGAGCCTAAGTAGCAGGTGCCATTGGTCCTCTGAAAGCCCTGGCAGCTTTGGAACTCTCTGTACTCTGCCTGAAGGATTTGCTTTGGATTTTTTTTTTTTTTTTTTTTTACAAAAAGCTTTAAAAAGTATTTTCCAACAGTTCCTTGCTTGAATTATTTGGTGCTTCAGTTTTCAGCTTCTTATTGTAGAGTTCATAAAATTTGCAAGAATGGTAATCCAAGTATCTAATCTGCCCTGTATTCTTTTGTTTTATCAAGTTTATCAAATGTAGAGCATACTCAGTGTCAATAAGTTATAGCTTCAAGGACCCTAGGCCAAGTCAAATCACAAGATGAGACAGGAATCCAGAAAGACCAGGTCTGACTCTAGGGCAGCCAACAGAACTTAAGAATATAGCTGGAAGACTGGACTCTATATGAAGTTGTCCTTTGGCTTTAGTGAGGCCTGGAAGCCTACACGGGCCCTCTCTTGGCCCATGCTTACTGTTCTATACCAGTGGATATGTGAGGGGGCTCTACATTCTGGCAGCTCTCACACTCCCAGTGGACCTTAGTCCTGGGTTCTCTGTGAGCTTATATCCTCCGTGCTCACTGGGGAGAAGGGAGATGAAGTCCTACTCACTTCAGCTGCCTGCTTGTGGCCCTGGCTGGTCAGGGAACCGGCTTCCACCTCAGGCCGGCCATGTCACCACACGGTGTATGTGACCTGTGCTGCTCTGGGCTTCCTGCTTCACTGCTCACTGCCTGACCAAAGAAATATGGCACTCTCCCATCTTTCCCAGGAGCTAACTTCTCTCTCTTTCTCTCTGTAAAGATTTCAGATGGTGGTGATCCCTGTATGCCCCAGTGGCTTCCAGAAGGGTAAGTGTGGCACTTCAAGGTTTCTGTGAATCTTACAGTCTCTTATACTGCTTTAGCTTTTCCCTTGGGAAGCAGGAGAAACAGCTTCATCAGCTGGATTCTGGAGAAGGAAGAGGTTCCACTGTCGAGACGATTGTTTCTCCGGGGCAGAGGAGAGGACGCTGCAGACTGATTCCCCAGAGACGGAAGAGAGAGCTTTGCAGAATGGTTCCCCTGAAGCAGGGGAGGGAACTTTGGGGCTCCCCATCCTTATTTCTGGAATTTCTGCTGTATCGCATCATAGTGGTGGTATGCTCTTTATGTATAAGGATGAGAAAACTAGAAAAATATCTGCATTTAGAACTGGTTTCCTTCTATTCCACTGTTGATAGTGTAATTGCTTAGCTTGCTACTGGCCTCAGCTGTTGTGAGTCACTTACTTACTCCATTCTACTATAGTGAAGACATAAGTAGTATCCTTGATGAGCTCTGTGGGTTCTGTTTGTGTTTCTTGTCTGGGAGTTTCAGACCCATGTGATTGCACCAGAGAAACATTTTAAATTGTTCAACTGCTATGACTTACTGTTATTAAGAGAGGAAAGTGTTTAAGTGCCTGCACCACCTCTACCCTCCACATACAGCTCTCAAGACCGTTAGGCTCTTCCTTCTGTCCTTGCCCCTCAAAGTCCTGACGTCGAAGTTCTCAGTGGCTGCCTCCTCTTCCTCATCACCAGGGAAGAAAAAAGATTAGATCAGAAAGTTATCAACTATATTTTTAAATGCTTCTTTTCCTTTTAATATGTCTTTTTTATAGCAAGAGTTAATCATGTGAATGAGCCACTCTTCTTTTGTCAAAAGCTCATTTGTGTTGCCAAAAAAAGACACTTCTTGGCTTAAGGTATACATTTTATAGTTTTCAGAATTAGCCACAAATTTGTGGCATCAGTTGCTTCTTCAGCAGCCCTTCTTCAGGGCTTTAGCATTTTTCTTCAAATAATTTTAAACTTCATACATACCAACGCAACATAACCAGGCTATTTTTAAATGGAGCCATGCAGGGATTTTCTAAATGTCTCCCTGTTGTCATCTTTCCCTGCCTTCAGCTTAGTCCTTAGAAACTGTCACAAGTTTCAAACTTTCATAGGTGTGGTGGTCTCATTGAGAACAAAGCTCACTGCCCATATTCAGGAAGCTAGATGATTAGAAATCAGCATAATGGGTTGCCTGCTTCAACTCCTAGCCTTGACCTAATTTGTGGCTCCATTTTTTGCCCGTATAGCTAGCAGTATGTACTTATTCTTCTGTGATATTTCTCTTTTCACACCAGCTGTGGTGTACAACCCAGCCACCCTTCTTTCCCCGCTTCATTGCTTACATGAAAACCAAATACCTGAGTTAATTTAATTAAAGCTCAGAAGGATAGTTTCTGAAAGGTCAGAGAGGTTTTTATAGTTCCTCTCATTTTATGGAAGTAACACCAAGATCCAGAGAGAGGAAGGAATTTTGGCAGAGGATACGTAGTGAATTAGTAGAAGAGTTGGGGATAAAATCCAGATTATCTCAATGTAAGAATGATGTTCTTTTTAGGAAATTCTCTGTATTTTTATTGTGTATTGTTATATGGAATAGCAGGCAAAGAACAGAAAAGTTAATAAATATAAAAAAAGTATAAGAGTTTTAGAAATCTCAAGTTGCTCATAGGCTTCCCCAGTGGCTCCGATGGTAAAGAATCTGCCTTCAATGCAGGAGACCTGGGTTTGATCCCTGGTTGGGGAAGATCCCCTGGAGAAGGGCATGGCAACCCACACCAGTATTCTTGCCAGGAGAATCCCATGGACAGAGGAGCCTGGTGGGCTATAGTCCATCGGGTTGCAAAGAGTTGGACATGAGTGGGTGACTGACAATTTCACTTCACTTTCAGTTGCTCCAGCTGTAATTTTTTTCTTGGTTTCTGTTGAAGTGACCATAGGGCTAGGCCACACTCTGAGTCACTTGGCTGTTTCCTTCTTAAATGGTCTTTTTTTCCCCTCTAAATGATCTTTTGGAAGTCTCTCGTCTACTTCCCCTGCCTCCATTTGATTATGCAGGCTCCTGTTTCCATAGAGACTTTTTCTTCAGGAGGCTTGGATAGACAGAACTGGGGACTCTTCCTCAGGGTGGAGAAGGTCTGCTTCTACATGTTCTTGTTTGTCAGTCTTGCTCACCTAGGCAGCACCTCTTCTGTAGAGCTATTCCTGAGCTCTATTCTAGCACAGGTCTGGAAAGACTTAACTTTAGGCATGAGTGTCTCTGGCCTGAGTGTAGGGAGAAGCTATCTTAAGCATCAGTTCCCACCTTTTATGGAGCACAGGGGTCTTCAAATAAACAAAGGCACCTTGGACTGGCATAGTGTGATAAAAGAGCTTTCAGTCCTTGGCTAAAACCTTAGAAGGAGACTGAGAGCAGATTCCATTGTTTGTCATCCCATGGCTTTACTTCCCTCACTTTCTGTCCTCCTTTTTCCTCTTAAAGGCCCATGGTGAGGGTCAGTTCATCCTTCTTTGGGGAGAGGATGAGCAAGGAGAATGGAACATTGAACCTGCCAGTAACTCAAGGGGAGACTAAAGGTCCTGACATATTTTCTTCTCTCCTCAGGCCAGCTGGAGGGCTCTATGGCATTGACAGCATGCCAGATCTACGCAGAAAGAAGCCACTGCCGCTTGTCAGCGACCTGGTGAGTGAGCAATCTTAGTGAGCTGTCAGGAATGGAAGTGGGGCCTTCAGCGACAGGTATTAGTCTGATGATCAGTCATTTAAAGCCTCACTGAGACTTAGTGATGGCTTCAGTAGGACCTCGTATGATCTCACTGGGGTTAGAGTGGCACCCAGGTACCCTAGAGTCTCAGAGCCAGATGTTGAGTAAGACTTGAACCCTTTTTCTTATTACCATTTTCTATTCCTGGTTTTTTCCCCCCTATTCAATCTATTTGATATTTTTTGTCTACTCCTTTTTTTATTTTTCCTCCATATTGTGCTCTTTTTTCCCTACCAGTTTCTCCCTTCTTGACTGACTGAATACAAGTATCCTTGTATTTCTCTTCATCATTTCTTTCTTTCCTTCCCTTTCCCCCTGCTATTGATATGTCTTTCCCATCTCCTCCTTTCTAGTGCACCTCTTATCCCATCAACACTTCATCCAGCTGGCTGGTTGAAGATTATGTCAACTTTTCTTGATTACCTTCTTTCATTGTCTTTCATCTCTTCTTTTTTCTCTTCTTTCTTTCTATTTTCCCTGCTTTTTCTCACCTTCTCCCTCCTTGCTCACCATTTTTTTTTTTGCTTAACCAAGTGGATGTCAGTATCTTACTCATTTCTTGTTTCCCGTCCTCTGTCTTTTAACCTTGTCCATATTTCACTTTATGGCATGACTCT
This sequence comes from Bos mutus, assembly GCF_027580195.1. NCBI lineage: Eukaryota > Metazoa > Chordata > Mammalia > Artiodactyla > Bovidae > Bos > Bos mutus. The sequence continues at coordinate 52,724,828 of NC_091624.1, read as the reverse complement.
CCTTCTAGGCCTTGGGCCCTGGGCAGCTGTCTGGGTTGGATACGGTGGATAGAGGATAGAGACAGAGGGGACTGGGACATATTTCCTGCTTTGGACTTCAGGGAAGAACCTCTCAGTTGTGTCTGAAAGCTTTCATGCCCTTGTGGGGTTTTAACATCATGTTGTTCCTTTTTCTGCTGTCCTCTGCGCAGGCTATGGTGAGTGTCTCCAGAGCCCATTTCCATCCTTTATAAAAGCCCGAATCTCGACCTCCCTGGGCACGCCCCCACTATTCTTGCTGCTCAGGCTGATGTAATGAGTTCTGTCTGCCTGGTGTCCACTGCCTTAGGGAAACCGTGTGCCGCTCTGGAGGCTGCCCCTAAAGCTCGGGCTTGGCAGACTCATGGGCCTTTCTAGCAGGGCATCCTAGACCTCATGTGTAACCCCCTGCCCTGCTTGATTTCAGTGAGGCTACATTGCCCCCTTTCACTCAGTGCCCTGCTCATTTGGGCTGTTGGCCTCCACAGCTACCTGGGATTGTGTGGGCATGGGCTGGTGCCCAGGACTGGAGATTTAGTATAGCATCATTGTTCCCAGTGATGGTTCTTGAATGTGACTCTGGCAGAGTTTTGTGTCTGTCCTGTTCTTAATGACCTGTTTCATACTGTAATTCTAGACTTTTCATTTTCCTCTGCCTTTCTTTGGGGCAGATACCTAATGGGGTCAGATACCTAAAAATGTTGGAGGAAGGAGAAACTCTTAGATGACAGGTACCCTGAGAGAAGTGCTGTTCTGTTCTATTATTGTTAGAACAGTTCCCAGAGGGCCTTGAGTTTGAATCTTAACCTCAGGTACTTGTTACCCATTACCTGTGGAGAGTCCCCTGTGAATGACAGTAAAAATAGAAAGTAGTAAGTTATCATCAAATAGCTTTGGTCACTGAAACTCCCTCCCCGGTACTTTGCCCAGCCCTTGGTAGTAGCCAGGGCTGACAGCAAGTCTTCTCTCACAGTCACTGGTCCAGTCCCGGAAAGCAGGCATTACTTCTGCAATGGCTACACGCACCTCTCTCAAAGATGAAGAGCTGGTAAGTGACCCTTGGGCTTTCATGAATCCACTCGCCTATGGCCCAGTGATCATCTCTGTAGCCATACACTGGGAATTCAAAAGTTTTGGGTGGAGTCTGTTAATGAAACAGATATTATAGCATCAAGTTTTCCACACTGGGAGAAGCAAAGGTCCAGACCAGGGGTAAACCTAAATCTCATGTTGGAGTACGTGACCACTCATGTCAGGGATTTATGGTGAGCCTAGTACCCTCTGTTTCCCTAAAGAGCCTGAATGCTGGGGCAAGGCTCAAATCTAGCATTCAGGTCATGGATGTGCTCCTCGGATGACCAGGAGCACATGATGTTGGGGCTTCTTTCTGCTGGGCTAGAATGTGGGCCAGGCCAGGCTGAAGCATCTCCTTGGCTGCCAGAGGTCTTGATAGCCATGCACTGGGCTTAGTAGTGGTATCTCTCAGCAGAGAACTAAAGTCACTGATGGATGATGGGATATGTGTTTTTCAGAAATCGCATGTGTATAAGAAAACCCTGCAGGCCTTAATCTATCCCATCTCGTGCACCACACCCCACAACTTTGAGGTGTGGTCAGCCACCACCCCCACCTACTGCTATGAGTGTGAAGGCCTGCTCTGGGGCATTGCCCGGCAGGGCATGCGCTGCAGCGAGTGTGGAGTCAAGTGCCATGAGAAGTGCCAGGACCTACTCAATGCTGACTGCCTGCAGCGTGAGTACACCTGTGGGATGACAGGTGGGGGAGGGGGCTTGTGGGCAGCAGGGCCTCTCCAACATAGTCTGGCAACAAGGAACCAGGATGGCTGAGCCATCATCCCTCCAATTTACCTGACTCTGAAGCTCTTTCCTTTTTAGAGAAAGTAGGTTCCTAAGTCAAGAGATATTGCCTTTCCCAATAACTTGTCTTGTAACAAGGTCTTGTAACACTCGCTTAAACACCTTTAGGAAAAATTCATTGAGCTTCCTATGGCACTTGGATGGAGTTAGAATCTCTTCCAGGATTCAGGTGATCCCAGAGGCTCTACTTGGGTATTGTACACACCACGATGGCTGTATTGCCCAAAAAACTAGAGTATATTTAATCAGGGACGAGAACTAATAGGAAGAGAGAGTTCTGGGGTTCTAGGCCTCAGAGAGGAGCCTCTGAAGGTCTAGATCTCCAGACTCAGGGAAGGTGGAATTTACTCCTTGCTTCTAGGTGGAGATTTTAGACATTAGTACCAAGAACAGAATCTTCAAATGGATGAGGCAGAGGTCCAGAAGGAGAATGTGTGACTCCCAAAGCCCTTGCTAAACATGTGACTTGTGCCACCATCTGAGTGGGAAGAACAGGAGCAGGGAAAGCAGCAAGTTGTGGCACAGGAGGTGGTAGCGCTCCAAGTTCTTATCTCCTTGCTCCACTCCTGCTCGGCTTGCACTGCTATGGTTAGACCCTGGGAAGAGCAGGGGTGGGGGTGTGGGAAAGTATTCTCTCACCCCTCCAGGTCTTCAGGTGTTCCTTATTGCCACGCCACAGCAATGAAAGCTTCAGAAATTGTGGTAGGAGAAAGGAAGGTCACCTTTAGACTCACAAGCACTTCATTATCCCAAGGAAAGATATGAGACCTAAAAGGGCCTCAAGGAATTGTTGACTTAAAATGTCATTCTTTGAAGAACCCTAGATTGATGCCAGTGACATGGCTGTAGTGGACATGAAGAGACAGGCTGAACATAGCAGAAGAGTTGGGTGCTGGTGATGACTTTGCCCAAATCCATCATGAGGGGGTGACAAGGACAGGTGTTAGCAGCACCTTGCTTTAATTGGGAGAACTAGCAACTGGCTACATAGGCTGCTTGCTGGAAGCCTCTAAAGAGGTGCTCTATAATAGCCAGGGTGTCTTATCTTCTCTTTAAGAGCCTTTCCGAGGTCCCCTTCCAGGGAAATATCATTGCATGGGATATGCTAAATGCAAGAGTAGATGCAGCCCAGGTCACTTTTCATTTATCTAAGTTCTATGAAGTACAGAGTGGAATTAAATGCCCTTCCCTTTTCTGTCTAGACTTTCCTAGACAGAAAATCTGCTTTCCATCCTCCCAGGGTTAAGAGGTGAATGTTGACCTTTCTTCTTTGCTCCAAATTTTGTAGTTAAGACCTGAGCCTTTGGAGACTGGAGAGAGGTTAAGAGTCAATCTGCCAATAAAGAAAGGATGAATCCTTTGCCTGAGAAGCCTGGTTGGTGAAATACACTGGAGGAAATCTCTGTTCCTCCATAATCCTTAGGACAGCAGAGATGAGCTGGCTGGGGTCATGGCTGGTAAAAATGGCCCTTGGCCTTGCCAGGATAATACAGATGGTAACAATAGTAGAGAGTGTTTATTACTCAATAAATAAAGCACTTAGCCCAGTGTCAGATGGCAGGCACTGGGCTGGATGCTTTATGCTAATAAAATGCTTACTACAAATCTTGAGAGATAAGTGCCACTTTCTTCTCATAGAAGAAATGTATTTACCCAGCAGGGAGTAGTAGAGTCAGGATTGGAACCCAAGTCTGTCAGATAACAAAGCCATAATTTTCTCACCATACCACAATGTCTTCTGAGATTTGAGACACTGGAGCCACAGGGGAGGATGTGCCCAGCTACGAGCTATGATGAATTCTGAGATCTATATCATGACTTGGCATTTGGATGAGTTTGGTGGAGTTGTGCCTATCCACAACCATTCCCTGGTAACTGGGATACCCATTTTGATATTTTGGCCTTAGACTTGGAGGGGTATCTCTCAACAAGCATGTAGATGGAAGAAAGACAAAACCAACTGCAGACTGAGCTACATTTTTTTTTCTTTTCTCATGAAAAACGCAATATGTTTCTAAATAGAGAGAATGGACTAATTAACATATTAGTTATATTGTTAACATATAACAATGATCAACTTTTTGCTATTCTTTGAGTTGCCTTTTAAACTTCACTGGCCAGGCATTAAACTCTAGCAGGCCCCACAGATACCAACTTTTCCCAGAAAAATACGTCTTCCTAAGCTTCTCTCACTGCTCAGTGACATCTCCTAAGCCCCATTCTTCAGCCTGATCCTTGATCTGGTAGGTGACCTGTTGGTTACCCTACTTTCTGTCTCTGGCCACTCTTCAGGGGCTGCAGAAAAGAGCTCTAAACATGGAGCGGAGGACCGGACCCAGAACATCATCATGGCCATGAAGGACCGCATGAAGATCCGAGAGCGGAATAAGCCAGAGATCTTTGAAGTTATCCGGGATGTCTTCAATGTGAGCAAAGTCGCCCATGTGCAACAAATGAAAACAGTGAAGCAGAGTGTGTTGGATGGCACCTCCAAATGGTCAGCCAAAATCACCATCACTGGTGAGCAGGCCAGAGTTTGAGGGGACAGGATGGCCTTGGCCATGGGGAGGAGCCTGGGGAGGAAGCATCCTGAGCATGAGGAAGCAGGGACTGTGGGGGAAAGAACACAGAATGAAGCCCTCATTATTCATTACTCCTCCTCTTCTAGACTCCAATGCCAGTGATGCTGGGAGAGGCAAGACTGACGATTGCAATCTGAATGATAATGCAAGAATTTAGTAACAATCTGATATTACAGACTTGGTTAGCAGTTTGATGTTATAAGAGCTGGGAGGCTGGGGGAAAGGGGACAGGCAGGAGATCAGGGAGTAGTTAACCAGTGATTTATTAGCTGGGTGCATATGACTGAAGCATGCATGTATCAGAACAGGTAAGGACCTGTCTGGGCAAGTGGTCAGTTAGGGTCCAGGGAAGAGGTAGGATTCTTGGGCTAGGCTTTGAGGGAAAGGTTTAGGGCTAAGAATAGAAGTGGAGGAGTGAGGAAATCTTCTCCTGTACAAGGAGCAGATAGAGGGTGCTCCAAGATGGGAAGTATGAGTCGTACTTTGGAGGCCTCATGACTTCCAGAGTGTACTCTGAAGCCTCCTTCTGTGTGTGTCTGGGTTGCAGTGGTGTGTGCCCAGGGCCTACAAGCCAAGGACAAGACAGGATCCAGTGACCCTTATGTGACTGTGCAAGTGGGCAAAACCAAGAAGCGTACCAAGACCATTTTTGGAAACCTGAATCCTGTTTGGGAGGAGAAGTTCCATTTGTAAGTCATACTGGGAAAGTCGTCTTTCCTGGGACTGTGTATATTTTGGGAACAGCGTTAAATCCTGTTGTTCTGGACTTGCACTCTAAGAGAGATGGGGTAGAGGCAATGGAGAAGACCCATTTCTCACTTGCTTTAATTGGCTAGCATTTATTCTTTTCCTAGGTCTCCTTCTCATAGACTGTTGTATCAGGGTTATTGCACTCAAGTCTTAACTTGGGCTATTAAAGGGGCCCCTGGGCAAACCATACTGCTTTTTCTAGTGCTAGCAAGATTTTACTACAGCTAAGTGACAGAGCCAGAGACTGCCATGCAACTGTGTGCCTTGCAGCCCTGCCATCCTGTAATGCTAGACTTTTCATTTTCCTAACCCCTAGGAAGAATTAGTCTCTTCCAGGGAGTGGGGTGGGAACAGCTTGTCCTGCAAGTGGGTAGACTTGAAGATAGAAACCTTGGATTTGGACAATTTTCCATTTCCCTTAAGTGCTCTGCTTTTCTTTCTGCCTCAGCTTCCACTCCCTTCTCCTTTATTCAGTATCTCACTTTTGTACAGACTATTTCATATGACAGCAAGGGATGACTGCTGAAAAGTGGCAAGCTGTAGCCTAGAACCTGGACTGGTGTCTGGTGAATCCAGATGCTTTATCCACCCCCGTTAATGCCTAGGACCAGGACTTTGAGTCTGAATCAGCCAAACAGGCAGCTTATGTAGAGACCTTCTGCTCTTGGCTACTTGGAAGGAAATTGGGAAAAGGAATTGGGGCCTATAAAAGCCATCTCCAGTCCAGAGGCGATAGTTACTGAGGGGAGCACCTTTTTGTCAAGAAGCTGACTGGTTCCTGCTTGACTATTACTTATGGTTAATTCTACACTCAATCTTGGCAAAAGGCCGAGAAGTGATACTTACAGTTAATGCTAAATGAATTGGCTCTATAGTCAATTTTTCCCACTTTTCATTTAGTAAGCAATTTGTATTCTTCTCAGATGGTAAAGAATCTGCCTGCAGTTTGGGAGACCCAGGTTCAATCCCTGGGTTGGGAAGATCCCCTGGAAAGGGAATGGCTACCCACTCCAGTATTCTTGCCTGGAGAATTCCATGGACAGAGGAGCCTGGTGGGCTTCAGTCCATGGGGTTGCAAAGAGCCAGACATGACTGAGCAACTAATACACACTTGTATTCTGTATAAGACACTCTACATGATATTGTCATCTAAAAATGTATAAGACAATGCCTGGCTTTAAGAGGCTTATTGATGATTTGTCTGTTATTTTTCAGTAGACCAGTAGTTATCCTATAATACTTTAACAGAATGTGCAAAGACATTATGAGAACATAGGATAAGGAGCAGCAAACTCTGCCAAGTACAACTTTTAGATAAGGCAGCAGGGATCCAAAAAGCAACTGCTGGGGATGGAGAGTGTGAGGGAGGTACCTGGCAAACTACCCCTCCAAAGCAAGCACCATAGAGAAAATGACAAGTCAAGTAGCTATTAAAGAATGATTAAAAAAAAGAAGATGAAGAAGGAGAATGAGAGAAGTTCACCAAGCGCATTCCCAGATATATGGGGATGTTAGGTAGAAAACTAAAGCAAATATGACCAGATGGGCTTACCATGAACATTTAACATCTTTATGGACTTCATACAGGACTCAGGGGAGGGAACTACCAACTGCTTCCTAGGGTTCTGTGGCATCTATCAGGCTGTTTTCTGTTGGGAGAGCTACCCAGGCTAAGGAGTGGAGAGCCATTTGCTCAGATAGCCCGACTCACAGGGGACTTGAGTACCAGTGTCCTGTGACTCCTTCTCTTCCTCTGTCAGCCTCAAGTGCAGCTGGTAGAGCTTTGGGAAGGAAGTGGAAGTCATAAGAGAGAGGGTTGCTGGGCCCGTCCATAACAGAACCTGCCTGACTCTCTTACAGTGAGTGCCACAACTCTTCTGACCGCATTAAGGTACGTGTGTGGGATGAGGATGATGACATCAAGTCACGAGTAAAGCAGCGGCTAAAGCGAGAGTCTGATGATTTCCTCGGCCAAACCATCATTGAGGTTCGAACACTGAGTGGCGAAATGGACGTCTGGTACAACTTGGGTGAGGAAGCAGGACCAGAGAAAGCTTCTGGGAAGGGAGAGCCTGACTGGGGAACCTGGGGAAAACCCTGTCTACCGAGTCCACTACTCAGTCCCCAGAGCATATACATCTCCATACAGAGCTTGCTTTCCCAACAGAGAACCCACCACAGATAAAGATGGGGACAGAGGCCTGGGGGTGTCTGGGGTGCACTCTAGATGAACATTTTTTCCATCTTTCAGAGAGTGAGATCTCACCCCTAGTGCCTTTAGCCCACCGGGCACTTCTTTTCTTCCACCCAGCCAGTTCTGGAGTATTTGTGAAGTATACGGTCACTGCAGTGAGTTCGGTTTGTTTGGTGAACACTTGTGTTGGTGCCCCCTTTCCTTTGGGTTAAGCCGGGATGGGAGCTGTCTGTACTGTCTGCATTTGCATTGTGGTCAATCTCCAGTCTTCTTTCCTTCCTAGAGAAGAGGACAGACAAGTCAGCCGTCTCGGGGGCCATCCGACTGCAAATCAGCGTGGAGATCAAGGGAGAAGAGAAGGTAGCCCCATATCATGTGCAGTACACGTGTCTCCATGAGGTGAGCCAGCTCTTGGGAGATGGGGTGCCAGAACGCTAGGTTGGGAGGTGCCTTTGACAATAAGTAGGATGGCTTGCTACTTGAAGTTCTGGAGCCCGTTTTTATTTTATTCTTGGCTCACTGTGCATGGCGGACAAGCCCAAGAAACAGTCCCAGCCTCAGTTCTCTTTTACTAACGCGAGAACAGACAACTGGAGCCATAGGAGTTACTGAGCAGTGACTCGAAGGACAGAATTTCTGTTGAACCCTATTCACACTCTCCTGGTCTTTACCAACAGGGTTTTTTCCTAATATATAGTTTAACTCTTTAATATCAATATATATTTTACTGTGTCTCCTATAGAACCTCTTCCATTACCTCACGGACATTCAGGGCAGCGGAGGAGTCCAGATCCCTGAGGCTCGAGGAGATGATGCATGGAAGGTGTACTTTGATGAGACTGCCCAGGAAATTGTGGATGAATTTGCCATGCGCTATGGCATTGAGTCCATATATCAGGCCATGACGTAAGGCTCCCCTGGGGCCCTGGGAAATGGCTACCAACTCTTGAAATAGCTAATGGAGGTACACTGATAGAGTGGACAGGTCCCTAGTCGGGTAGTAGGCAGTGATTCATTGCTATCCCTCTCTGAGCTGGGTAAGGTGGATCTGTACCCCAAGGCAGAGAGAGTAATGTATAAAGGGAGTGTGTTTATCAGTAACTCGGGGAGAGGGGAGTTGTCTGTCTACCCCAGAATTCACAGGGCATGGGTGTGTATACAAGAACAGACTTGCCCAGTCATCACAGGCTTGAGCATACAGGGTACACGTGCTATGACAGAAATCCCCACCATGAGAAGAGGTATAGGCTGTGTGTTGGAGGGGCTGCCACTAGACCTCTGCACAGGAAACAACACTGGGTAAGCAGAAGGTAGCTAGTGCCCTGGCTGTGCTCTTGTATTTAGTTTGACTTAGTTCTTTGTGTGTGTCATATGTTGTGCCACATGTTGAGAACACGAAGATGAATAAGAGGGCCTCTGTGTTTGGGGAACTTGGTGTAGCAGGAGAGCGGCTAAGCCGCTTCAGTTGTGTCCGACTCTATGCGACCCCCATAGACAGCAGCCCACCAGCCTCCTCTGTCCCTGGGATTCTCCAGGCAAGAACACTGGAGTTGGTTCCCATTTCCTTCTCCAATGCATGAAAGTGAAAAGTGAAAGTGAAAGTGAAGTTGCTCAGTCGTGTCTGACTCTTAGCGACCCCATGGACTGCAGCCTACCAGGCTCCTCCATCCATGGGATTCTCAAGGCAAGAATACTGGACAGACAGACCAGTAAACAAACAATTGCATTATAATGTGATAAGTGCCATCAAGAAGTAATCACGGTGTATTATGAGAGCATCTAAATTTGAGGAGAGGCCTGTGAGGGAAGCTGTTGAAGAGCTGACACTTGAAATACAGAAAAGAGGGAAGGGCATTTCTGGTAGGATAGGTGCAGAGATGCTAAGATGCAACAGAGCATAGACTATTCAAAGAATTACAAGAAGTTTAGTCTAGATGGAGAAACATATTGAGGAATGAGGTTGGAGAATGGCCCCTCTGCCTTTCTTGCTTTCTTCCACTCCCTGGATGACTTCATTCAAGCCTATAACCTCAACTACTACTTTTGAGCTTAGGACTCCCAGATCTCTTTCTCCAGACCAGATCTTTTCCTGAGTTTCAGATCCATTTTGATTTGCTTTCTGGGTATTTCCACAGGCATTGCAAACTCAATATGATTCAAAATCCAAATCAACATTATCTCCAGCAAATCTGTCCTGTTCTTCCTGTATTTCCTATTTTAGTAAATGGAACAGTTTATTACACAGTTATCCAAACAGAAATTCAGATGTCAGCCTAAACTTTTTTTTCTTACTACCACCATCTAATCAGTCTCTGAAACCTCTAGATTCTACCTCCTAGAAATGTTTTTAATCTATCAGTATTGCTATAGCTCAGTAATAATGATAATAATAACAACAGCTTCTATATACCATTTCCTTATGTGCCAGGCACTGGTCTAAGTAATTTATGAATGTTAACTCATTTCATCCCCAGGTCATTATTATTTCCATTTTGTAGGTAAAAAACAGGCATAACGAAGTTGAAATAATTTATCTAAGGTCCCTGAGTGGTGGAGCTGTGACTCAACCCTAGAATCTGGTTATTGGGTCTATGCTCTTAACCATTTCTTTGTTCCATTTGGTGCCTTGTTGCTTCTTTTCTGAGTGATTGCAATAACTCTTCAATTGGTCTTTCTGTCTTAGTCTTACCTCTCTCCAAGTTTTCTTTTCTGATTTTTATCATCAAGGTGACCTTTTTGAAAAACTAATCTGATCACAGTAAACCTCTGTTTAAAAAGTACCATACCATCTAGGATAAACTCCTTTTACTATCTGTTCTCTGTCTGCTGCTCCTCTGTCATTTCTTAGTATTTGTCTATCAAACACTTGAACAACGGCTATAAGGAAGGTTTCCCAAATGAATGACTTTCTCCATGAAGAGATTTGTTTTTGAAATACAGTTTCCCTTTGCCTGCATACTTCTCCAATGATTAATTCTTACTATCTTTTAAGACTTGTTTCAACCATCTCTTCTTTGAGAAGCCTTTTTTCTAGTCTATTCTAGCCCCCAGCCATTCTAATTTAGATGACCTTCCTGTATGTTCCCACAGAATTTTTGCATAGCATGCCGTAAGTTACTGACGTATTTTCTGACACTTGCCAGGCTATCACCTCTTTGGATTCTGGAACTTAGCGTAGGGCCTGGCACACAGTAGGTGTTCATTGAATGTATGTTTGAATAAATAAATTATGAAAATCTTTGTCTGCCAAGGTGATCATACACAAGAGTGGGATCTTTTGATTACTTGGCTTTTGCCACAAACCCTGAAGAGTCTTTGAGGCTGAAGACACTGTTTTTCAGGCATTTTGCATGTTTGTCATCCAAGTACATGTGTCCTGGTGTGCCAGCAGTGATGAGCACCTTACTGGCCAACATCAATGCCTACTATGCCCACACAACTGCCTCCACCAATGTCTCTGCATCTGATCGTTTTGCAGCCTCCAACTTTGGGGTGAGTGTGATGTTAAGACATGTTACCTGATTGTTATCAATTAACAAGCGTTTGATTTTTCAATTGGTACTGCAGAGCTGATATGCCTAAAAATTCAAATATATAGTGCCACCTAGATAGTGAACTTGTTTCCTTATAGGTATTTATTCTACCAGTAGACTCTCCTCAGCACCATGGTGGTTTGGTAGGGGCACAACGTGGGCTGAGGAAGAAGTCTCTGGGCCAAAACCTTGGTTGAGTCACCATGTTCCTCAGCCCTGCAGGTTCACAAAGGAACCTTCTTATTATTCAGTCTCTCTCTGACAGATTCATACCACTTAAGTTCATATGGTCTGACGTCTAAGCAAGAATACCAGTACATACCTGAACTTAACCCTTTCTTAGTGTCTGGACTGTTTTCCTGATCCAGGGTATATCCTTTCCTGTTATTAAAGTATTTGAGAAGTTGAATCATTGGTTGTAATGTCACCTGATGTAAGTTCAATATAAACTGGATGGAATATTTCTGATCCACCACAAAGACTACTCTTTAGAGATAAAATTACTGATACTCCCAAATCAGTATCTCTAATCTCTGAGTGCTTTTCCTTGGTAGTAATCACTTTTTTGATGTTGATAGTCTTTCTGTAGAGGAATTAGTGTCATTGATTAAGCCAGTCAAATATCTATTCCTTTCTGTTTCTTCACAGTATCTATTTACTTAATATCTGATGCTATATAATATTATCAATATGTGAGTTCTAGGACCACTATACAAATAGCCTACAGGAACGTGATTCCGTATTTAATTATACTTTTATAAAAATAAAGTATCAAATAGTATTTGTTATTTATTTTGACATTTAAAATGTATAAACTAAGGGAAATGATGTGGAATGTGGTTCCACCTTCCAAATGTATCACCGATCACCTTCCAAATGTATCACTATTTCTCTTTCCCCTCCTCACTGCCAGGCTGTGGCTGTTTCACTGTTAAGAGCTATCCCAAGATAAGTTAGGACACCACAAACTCAGGAATAAGTTGGAGACTGTGTCTAGAGTTTCCTGAATTAGTTAGAGTCCCAGTGGGATGGAGATGCGCTGGTCATCTCCTCTTGATTTGTATTCAGTGCTGTTTCCAGTCCCAGAAATGTGTCTCCTCTTGTCAGTGTGGGAAGAGTCCCCAGTCTGAATGCTAAGAGATGGAACAGGAATGACCTATCCCGCTTCTCCTTTGCGTGGTTTGTTGTTCTCTTCTTTGGCAAATACAAGACCTGATGTGTCCCCAACTCAGTGTTTTCTCCTCACCCTGAGATGGTGCTCTTTTTGCTACAGTCTGAGGGCTCAGGAACTGATCTTTTCTCTTCTCCATTATTTGTTTACCACCCTTAGAAAGAGAGATTTGTGAAACTTCTGGACCAGCTGCACAACTCACTGAGGATTGACCTCTCTACCTACAGGGTGAGTGAAGACATGGCTGTGGGGTGGGATGAAGGATAATATCAAGGTCAGTCTAGAGAGACTATGGGCCAATCACAACTATAAAAATTGAAGGCAAGGAAAATTAGTCCTTTTCATCACATCTGAGTATGGCCAACATCACTGACACCTGTGGGTCTTCCAACTCCAGGGCCCATGCAGTGTTTAAACAGTAGCAGGTGTGGTTGCTGTTTATAGATAGTTGGCTTTCTAACCCCACACATGTCACTCTACCGAACTCTCTGATGATATTCCCATCAGGGAGTCTCCTAAGGATAATCTCTTCCAGAAATGCCCTTTAAAACATAGATAGTTACATTTTCTTGTTGTGTCTTGCCATATTCTCCTCATTTTCTAGGCAAGGTGTGCGGATCTGGCTAAGGGAAGAGAGAGTAGCTTGGCTTGGGCAAGTAATTTGTAGCAGATATGTCCATTTCTAGAATGGAGAGAGGACAGAGATATAGCAGGAAGGTGAGTGTCTAGATCAGGACAGGGAAATGGGCAGTTTTTTTGTTCTTCCTAAGTTAGGCCGCCTTAGAATGACTTCATTACTTGCTTTAAAGTGTTGTGAATTTCCAGAACAGGCAATATACCCACATTAAAAAGTAAGTATAAAACAACCTCAAAGTCAAGAAGTGCAATTTTAATTATCTGCACCTTCAGTGCCCTCCATTTGCACGAATAATGGAGAGTTGACTGTATATCTTGTGTTTGGCATATAAGTAGCCTTTTGAAGGTTTAAAAAAAGCAACCCTTAAAATGGAGAGTGGTGCAGCATCTTCCTTAAGCTCTCTTTGGCAGCTTCTCCCTAAAACTCATGCCAAAAGGAAAGAAAGATCCTAAGGTGGAAAGATCCTAAGGAACTCACTCCAAAAGCAGTTCTGCTCAGAGCTTTGCCATCTGCTGGCTCCAGAATGGTAGAGTAACCAAGACCCACTGTACAGAAAGTATACGTCCTGGATCCCAGTCTTTTCTATGGTGTGGCTCCACTTATATTCCATGATATACAGTTAGATTGTAACTTCTGAAGAATTCATTGTTTGGGTGTAAGACTCTTCACCCAAGAAAAAAGTGTGTGTGTGTGTGTGTGAATGTCTGTATGTTTATTTGTGCAAATACTCACACGTTGCATGGGAAGTAGGGTTGGGGGTAGGACATGTTGCTTTCTGGGCCTGGGGTTATTAACACCTGCTTTTGGCAAGGGCCTGAGTCCATGGAAAAGAGAGATATGTAGTCTTACAGCATTTTTGTTCTGCTTCACTAGGAAAGATCCCTATGGGTGGTCCTTAGGTGATCCCTTGCTTTTGGCAGGGAAGGCTTTCATATTCTTCTGTTCCTCTCTTACATTTTCTTGATTTGCAACAGAATAATTTCCCTGCTGGGAGCCCTGAGCGACTTCAGGACTTAAAGTCCACAGTGGATTTGCTGACCAGCATTACTTTCTTCCGAATGAAGGTAAGAGATGAATTTGGGCTGGGTGGTGCTAGGCTGGGGACCTGGCCCCAGGACATGGAAGCTAAGAATCATTGAGTATATAGTCTAAGGCTATAGGATCCATCACCTCTAAACCTATATTTCCATACATCTGTTCCTGAGTTACTTCCAAGAAGATCATGGATCAAGAAGGGTGGACTAGGTAGTTCTCTCCGTCAGCTGTGCTGACAATTTCATCTCAGGGCAAGGTCCAGGGACCTTGAGAAGGATGAAGGAATCTGGGATAATTTGGGGGCACTTCTAGGAAGAGATCTCACTCAGGTCAGCAGGACCCTGGACCCATATTTTTTTTAATTAATTGGCAGGTGCAAGAACTTCAGAGCCCTCCAAGAGCCAGCCAGGTAGTAAAAGATTGTGTGAAGGCCTGTTTGAACTCAACATATGAGTATATCTTCAACAACTGCCATGATTTGTACAGCCGCCAGTACCAGCTGGTAAGAGGATCAGGCTCAGGTGGGGCCAGCTGTCAGTGGTTCTTGAAGCCTCAGCTTTCTTTCGTATGATTGTGGTGGAAGGGAGCTCAGGAAAAGTCCTTGATGTTCTCAGGAGTGAGTGGGTTGTGGAGTGGGGACCATCTAGATCATGTGAGACATTTGTAGATGGATAGGAACCATTGGACAAGATGTTACATAACTGAGTTGAACAGAAACAGCAACAATAAATTTTACTTTGGTATTGAAGAAAGGAACCTAAATTTGAACTCAGTTCAGGGAGTGAGTAGGTGAATTCTTAGTCCTTCCTAGAGTCTGCTTTCCCCCTGAGGTTAATTTTATTCTGACTCATGTAAACACCTCTGTGTTCCAGGCTCCCTTCCCCTGAGATCTGAGCTACTGGAGCCTTTGTTAAGCTTGCCGCACTCAAGGCTTCGTCATCCATCAACACATTCTCTCTATTAGGGAAAGATACTGTTTTTAGCTTTTATCTTTCAGTTATACAGGAGTCTGTCTAAATACTTGGTCTCTATTCTCTATCTCTTCCCTAGTGGCTCAGTTGGTAAAGAGTCTACCTGAAATGAGGGAGACCCACGTTCAATCCCTGACTTGGGAAGATTCCCTGGAGAAGGAAATGACAACCCACTCTACTATTCTTGGACAGAAGAGCCTTTTGGCTTCAGTCTGTGGGGTCACAAAGAGGAATCGGACCTAGTTTTAGATAAATCTAGACTTTGAAAGAGGCCTTATAAACCATTCAAAGACTTTCTTTAGCCTTTTTATTTTGCTGTTTTTTGGGTTTTTTTTTTTTTAACTTTCTCTCATTCTTATTTTCTCATTATTTGTACTGAAGTAAACCCTCAGTGAAAGTGAAAATCACTCAGTCGTATCCAACTCTTTGTGACCCCATATATAGAGTCCATGGAATTCTCCAGGCCAGAAGGTAGCCTTTTTCTTCTCCAGGGGATCTTCCCAACCCAGAGATCGAGCCCAGGTCTCTCATGTTGCAGGCAGATTCTTTACCAGCTGAGCCACAAGGGAAGCCCAAGAACTCTGCTGTGGGTAGGCAATCCCTTCTCCAGAGGATCTTCCTGACCCAGGAGTCAAACTGGGGTCTCCTGTATTGTAGGTGGATTTTCTACCAACTGAGCTCTCAGGGATGCCTGAAGTAAACCCTTGGTGTCTTTCATTTCCCTCTACTGACCTTCAGTCCTTGATTCATTCATCTATCTGTTCTTTGAACAAGGTCAAGCCCTAGGGATATAATCTGCATCTCACTTGCATTTATCTCTTCTCTTTTTGATAAAAGCCATTCTAACAAATAGGAGGTGATATCTCATTGATTTGCATTTCCCTAATGATTCAGTTCAGTTCAATTCAGTTGCTCAGTCCTGTCCGACTCTTTGCAACACCATGGACTGCGGCACGCCAGGCTTCCCTGTCCATCACCAACTCCCAGAGCTTCCTCAAACTTGTGTCCATTGAGTGGGTGATGCCATCCAACCATCTCATCCTCTGTCATCCTTTCCTCCTCCCTCCCTCAATCATTCCCAGCTTCAGGGTCTTTACCAATGAGTCAGTTCTTCACATCAGGTAGCCAAAGTATTGGAGTTTCAGCTTCAGAATCAGTCCTTCTAATGAACATTCAGGACTGATTTCCTTTAGGATGCACTGGTTGGATGTCCTTGTAGTCCAAGCGACTCTCAAGAGTCTTCTCCAACAACACAGTTCAAAAGCATCAATCCTTCAGTGCTCAGCTTTCTTTATAGTCCAACTCTCACAACCATATATGACTACTGGAAAAACCATAGCTTTGACTAGACAGACCTTTGTTGGCAAAGTAATATCTCTGCTTTTTAATATGCTGCCTAGGTTGGTCATAACTTTTCTTAAAAGGAGCAAGCGTCTTTTAATTTCATGGCTGCAGTCACAATCTGCAGTGATTTTGGAGCCCCAAAAAATAAAATCTGTCACCATTTCCATTGTTTCCCCATCTATTTGCCATGAAGTGATGGGACCAGATGCCATGATCTTAGTTTTCTGAATGTTGAGTTTTAAGCCAACTTTTTCACTCTCCCCTTTCACTTTCATCAAGAGGCTCTTTAGTTCTTCTTCACTTTCTGCCATAAGAGTGGTGTCATCTGCATATCTGAGGTTATTGATATTTCTCCCAGCAATCTTGATTCCAGCTTGTGCTTCTTCCAGCCCAGCATTTCTCATGATGTACTCTGGATATAAGTTAAATAAGCAGGGTGACAATATACAATTACAGCCTTGACATACTCCTTTCCCGATTTGGACCCAGTGTGTTGTTCCATGTTCAGTTCTAACTGTTACTTCTTGACCTGCATACAGATTTCTCAGGAGGCAGGTCAGGTAGTCTTGTATTCCCATCTCTTGAAGAATTTTCGTCAGTTTGTTGTGATCTACACAGTCAAAGGCTTTGGCATAGTCAATAAAACAGAAGTAGATGTTTTTCTGGAACTCTCTTGCTTTTTCGATGATCCAGTGGATTATAGCAATTTGATCTCTGGTTCCTCTGCCTTTTCTAAATCCAGCAGGAACATCTGGAAGTACTCAGTTCACGTATTGTTGAACCTGGAGTGGAGAATTTTAAGCATTACTTTGTTAGCATGTGAGATGAGTGCCATTGTGCAGAGGTTTGAGCACTCTTTGGCATTGTCTTTCTTAGGGATTGGAATAAAAACTGACTTTTTCCAATCCTGTGGCCACTGCTGAGTTTTCTAAATTTACTGGCATATTGAGTGCAGCACTTTCACAGCATCATCTTTTAAGATTTGAAATAGTTCAACTGGAATGCTATCACCTCCACTAGCTTTGTTCATAATGATTCTTCCTAAGGCCCACTTGACTTCACATTCCAGGATGTCTGGCTCTAGGTGAGTGATCACACCATTGTGATTATCTGGGTCATGAAGATCTTTTTTGTATAGTTTTTCTGTGAAGAGGAACTAAAAAGCCTCTTGATGAAAGTGAAAGTGGAGAGTGAAAAAGTTGGCTTAAAGCTCAACATTCAGAAAACAAAGATCATGGCACCTGGTCCCATCACTTCATGGGAAATAGATGGGGAAACAGTGGAAACAGTGTCAGACCTTATTTTGGGGGGCTCTAAAATCACTGCAGATGGTGACTGCAGCCATGAAATTAAAAGACGCTTACTCCTTGGAAGGAAAGTTATGACCAACCTAGACAGCATATTCAAAAGCAGAGACATTACTTTGCCAACAAAGGTCCATCTAGACAAGGCTATAATTTTTCCAGTGGTCATATATGGATGTGAGAGTTGGACTGTGAAGAGAGCTGAATGCCAAAGAACTGATGCTTTTGAACTGTGGTGTTGGAGAAGACTCTTGAGAGTCCCTTGGACTGCAAGGAGATCCAACCAGTCCATTCTAAAGGAGATCAGCCCTGGGATTTCTTTGGAAGGAGTGATGCTAAAGCTGAAACTCCAGTACTTTGGCCACTTCATGCGAAGAGTTGACTCATTGGAAAAGACTCTGATGCTGGGAGGGATTGGGGGCAGGAGGAAAAGGGGATGACAGAGAATGAGATGGCAGGATGGCATCACTGACTCGATGGACATGAGTCTGAGTGAAATCTGAGAGTTGGTGATGGACAGTGAGGCCTGGTGTGCTGCGATTCATGGGGTCACAAAGAGTCGGACATGACTGAACGACTGAACTGAACTGAACTCTGTATTCTTGCCACCTCTTCTTAATATCTTCTGCTTCTGTTAGGTCCATACCATTTCTGTCCTTTATCGAGCCCATCTTTGCATGAAATGTTCCCTTGGTATCTTGAATTTTCTTGAAGAGATCTCTAATCTTTCTCATTCTATTGTTTTTCTCTATTTGTTTGCGTTTATCACTGAGGAAGGCTTTCTTATCTCTCCTTGCTATTCTTTGGAACTCTGCATTCAATGGGTATATCTTTCCTTTTCTCCTTTGCCTTTTGCTTCTCTTCTTTTCACAGCTTTTTGTAAGGCCTCTTCAGACAACCATTTTGCCTTTTTTGCATTTCTTTTTCCTGGGGATGGTCTTGATCACTGCCTCCTATACAATGTCATGAACCTCCATCCATAGTTCTTCAAGCACTCTATCAGATCTAATCCCTTGAATCTATTTATCACTTCCACTGTATAATCATAAGTTATTTGATTTAGGTCATACCTGAATGGTCTAGTGGTTTTCCCTACTTTCTTCAATTTCAGTCTGAATTTGGCAATGAGGAGTTCATCATTTGAGCCACAGTCTGTTCCCGGTCTTGTTTTTGCTGACTGTATAGAGCTTCTCCATCTTTGGCTGCAAAGAATATAATCAGTCTGATTTCCGTATTGACCATCTGATGATATCCATGTGTAGAGTCTTCTCTTGTGTTGTTAGAAGAGGGTGTTTGCTATGACCAGTGCGTTCTCTTGGCAAAACTCTATTAGCCTTTGCCCTGCTTCATTCTGTACTCCAAGGCCAAATTTGCCTGTTATTCCAGGTATTTCTTGACTTCCTATTTTTGCATTCCAGTCCCCTATAATGAAAAGGACATCTTTTTTGGGTGTTAGTTCTAGAAGGTCTTGTAGGTGTTCACAGAACCGTTCAACTATACCTTCTTCAGCATTACTGGTTGGGGCATCGACTTGGATTACTGTGATACTGAATGGTTTGCCTTGGAAACGAACAGAGGTCATTCTGTCATTTTTGAGATTGCATCCAAGTACTGCATTTCAGACTCTTTTGTTGACTATAATGGCTACTCCATTTCTTCTAAGGGATTCTTGCCCATAGAAGTAGATATAATGGTCATGAGTTAAATTCACCCATTCCAGTCCATTTTAGTTCACTGATTCCTAAATTGTTGATGTTCACTCTTGCCATCTTCTGTTTGACCACTTCCAATTTGCCTTCATTCATGGACCTAACATTCCACGTTCCTATGCAATATTGCTCTTTACAGAATCGGACTTTACTTCCATTACCAGTCACATCCACATCCCTAATGATTGGTGATATTGAAAACCTCTCCTAGTACTTGTTGGGCATTGGTGTATTTCCTTTGGAGAAATGTCTGTTTAAGTCTTCTTCCCATTTTTTTGTCAGATTGGGGTTTTTTTGTTTGTTTTGTTTTTTGCTATTGAGTTGTTTGAGTTCCTTATCTATTTTGGGAATTAACCCCTTATCAGATAGGTGGTTTACAAATACTTTCCACCCTCTGTAGGTTTTCTTTTTATTTTGTTGATTGTTTCTTCTGCTGTGTAGAAACATTTTAGTTTGATATAGTCTTACTTTTTGATTTTTGATTTTGTTGTCATATCCAAAGTGACCATCAGGGAGCTTTTCCCATGTTTTTTTCCCTAGGAGTTTTATGGTTTCAGGTCTTACATTTAAGTCCTTAATCCATTTTGAGTTAGAGTACTGGAGTGGGTTGCCATTTCCTTCTCCAGGGGATCTTCCTGACCCAGGGATCAAACCTGGGTCTCTTGCATTGTAGACAGATGCTTTACCCTCTGAGCTACATGCCCTCTGCATAAGATATGGGTCCAATTTCATTCTTTTGCTTGTGGATATCCAGTTTTCCCAACATCATTTATTGAAGAGACTATCCTTTCCACATTGAATATTCTTGGCTTCCCAAGGCTTTTTCTTATCCAGCTGGGCAAATAACTTCCAAATGCAGTTCTTCCCCCTAATGACTTTCAGGGGGCTAAGGGAAGTTTTGCTTCCCTGAGGGCTGGGCCAGCCTGCATGCTGGATCTGTTCTGTAGCTCCTGTAGAACTTGAAGGAACTTCTCAGAGCTGAGATGTACTTGTGTGTGGTGGGGCAGTGGGTGATGTTAGAGGAGGGCCACCACTAGAATAAAAGAACTGCCAATGGGGATCACATGGAACTAGACCCATTTAGACTGAAGGGGCTGTTTACTTCAACCAGGAATTCACTATGCTCTTAGCTACTGAGAGAAGAAGGAAGGGGGACAGGCATCTTTATGTCTCCTGGACTGATCAAGCTTATTAGAGCAATGCTCTGGAGCTTGGGAGAGAAGTTCTCAGGGACAGATTCTTTCTGTCCAAGGACCTCTCAGTGGTCACTGCTCTGTAGAACGGGTGATGGTGTCTTGTGGAAGACAGCGTATAAGAAAGGAAGGGTGCCTGATTCTAAAGGAAGGGGCATGGTGTGGGGAAGGGGGAGAGGAAGACTCTCCATAGTCTCCTCTGACTCTCACTATCTATCACCATCTTCTCGGGAATAAGAATCAGGAGCTGCCTCCAGAAGAACAGGGGCCCAGCATTAGGAACCTGGATTTCTGGCCCAAACTCATCACACTCATTGTGTCAATCATAGAGGAAGATAAGAATTCCTACACCCTCGTTCTGAACCAGTAAGTATCACCTCACTTGGCCTTTCTGTTTGGTGGTTGGTTTGTCCACCTGTCTAACAGCCTCTTTCTTTCCTGTCTCTGTGTGTTCACAGTGCCACCTCTTCCTCCTGTTCGTCCATCTGTCCCTCTGTCCCTTGTATCTGTCTGGGTGACTGTTTCTGGAGACAGGTGTGGAAACATAATGAGGGGCCCCGCCCTGACTGAACCAGCCTCCCTGGAGAGAGAGACCTCTGGGAGTGGCTGCCCTAGGAGTCCCTGGGGATCCAGAGACCAGGCGTGTATGTGTCCGTCCACTGTGAATAAAGAGGGCCTTCTGATGCCCAACTTCTTGCTTCTTCTGCCCTAGCTTATTTAGCCTGGGCTTGTCTTTCAGCCTCAACCCTTCTCCTCCTGGCCAGAGTTCCCTGCCTTCTAGGCATCATCTCCCCTAGGGCCACCTTGCCTGAGGGGATCTTCTGCTCCAATGTGTCCCTCTGCCTACCACTGGCCCTGGGTCCTTATTCTACAGTTGGAGCCTAGCCCTATTTCCTAGGCTTCTCCTCTCTTCAATCTGACCTCCAAGAACTAGTCCTATTGGCCTTAGAATTAATCAAATGCCTCTGCCTTGTTCTCTGACTATGTCTTCTTCCATCATCCAGGTTTCCCCAGGAGTTGAATGTGGGAAAAGTCAGCGCAGAAGTGATGTGGCAACTCTTTGCCCAAGACATGAAATATGCACTGGAGGGTAAGGCATGGCAGTGGGCTGCAAACCCCTAGCCAAAGCACCTGTTTTCCATCCCTTTCTTCTCCCAGACAACTACACTTTCCAAGTAAATAGTGCGGTGAGAAACTAGAAGGATTCTAGGCATAGTGGGTGATAGGCCTCAGGAGACCTTGGGTAGGCAAAGCTTCAGCCAAAGGAGTAGTGGAAGTTGCTGTGTGGATGTAGGTTCCTCCTTCCAGCTCCAGAGCAAGCGCCTGTTTCACACTTTTCCAGCCCAGAGATCAACTCTTCCCATGCTGGGTGTTCTCGAGTGGCCCACTCCCTAGAGAATGGTCTTACGACACTTGCCTTTACAGTTTTACAGCATCATGGAACTTTAAATACATAGATAAGATTATTTTCTCACACCATAGACTGCTTGGCCTGACTTTCTTTGAAAGTTGTTCTAGACTGGCATGACAAACCCAGAAAGATACTTCTTTCCTCACTTCTTCCATGGAACCAGTTATTACTCATCTTGTTCATTCTGCTTATTCTGTTCATCTCCCACTTTGGCCCACAAAGATATCACTCCCTATCAGACCTTCCTGTGTCAGACCTTCCTGTTTCTACCCATCTGTGCTCACTTATAAATAAGTGCATTTCCTGTTGCTGTATGTTATGTCAGTCGTCTCCTCAGTCTGTGAAAGTGGACCTAGATGGAGGGGGAGCAGTCTGGAGCAAGGACAAACCAGAGTCTGCATGTGTTCTTTGGGTAGGGTGGTAGGACATGGGTAACCCTCTCAGACTTTTAAACTTTTGAGGTTTAGGAGCAGTAAGTTTTGAGGTTGAAAGAAACCCTGCAGATCTGTGCTTAGTTTGAGACAGTCACGTACTGTCCATGCACGTTCTGTAATTCTTCCCCAGAGCAGGCTGCCTCCTGTCCGCACTGGGTCATGCCTGGGACTGTAGGCCATGCCTTAGCTGGTCCGGCCTCTGACTTGGTCACCTGTCCCTTTCCCCCAGGTATCACATGGTGAGTGCGACGAGGAGTATTGCCCCAGTTCTTAAAGAACTCCAGCTCTAGTGAATTTAGAGGGCAGGGGCAGGGGCGGGAAGACAAGTACCTGTGAAAAGTGTATTGATTCCACAAGAGGAATAGTGTAAGGCTGGGCAGAGGTTTTTCAAACAGAGGAAACAGGTAAAAAGGGGAAACAGCAAGAGGAGGGTGGAGGTGGGGGCAGGAGAGGGGCGTGCAGGGCTGGGCCCCAGGACTTCTACCTGCCGCCTGCCAAGTCAGCTCTGCTTTTATCAATTTTATATGAGGCTTTAAATGAAATTTCTTTCAAAAGGGGAATTCTGCTGATGTTTAAAACATAAAAGAGTTGAAAACTGATTTAAAGAAAGAACTCATGTTGACCTGGTTTCAAATCTCAGTTTTACCACTTACTCCTCAGTGTGTTCTTAGACTGAGCTACTTAGACTGAGCTACTTAATTCTTGTGAGCTCCCATTTTTATTAATCTATAAAATGGGAGTGATGATAGCATCTATTTCGTTGAGCTAACAAAGTGGCTGAGATGTATGTGACATACTTAGAATACTGCCTGACATTTATTAAAGGCTCATGAGCAGAGATGCAGTGTTAACACAATAGTATTTTTATAAGATTTTACCTCAGTGGAAAATGGGGGCAGGCAGAACAGGGAGAGACTGGAAGCTGGGTACAGATGGTCTGATAGTTTATGGCAGGGGGATGGGCTGGAATTATAGCAGAGAACTTAGAGGAAGAATGGGCTTGGCTAGACATTGGAAGGAAGCTGTGACAGGACTTGGTGATTGTCAGGATGGCGAAGGGCAAGAGAAGGGGAGGGGCTTGGAGACCTGGCTGATAAAAGGATAGTGTTGACCGCTGCTGTTATAATGCTACCATTCACTCAGCCTTTCTAAAGTCAACTTTGTTGAGGTATAATATGCATAAAATAAGATAACACTCTAAGAGTACAATTTGATGAGTTTTGACCAATAAGTACACCTGTGTAACTACTGTCCCAGTTATGATACAGAACAGAAAGTTTCTTCAGTAAATCCCCACCCTGTTCACCAAGCATATTGAGTACATTCTTTGTGCCACATACTATGCTAGTTGTTGGAACCCCAGTGAGATAAATGAGGCATAGTCCTAGCTGGTGAGAAGCTCAGATCAGTCTAGATAGCAAACCTATAATTTGGCAGTTACAATTCAAACTTAAGTGCTACCAAGGGAATAAGCATTGGGTGCTGAGAATCGCATAACCCAGACCTGGAAAGAGCACCTGGGAGGGCTTTCTGTAGGAGGTGATATACTGACTGACACCTGAAGAGGTGTCATCCTTGAAGAAGGATGATAGAACTTAGCTGTGGGGAGGGAAGGCATTCGTGACAGGGAAGGGAGAGACAGACATTTTAGGCAGAGGTTACAGTATGTTCAGAGACTTGGGTTCTAGAGAGAGCTGGCATGCTTCAGGAACTGGATATGGTAATTCAGTGTGATTAACACTTTAGAGTGTAGGGGAAGAGATGAGTGAGAGGTGAAGACAGAGAAGCAGGATAGAGCTAGATCATACAGGAGGTTTTAAGCCATATTTAGGATTTTGGACTCTATCCTGAGGCCGTTGAGAACCACTGAACAGCAACCCAGGTTAAACAAGGGATTAACATGACCACATTTTTAATATAGAAAAGCCACTTACTCTGGCTACCATATAGAGAATAGGTTGGAGGAAGACCAGATTGGAGACTATTATAGTAATCCAAGTTGGAGATGGTGGTAATGAGACCTAGACAGGTACAAGTGTGACTATAAAGAAATGGATAAATTCCAGAGAAGTTTTAGAGATGAAATTAACAGGGATTGGTGGGTTAAATGGATATGAATAGATAGGAAGAAGGAAGACTTGAAGATGATGCTCAGTATTGAACAAGAGGGTAAGATTAGTGTGTATACTATGTTCAACTTCAGCTGAAGATGTTAAGATAGCAAAAGATGGTGACTGGAGTTAAACCCAGGCAAAGTGAGATGTTCCATCAAAGACTTGTACAGACATTACCAGAACCAGAGAGAGATCTGGGGGAGATGTCAGCAGTCTGGTAGTTGAAATCACGAGGTTGAAAGAACTCTCCAAGGAGAAAGATGAATGGAGGGAGGAACATGGAAGTCAGGGGCAGGAGAAGGTTTAGATACTCAATTGCCCCTTTTTAACAGATCAACCATCCTCTAACACCCCTGCCCCCCAACAACAGCCTCAAGTAACTACTGGAGCATGACTCCATGAGACTTGTTAGAATAAAGTGTGGCCAGTATTTCATCCGGAGAAAGCAGTGGCAACCCACTCCAGTACTCTCGCCTGGAAAATCCCATGGGTGGAGGAGCCTGGTAGGCTGCAGTCTGTGGGGTTGCACAGAGTCGGACACAACTGAAGCGACTTAGCAGCAGCAGCAGCAGCAGTGTTTCATCATTCATCCTGTTAGGTTTTGTACCATAGAAGTTAATTAGAAATTAGGGATTGAGGCCGGACTACAGATTATGGATTGACAGAGAAAGTGAGAATTCTCTGCAAACGCAGTAGCTTGAAGGTCCCTAGAAGAAGAGAATCAGGGAGCTCTGAAGGGATGGAGCAGCACTGCCCCTTCTCCCAGTGGGTTGTTGACCAGAAAGGAGAGAGGGCCCTCCTGGTGGTTCCTTCTTATGTTTCTAGGTTCTTGGCCTGGTTTAAGGACAGCAGGGTGGTGGAAGACAAGGGGGAGGCCCTGGGAGGGTGTCTTTGGTGTCCCTGACTTTTTCCCTTTCTGTACTGCTCATTGGCGTCTCTGCTCTGTCACAAGCCTCCACTGTCATTCGTATACGAAAAGTCCTCTTTCTGAGTGGTAAGCACTTTCGGTTGTTGTCCCTTTACCTCTAGTCTTACTCCTTTTTCCTCTTCTCTGGCTCACTGCTTCATAGAAGAGTCTGCAAATGCAACCTTGGGTTGAGGCGGTGCTGCCTGCAATGCCGGGAGATGACATTCCTGGGACAAAGGAGCCTTTTGAGGCTGAATCCCAGCCTCCCGTTTCCTCCTTGGGTGTCTGCTGTACTGATTGACAAGGGCAGACTGGCTGTTCTATCTTGACATGGAGGAGCATCACCTGTGGCAACTCAGAGTTGAGCAGTAGTGTTCCCAAGGACAACGACCTTCCCCTCCCTGTCACTCAGTACTCTCCCCATTTTGCTTGCTTTCACCATTATGTTACATGTAAGCACACAGTTGGCTTTTATTATGCAAACAAAATTAATGCTTCATCTCTAAAGGGGGTAGATGAAGGAAACCTGTGGGTGTGGCCAGTGCTCTAGACTCTCTGGGCAAGCTGTTGGTGATCTTTATCCTAGATTTTCCAGAAGCCTCTGCTGACTTGGCTGTATAACCTTTCACATAAGCATCCCATTTCCTGTAGCCGGATGGCTCTTTCATCTGGCTGTGTTTCCATGGTTTCCACACTGACTTATTTCATACTTCTCCGAGAGTTCATTTTCCAGTGTTTCAGCTCTGCTCTGGCGCCGTTCAGTTTACCTCAGGATTCTGTTACACTGTGGCTGCTCAACTGCTCTTTCTGTTAGCTTGGGCCCACTTTGATTTTCCCTGTCTCTGTGTGGCTGTCAGTAACCCATGTATGTCATGTATGACTGCTCATCTCTGCATTTAAGTCCATCTGAGGAAATGGCTCAGCTACTAGGATTAGTAAAGCCCTGGAAGATAAAGCGTAAAGTAAAGCATCATCCCTCTCGTGTCCTGGGCCGTTTCCCCACTAGTCAGCCTTAGCGCCCATATCCTTTTCTCCTCTTCTTCACCAGTAGCCCGTATCTCACTTGCACTTCCAAAAGTCAGCACAGGAAGACTGTGGGCCTTATCTGGGTGTCTGACTTAGCCTCTAAAGGAAGATTTGGGTCAGGCTTTTAGCAGAATACTCACTGCTAGGGAGAGATGACTGTGGGGAGGTGCTGGGAAATCACTCCTCTTCTAAGACACCTGATAGCACCATCCAACTGGATCCGCCTGAGCTCAGGAAGCTCAGACCCCGCCTCTCTCCCCGCAACCAGAGCATGAGAAAGACAGGCTGTGTAAGAGTGCTGACTACATGAACCTGCACTTCAAGGTGAAGTGGCTCCACAATGAATACGTGCAGGATCTGCCTGCCCTCCAGGGCCAGGTGCCCGAATACCCAGCGTGAGTCATCATGTGGGGGGCTGCAGAGGGAAGGGGGGCTCAGGGGCTGGGCACTGCCAGTATCCTTGCTGTCAGGCACGTGGCAGCTGCCAACCACTAGCTCCAACCCCTCCATCTTCCTGCCTGGCTGCAGGTGGTTTGAGCAGTTTGTCCTGCAGTGGCTGGACGAGAATGAGGATGTGTCCTTGGAATTCCTGCGTGGGGCCTTGGAACGAGATAAGAAGGATGGGGTAAGTCAGGGGCTTGAACTTCACAGGTGTCTAGCCAGGTCTCCCAGCAATTAGCTGTCAGCAGGAGTTCCTGGGCGCTAGCCGGGATGGCCATCCCTGCCTGATAGAGTCCATATGGAGGGCTGTCCAGAGCCATGGAGCCACCCCTGCTGTGCAGAGAGCCCCTCAGAGCCTTACAGACTTGGGATGAGGTAGCAGCTGCAGATGATGACCCTGTGTGTGGCCTTCCTTAGTTCCAGCAGACATCAGAGCACGCGCTCTTCTCTTGCTCTGTGGTGGACGTCTTCACACAGCTCAATCAGAGCTTTGAGATCATCCGGAAATTGGAATGCCCAGACCCCAACATCCTTGCCCACTACATGAGGAGATTTTCTAAGGTACCATGACCCTCCTACCCTTTTCCCCTTACTCCATTACACTCATGGCCTATCTACAGACCTGAGATCAACCCCTCTTTGTGATGGCTTTTGGGTATAGCCTGGCATCACCCCATGCTCCTTTACTTGAATCTGGGGCAGACAGGTGGGTTTGTTTCAGTGGGGTAGAGAGGGAGATTGGTCCCCTACTTTGAGATTCCTCTTTATGTACCTGTTGTTACTGTTCTGGGAGAAGTGTGACCCCAGGTACTATCCTCATGGGGAAAGCTAAGGGTCCCTTCTCCTTCCTCTTCCTCTTTCTTCTCAGACCATCGGGAAGGTGCTCATGGAATATGCAGACATCTTATCAAAGAACTTCCCAGCTTACTGCACAAAGGAGAAAATGGTGAGGGCCAGGCTCTTTGCTTTTGAAACTATCCTCAGAGCTGAGGATGGGGTGATGCTCCTGACTTGTGATTCCCAGCAGGGCTGTGCTTGAGATTATGCCACAAAATAACAAGAACCTGATAAGGAGTTACTTTGAGCCTCCATTTGGTAATTTATCCTCTACTGAGCTAGACCTTTGCTTAGGCTTTCTTTTTTTTAAAAATACATTCAGGGAGTTATAAAGGGTAATCCCATGAATACCTGGGGCCCCCTATTCAGAGTTAAAGCAGAAACATTTGCTTCTAGTCTTCATTTAATGAGAGCCATCAGCATTGCTTCCAGATCTCAGTGCTTAGGGAGAGACAGGTGTAACACGTGCTGTAAATTCCCTGTGGTTTTTAGAGTCATGTGAGAGGCAGGGGCCCTAGACTGAGTTCTGTGCTGAATGGAGCCAAGACTTAACACTTCATCCTTCCCCACAGCCTTGCATCCTGATGAACAACATGCAGCAGCTGAGGGTGCAGCTGGAGAAGATGTTTGAGGCCATGGGAGGCAAGGAGGTAGGTCTGAGGTTCAGGGTTGCTGCATTCTCTCTTTGTTCCCAAGCTCCTCAGCCGTAGAACTCTGCCCTCTCCTGACTGGGTCTAGACCTGAAGTTTAGCTTGGGGTTTAGGACTGGTTTTAGCTGAGAGATTTGAGTAGGCACTGGGGTAGAGGCCCTAGGAGGGAGGGGTTGGGGCACAGGAGGGGAGAAAAGCCTAAGAGAACCAGCTTAGCCAAGCCTGCCTCCTATGGATACAGCTGGACCCTGAAACTGCAGACAGTCTGAAGGAGCTTCAGGTGAAACTGAATACAGTTTTGGATGAGCTCAGCATGGTGTTTGGAAACAGGTCAGTGGCCCCAGAATGCACGGCCCTCAGAGCCAGTTGTGGTGCCTGGCCAGTCCCGGAGCCCCTGCCCCACTGGCCTCCACCCAGCGCACCTTTGTGCATCTTCCCCGCTTCCTGCTGGCCTGCCCTGTCAGCTGCACCACGTGTGTGCTCGGGTGGGACCGAGCAGCTGGAGCCGCTTAGGGCCCGTGTGTCTGGGGGTTGAGGAGGGCCACACTGGGGGCACACGTGTAGTTTCCAGGTGCGGATTGATGAGTGCGTGCGACAAATGGCTGACATCCTGAGCCAGGTGCGGGGCCCAGGGAACGCGTCCCCCAACGCACGGGCCTCGGTGACTCAGGATGCAGACAGTGTGCTCCGGCCTCTCATGGACTTCCTGGACGGCAAGTGAGTACAGCACCCAGTACTGTCCTGTAGGGACGAAGCAGGTAGAGGCAATCAGAAGAGCTGCTCAGGGAGGGGGCCTCTCAGCACTCACCCCATCCTGACCTGTGGCCTGGCCCTGCAGCCTCACACTTTTTGCCACTGTGTGTGAGAAGACGGTCCTGAAGCGGGTACTGAAGGAACTCTGGCGGGTGGTAATGAACACAATGGAAAGGATGATTGTTCTGCCTCCACTTACTGACCAGACGGTAAGGACAGCTCCTTTCCAGTTCCTCCTGCTGTATCTCCCTTACCCAGCTCCCTGCTTCCTGATGGAGTTTGCAGTTCTCTGGTTGAATGATTCTCTCCCTGCCCAGGGCACCCAGCTGATCTTCACTGCTGCCAAGGAGCTGAGCCAACTTTCCAAACTCAAGGTACTCTGGATACATGGGGTCCTTCTGCAGCCAGATGGGAAGGGCAGGGGTTGCCTGGGAGGGGGGAAATCTGAGCTCTGAAGACTGAAGAGGAGGAGAAGGAGAGAGGCATGCAGCTGTGGGCTGACAAATGGGGGACCTTCATGACAGCCACAAGCTGTCCTGATGTTGTTGCTTTCTCTGGGGCTCCAGGACCACATGGTGCGAGAGGAAACACGGAATCTGACTCCAAAGCAGTGTGCCGTCCTTGACCTCGCCCTGGACACCATCAAGGTGGAAGACCCCCTCCTTCAGACTGCCTTCCTACCCTACCCTCTTGGTCCTGGCATTCCACTCGGCCAGATTAGGGGTCCCTCGGGCCCCCTCACATCCAGGAGAGAGTGGGTTTTGTATCTGTATCTTTCTCTGTTGCATCCACATTCCTCTTGGGAGCAACCAAAATGGTACCTCCTGTGTGGCCTCACGTGAATCACCAAAGAGCTAGAACATTTATTCTTGGCTTCTGAGGACACTTTAGTTCACTTAGTAACCTCATTGTCATTCTGGAATATTTCCCACTGGGAATTAATCTTCCAGATCCAATATCCCAGATCGGGCTAAGCTCTTCATTTATGTTTAAAATCATTTGGGTTTCAAAGGGTATTTTTTTCCCCTACAATGCATTCATTTATTCAACCAGACAACATGTGTCCAGGCACTATACACTAGGAAGGATGCAGAGAGAATCAGATATGGTTCCTGCATCAGGATACTTATAATCTGGTATAATTTGGTAATAACCAGACTATCATCCGGTATAAGGTGGTAATAAGGCAGGTACACATGGGCTGTGATTCAGGGCACTGGGGAGAGAGGTAGGTCATAGGTATAAAGTGCTCTAAGGGTTCCCAAGGGTAAAGCACCACTTCTGACTAACAAGCTTCTATCCTGTGTCTGTGCCTGTCCATATAGATTCATCCATCAGACATCACGTCCAGAAGTGTGGCCATCCCTTACCACTCCTGCCAGATACTCACATAAGTCTCTGCACCTGAGAGACTGTGACCCTGGCTCTGTGTGGCATTCCTGATCTTGTTTATTGAACGACTCCCTGTCCTCTTCTGGCATCTTTGCCGGCCTCTGCTTGGATGTCCTTTCTCAGGATTTGTTGGGGAGCTGCCTCTCTGAAGGGAGATGATGCAGTAGCAGTTATTCTTGTCTTTCAGCAATACTTTCACGCCGGAGGCAACGGGCTGAAGAAAACCTTCCTGGAGAAGAGCCCAGATCTGCAGTCCCTGCGCTATGCCCTATCTCTGTACACACAGACCACAGACACCCTCATCAAGACCTTTGTGCGCTCACAGACTGCCCAGGGTAAGGCCCAAGGGTTTCAGGTCCCCACTCTCCTCCCTGCTATGTCTCTGCCCCTAGGGAGTCAGTCTCCTGTAGCCCTCAGGGAGGCTCCAGGGACTTCTTCAGAAAGCCCTTCACATATAGACATCAGGATTTTCTTGATGGACCCCAATACTTACCCCTACCTACCCCAGACTCATACCAGATAGGAATCCCAGAGATCTGGGAGATGTGCCTGAGCTTTCATTTCCCAACATCATCTGGCCAGTGCATGTGTCTTGAGCTCAAGGAGTATACCGTTTGATAGGAAAAATGTGTGAGGAAGCCTTGAGAATGAGTGGTTAAGATACTCGTGAAGTCTTACAGCTTTGGGAGCCAAAGATTTCCCAGATTCTCCAGTGTGGATGAGAAGAAGACTAAGAGGGGTGATCTGTGGGAGCAATTGAAAGCAGGGTATGGATCACGGGGCTGTACAGACCTGTGGCTCCAGCTTCGTGGGTGATGCTGGTGCACGGGGCACCCAGGCAGCTGGTTCTCGCCCAAAGATTTCCAGTTCTCAGAACCCCTCCCAGTCTCCAGGCAGGCCCATTCATAGCCAAACACATCTGTACAAACACGGCTCAGACTGCAATTCAGACCCTGACCCTGAGGAGGAAGTCCTCTTGGGAAGGACCTTCAAGATGCAATCATTAATTGCTCCTTCCAGGGAAACCTAGGCCTGCTGCCCGGAGGAGTGAACTTGGCAGGGGCCTGGGGGTGGGAAGGCTTAAGCCTTACTGAGCTGTGAACTGACCCAGATTGGAAGAAGGAGGGGATCTAAGCAGTTAGGATGGGGTTGATGGAAGATTAAGAAATGCAGGGGGACCTGCAATACTGTTTCATTTTCCACATGTGTTCTTATTTCAAGCCCAGAGTGAGAAGAAAGAGCAAAAGGAGTTATGAGCCTTGCTCAACAAGATAGGGGGACCTTTCACAGAGATGAGTATGTGTAAAGGCCCATAACATCAGAGAGGCTAGGAGTTAATCTAAAAGGCTTTTCAGAGACACTGAGCTTTGAGCTAGATATAAAGATGAGGTGAGGCTGGACTGGGCACATAGGAAGTAAGACCAGGCAGGGGTGGTGACCATGGGGAGTCTGCAGTTGTGTGTATGTGTTCTACCCACTGCTTTGTCATTTGGAGCCTAGGAAATTAGAGCCTACAGCTTTCTTTATTGTGTCCTGCTGGTCTCAGAAACTTGCTGTATGTTCTACTGCCTCTGTCTGTGATTTGGTTGATGTGCAAACTGTTAAGTTTAATTTGGAGCATTCACTGGCCCCAGTTCTTAGACTTCTCTCTGCACCCTGCTCCATCTCTGTGCTCCCTCAGACTATGTGTTAGAGCTGCTCTGAATGCCTGTGAACTTCTTAGACTCTAACTGATTCTTCTTTCTCTGTCCTACTGCTGCTACCTCTTGACTTGCCTGTCCTCACTCAGTGCATGATGGGAAAGGTATTAGGTTTACTGCTAATGAGGACATTCAGCCGGAAAAGGGTACGTTATACACCATGCAGATGTGAATCTAATACGGGCTAATACTGTCCCCTGTGAACTAGAATGAGCTGCTTAAGGTGGGGCTGAGGGAACCAGATGTCAAAGGTCAGAGGTTCTATCCCAAGTCTCAGAGTTGGGCAGTGTATTTGTATAGTCCAAGATGGGGTTAACAATAGTTGTCTTCAGAATTCCCCCACCACTCCATCTGAGGACAAAAAAAATTTTATCTGGAGTGCAGGGTACTGGGGTTTTCCCAAAATAGAGTGAGGCCTCTACTGAGGGGAGCCTGCAGACTGGCCAGGGGGCATTGGGGAGCTGTGTGTGGAGAGGTCCAGGTTTGAGTAGGAAGAAGTCACTGTGTGCAGGGCAGCCCATAGGTGGGAAGGAGCTGCTTTGGGCTGGATGGAACCCACATTGTTCTGCTGAGAAACCATGGGGTGGACACAATTCTCAGACAAAAATATAGGATGGCGGCACTGTCCTTTCCCATCATCTTTCAATGAAAAATTCTTCAGCCCAGGAGATAAGACAAGTTTGGAGAACCTGAGAGATTTCAGTTGTAGTTTTGGAAGAAGTTTCACCTAAAATGTTGTCACCCTGACTTGTATTTTTATACACAGCCTCATTCTTCATCCCCTTTCTTATCCTTTCCCCGTGGCTCACATCCCCATAGCTTCTGTGGGTGACTGCTTCTTGCTTTAGGGTGTAGGATAGTAGCCTCCCAGCTCTTGGTTTTACCTGGAGTAACTGGGCCTAAGGTCTTCAAGTTCTCCGGTAGGGAACCATCTGTCCCTCTGCCCACCAGGGTCCGGTGTGGATGATCCTGTGGGAGAAGTCTCTATTCAGGTGGACTTGTTTACACATCCTGGAACTGGGGAGCACAAGGTCACAGTGAAAGGTGAGTGGCATGGATGCACAGGCTTGAGACCTTTTCTTGCCCAGTGGCCCCATCAGTCAAAGGCAGGGACTGCTTATCCCAGTCCTTCAGCTTAGCCCTCCTCCAAGGGGAATCCCACCTGGGGGCTTAAGAACTGGGAATGCGTGATGGGTTACCTCACAGGTTTCCATATTTGTGTAGTGGTGGCTGCCAATGACCTCAAGTGGCAGACAGCAGGTATGTTCCGGCCCTTTGTCGAAGTCACCATGGTTGGCCCTCACCAAAGTGATAAAAAGAGGAAGTTCACAACCAAGTCAAAAAGTAACAACTGGGCTCCCAAGTACAACGAGACGTTTCACTTGTAAGTTATGGTTGGGGGATCTAAAGGACTTTGGGATGGGGGTGATCTGTAGAATAAGAATTAAAGAGAGGAGAGAAGGGATGGGCTGGATGGTGGCTGGGGTGAATTCATTTGAGGACGCCCTCATCTCTGGTCTCCTATCTTCCATCTACCCTGTGCTCACAGCCTCCTGGGAAATGAAGAGGGGCCAGAAGCCTATGAGTTGCAGATATGCGTGAAGGATTACTGCTTTGCCCGGGAGGACCGTGTGCTGGGGCTGGCTGTAATGCCTCTGAGGGATGTGGCAGCCAAGGGCAGCTGTGCTTGCTGGTGCCCCTTGGGCCGTAAGATCCACATGGATGAGACAGGCATGACCATTCTCCGGATTCTGTCTCAGAGGAGCAATGACGAAGTGGCCCGGGAGTTTGTGAAGCTCAAATCAGAGTCTCGTTCTATGGAGGAGGGGAGCTGAGCACCCAGACTCCTGTGCCGACCAGAGGGCACCAGTTCCACCAGTCAGGGATAATAGGAGTTACTACATAGTCATCTTAGATCCTCACAGTCAAGAGGCTGATTCATTCAGTTAGGAAAGTTTAAGGGAAAATCTAGGGTGGTGTGAGTGTGGCTTTTCACAGAAAGGGTCTGAATCCCTGACCAGCAGGTCTGTGGTGCTAGGAGCTGGGCTGTGGGGCTTACCACACAGGGAGATTTTTCATGGAGGGGCAGACATTTCTGAGAGTGTCAGCCATTCTTGGTAGAGATCCTTCCACTCCCACACCCCTTTTTTCCCCCCCTCCATACCACACCTAATCCAGTTAGATCCATATATACCAATCATTAGAGGAACATGTTTAGAGGGCCTGGAGCTTGTGCCTAATGAGGTAAGTAATCCGTTGAGTCTACAGGTATTGCTGAGCCCTGTAGTCTGAACTGGAGTATGGCCAGGGCAGGAACACACAGAATAGAATGCAGACCATCCGTTGAGCAGAACCCAGCAGTGTAGAGTAGCTCAAGTGAGTACAGGGCATTGAGACTGAACAAGATATCTTTCAGCAATGAGCTATGCTAATCCCTTCCCCCAGATTAGCTCTCATGAGTAGAACCAGGTTCACATGGTGCTTCAGAGGCCTGAGCAGAATTTCTTTGGAACCCAAGCACCAGGGGCCACCTGCCCAGGAGTCTCCCTACCTCACTCCTTTAGGAAGGGGAGTGATGCTTCAGGACATGAAAGGCTCTTAAGTATACATATCTGAGAGCTAGTTGAAGAATCCAGGAGAGAGGGCTTCTTCATAGATAAGCCCTGAACAAAGCCAAAAATTGTGGAAATCAGTCTAGAAGGAGTCCTGTTCACCTATGGCCACTGCCTTTTGGTGGTCCTTCCCCTTGCAGACAGAATCTAGCCTTTGTCCTCACTCCCTTTCATTTAGGTCAGCTGCTGTCCCCCTCATAAACCGTTCAACTCTACAGAAGGAACTTAGACTGTGATCCCTCTGTACAGGCTAGATTGGGGGGGGGATGGGGAGCAGAGGGGGAGGGGGGCTCAACACTCCCAGGGAGTCATGTGGACTTCCCAGGCCCTTGCCCAGAGATGTGACATGATCCTTCAGTATCCTCATAGCAGCCTCTTGGACTTCTTGAGGACTCTGCATTAGCCATTACATGAAACAAGAAACGAAGCATCTTTGCTGTTTTAAATTGTATGTGCCATTGTTATAAGAAATTATTGACTAGTCTGTAATAAATTATCTTGTAGCAGCCTTTGGGATCTGGTAATTCCGGTAAAGTGTGGAAAGCTGTAGAAATGACTTTCTAATATAATGACAGATTTAGACCAGCGGCTCTTTCCTCCTCTCTGCAGTCACAAGCGGAGGAACCTAACACAGCTAGGGGAAAGGGCAGATTTCTGAGAAAGGGGGCGTGGTGGGCGGGGGCTTGGGGAGGAGGGGTGTGGCGGGAGGCGGGGCTCTCTCTGGGCTGGTTAGTGGGGCTCCCGGGCACCTGCGCAGAAAGGTGCGTTAAGATGGCGGCAGTTCCCTGGAGTCGACGGCTGCGGAGCGATGGTGAGAAAGAGGCGCCCGAAGGTGGCGCCCGAGGAGAGGTTATAACCTTCTCCCTCCCAAGACTGAAGAGATTGTACCCCTCTTATCGCACTCTGTGTATTTCCCAGTAGCTGTCTGTCTTTATGCTTTCTTGTAAACTGTTCTCCCAATCCTCCGCATCCCCATACTGGAGTATATGCGTTTCCTAGAGGCTTCAGAGACTTATCTGCCCAGATACCTAGCAGAGGGGATCTTCCCCCACAAATTCCTTCCCGAGGGTATCTGTCTAGTTAATAAAGCAGATATCCCCCAGACCCCCAGTCAAGGTACATTCCTACTAACTCAGGGAGTTTTCTGTCCACTTTTCCAACACTGTCTCTCAGAAGGAAACCGTGAATCCTATACCATATTTGACTTGAAAGTGGCACGTTTGCTATCATTCTTCTCTCATATGGAGCAGGAAACCTACCCCATAAGGAAAAGTCAGACTCTGGCTGATAGCCTACAAAAGACTTGCATATTTGAATTAGTAACTAACTTTTAAAAAACATTTAACATTTAAAAAATGCATATTTCCTGCTTTGGGGGAAAAACTGGAAAAACTTAATGTACCCAAAAAATGACAGGTGGTTGGAGCTCAGAGCAACTAGCAAATTAGTTTTCTACAGTTTATATAGACTCCAGGGACTTCTCTGGTGGTGCAGTGGTTAAGACTTTGCTTCCAATGTAGGGGGAATGGGCCCAGGAACTAAGATCCTGCATGCCACAAGTAATGGCCCCCAAAAAACACTGAGTAGACTCCCATTATTCCTTATTTTGTCATACTGGATTTTACATTATTTACCTGGTGCCTGGGAGGTATTTGAGTTTGTAATCCCTGATGTAAGACTTTGGGTAATTTTCTGTACCAATACTCTGAGCTCTTAATGGAAACTAAAACCCAAAGAGTCTGGATATATGTTTAGGTTATCTTT
Source organism: Bos mutus (assembly GCF_027580195.1). NCBI lineage: Eukaryota > Metazoa > Chordata > Mammalia > Artiodactyla > Bovidae > Bos > Bos mutus. The sequence goes on along the minus strand of NC_091624.1, from coordinate 52,688,469 downwards.
GGTTTCTGTGATACCCTGATTAGTATCAGAGGTCATACGAGTAGTTAAAACCCAGGGTGAAATCTGTATTAAAGTGTTCTTCATAAGAGAATTCAGTCAGAAGAACTGAAGATGGCTTCTTGGTGCATTTAATCTTGAAGAAATCATGTGACATCTCTCTGGTGGGGCCAGGCTGAGAAACAAGATGCTGTTTCTCTGAACACCTGGTTTTAAAAGGGCCTGACTTTGGTCTGTACTGAAAGTGATGTCTTAAAAGTGCTGTCTCCTTCACTCCAGACCACACAGATGGTAACTGTCCTCTCGGGGGGCGGGGGGAAATAACAAGCCTTGTTGTATCAAGAGTTGGAGGTATTCTGCAGACTGTATCTAATCAGAAGTGGAATAGAAGTACCTTTAAGTGGATTTTTTTTAAAAGCAAAATCATTTCTATCAGCATAAGTGTATAATTCACCTAGTCATTGTGAATATTTGGGCTAGCTCCATGAATAAACCCCCCCCCTTTTCTTGAAGCAGCATGGCTAAGCTAAAGAAGCAACATGGAGTAGTGGAGGTGGTATTGAAGTGGGAGTCAGAAGACATGAACAGGAGTCTCCGCTCTGCTACATACTAGTCAGGGGACCTTGACTTTGAACCCTTCAGAGGCTGTTGTTTGCATCTGTAAAACGGACTATGCATCCCTGCTGTGTCTACCTCAGAGGGATCAAATGGGCTTTTTAAAATTGGAAAGCACTTTGAAAACTATACATTTTCTTTAGGTGTATAAGGGATTATTATCATTATTACAAATGATCCTCTGAGCTCTGATAACTTCCAAGGAATTTGTCTTTCTGTGTCCTGGATTCAAAATCAATAAATATGTGCTGTGTGTATCATATGTACCAGGTACTCACCTAGGCATGGAGCCTAGTATTGAACAAAGCAAAGCCCATATGAATTCAGGAGTGAGTAATCATATTGAGTGCCTATTAGGTACCCAGTGCAGTATCACAGCCTGGTGAAATAGTAGGCAGAGATTAGATGATGAACCTAAGTCTGCAGCTGTATAGCTGTGAGAGTCTTTCCCTGTATGAGCCTGAACCTTCCCATCTGTAAAGTAAGGTGGTTAGACAAGGTAAAGTCTTCCCTGGTGGCTCAGTCGGTACAGAATCTGCCTGCAATGTGGGAGACCCAGGTTTGATCAGTGGTTTGGGAAGATCCCCTGGAGAAGGGATTGGCAACCCACTCCAGTATTCTTGCCTGGATAGAGGAGCCTGGTGGGCTGTATAGTCCATGGGGTCACACAGAGTTGGACATGACAGTGATAACATGGCTTCTGTAGTGACCCAGACAGTAAAGAGTCTGCCTGCAATGCAGAAGACCTGGGTTCAATCCCTGGGTCAGGAAGATCCTTGGGGAAGGGAATGACTACCCACTCCAGTATTCTTGCCTGGAGAATTCCATGGTCAGAGGAGCCTGGCAGGCTACAGTCCATGGGGTTGCAAAGAGTCAGACATGACTGAGTGACTTTCACTTCAGACAAGTAAAGTCTAAGGTTCTCTTGAGCTAAAATTTGTTTGTTTGGAGATTAAAATTGCTCAATTTCCCTGCAATGAGTTTATTGTCCTGACAGGATGGTCAGACTAACAGAGCCAACCAGTCTTAGAACTAAAAGGACAACAGAGTGCCAATGTCACTTGAGATTCAGCAGAATAGTAACAGCAGTGTTGCTCTGTGGGTAATAGAATGCTTAGACTTCTTGGGACACCATGTAGACATGGAAAGATGGGAAGCTTCAGATTAAAGGAGAGGAAGGAGACTTGATTGAGGACACTGGAAATTTAATGAGTGGAAGAACAAAGGAGAAGAACATGCCATTTATTGTTTAGTATATCAGTCAAGAGTCCTTGTAGGAAAATAATTGGTGGATTCAAAAGAATTTAATTGAAGAGAGTTTAACCAAAGGATAATTTACAGACATATGATCATTGTTAACAAAAACTAAAAAGAAATGATGAAACCCAACAGTGGTGAATCAGTAGCACTCCTAGGCCTCAAGGGTAAGAAAGGAGAGTGTTGTTACTAGGGCCCAGTGAGACCTACAGTTTGGTAGACTGTCTGACAGGAAGCTGTAGGCTTAAGTGTTAAGCAGCCATTATAAGGACTTAGACGAGGCAGCAGGAAAGTAAAGAAATAAATGCCCTAACCTTTCTCTTCTTGCCCTCTGGTCTCCAGCTGGTACCTGCAATTGACAAAACCCAGACAGATGCCCGGGGCAAGGTAGTTTGGATAATGTAGTTTATTGAGGTCAGCTTCCCAGAGCAGGGCAGAGGGAGTTGGCTGGAAGGAGGCCCAGCAAACAGAATAACCAGCATACAAGATATCTAGGGGAGGAAAAGTCACCACTATGGACTCTTTCTTTCCAAGGAAGTTATCCCTCTGTTCAAATTCAAAATCTACTCTTAGGCTTAGTCTCTTTAGCTGTCATTGTCCAATATTTTACTCAGTCCATGGAAATGGCGGTAGTATTGCCTTTGACCTAGAGTGATTGTGAGGATCCTGTGATGTGACACATGAAAGTGCCTAGCACATGCTGGAGGCTCAGTGTATTTTAGTTCCTTCCTTAAAGCATGTGCCTAAATGGCTTCTTGGCTGAAATGCTTTTCCAGTCAAGACTTCAGAGGGTTGCTGGAACTGGAGTGAATGAAGGGGAGAATACCAGGAGATGAAGTCAGAACTCTAGCCCATTGTAATGACTTTGGCTTTTAATCAGAGTAAGGTAGGAAGTCATTGGAAAGTTGTGTAACTTCTGATATCAGGGTTCCTATTATTCACTAGGGCATCACTTGTTCATTTAAAAATATTTATTTAGAACATACCACATGCTATGTACTGTTTTAGGCACTGGAGATGCATTAATATGTAGTCCCTACCCTCAAGGATAATACGGTCTTTAAAGGAGACAGATGACTTCAACTTAAAGTATAATATTAAGATATGAGTAAACATAGAAGCTCATAATAAGGACATCATCCTTGGGGCATCTGAAAGACTTCCTGAGCGTGATGATGTAAATTCAATCTTTCCCGTAGAACTTGGAAGTGAAAGTGAAGTCGCTCAGTCGTGTCCGACTCTGCGACCCCATGGACTTGTAGCCTACCAGGCTCCTCTGTCCATGGGATTTTCCAGGCAATAGTACTGGAGTGGATTGCCATTTCCTTCTCCAGGGGATCTTCCTGATCCAGGGATAGAACCCAGGTCTCCCGCATTGTAGACAGACACTTTACCATCTGAGCCACCAGGGAAGCCCTCAAATTAAATCTTTCCCGTAGAACTTAGCCAAGTCTAAACAGAGGGAAATGAAATTCTAGGGATTTGGAGTAATATGTGCACTTGAGTTTAAAAAAAAAAGTAATTGGTGATGAGCTGGAAATTGCAGGTAGCTTATATCACTGCATTTTGGCTTTGTGTAGGACAATGGTTAGAGACAAAACAGAGACGTAAACAGAGGCCAGATCATGAAGAATTTATCCTAAAGGCAATGGTGGGTTTTTAAGCAAAATGATAAGTCACTCTGGCAAGATGAAGAAGAGTCAGTTGAAGTGGGGTTTAGGTGGAAGGTGGGAAGGTACAAATCTGCTGGAGACTATGAGGCTAATAATGGTGGCCTGAACTTAAGTAGAAGCTTTGGGGATAGTGATAGAGGACTATTCCAAGTTAACTTTTTATTAATGAGGGAGAAAGTACAGAACTTCATGATTAATTGTTAAGTGGGAGAATGAAAGAGCATTGTTAGAGATGACTCGGGTTTCATGGCATGGACTACTAGGTAGATAATAAGACTAGTAATAGATGTCCAAAGACAGGAAATATAAGAGAAAGCACAAATTTGGGGTGTGTGGGCATTGAGAATAAAGGTGATAATGTCAGTTTTGTAAATGTAGATTTTTCATTGTAAAATGCATGTTATGTTAAATATACCATTTGAAAGTGTACAATTACATGACACTAAGTATGTTCACAGTGTTTCACAACCATCATTACTGTCTGGTTCCAGAACTTTTTTATATAATTGTATTTATTTATTTTTGGCTGCACTGGGTCTTTGTTACTTTGTGTGGGCTTTCTCTAATTGCAGCAGGCAGGGGCTACTCTTCGTTGTGGTGCGTGGGCTTCTCATTCCCATGGCTTCTCTTGTTGTGGAGCATGGAATCTAGGTACACGGGCTTCACTGGTTGCGGCACACGGACTCAGTAGTTGGCGGCTTGTGAGCTCAGTAAGCGCAGACTCAGTTGTTATGTTGCAGGGGCTTAGTTGCTCCATGCTGTGTGGAATCTTCCTGAACCAGTGATTGAACTTGTGACCCCTGCATTGGCAGGCAAATTCTTATCCACTCCATCACCAAGGAAGTCCCAGAACTTCTTCATGTGCCAAGAAGGAACGCCATCCCTATTAAACAGTCACTCCTCAGTACGTGTAGATTTTGAGGCAATTGTGTGACATCCACATACAGATGTTAAATAGATATTTGAATATGTACTACTGAAGCTCAGGATAAAAATTCAGGCTGAAGATACATATTTTTGAAGCATTAGCATACAAGTAAGGGGTTCTCAACCTGGGGCCTATTGTCTTGAGTGAGAATCTCTGAAATGTCCAAATGCATAGATTTCTGCTCTAGAACAGATTGTCTTGTTAGGTTACTAGCCAAAACTTCTTTCTGAGTGATCTTTTTTGGCTGTTAGGTGGGTATAGAGAGTATCATTTACAAAGTCAACAATAGGGAGTTAACTAAATTGCCATAATTTACAAGTGTGTGTGTATCCAGTATAATATAGAAAGTGTGAAAATGAAAGTCACTCAGTCATGTTCAACTCTTTGCAACCCCATGGACTTCTCCAGGTCAAAATACTGGAGTGGATAGCCATTCCATTCTCCAGGGGATCTTCCCAACCCAGGGATCAAACCCAGGTCTCCCACATTGCAGGCAGATTCTTTACCAGCTGAGCCACCAGGGAAGCCTGGGATGGGTAGCTGAGCCACCAGGGAATACTGGGATGGGTAGCCTATCCCTTCTGCAGCAGATCTTCCAGACCCAGAAGTCAAATCAGGGTCTTTTGCATTACAGGAGGATTCTTTACCAGCTGAGCTATCAGGGAAGCCCAGTATAGTGTAGACTTTCTGATACACAAGCAGTTCTCAAAATATTAGATCTGAACAGCATCAGCATCACCTATATTTGTAAGAGAGATAAATTCTTGGGCAGCACCACAGACCTGCTGAATTAGAATCTCTGGTCAAGGGCCAGAGGAGGGGGGAAAGGAGGGCACAGCTACCAGGTGATTCTGATTCATATTAAAGTTTGAGAAAAACTGTGGTGGACTATTCCTGGCCAACTCTTTCAGCCCAGTAATAAAACATGAGTTCCTGGTTTTCTCATTATCTTATATGTAACAAAATCTTCATGGCAACATTTTGCAATGGCTAATGAATTCCTCATGAAAAAGTTTTCTTTGAGTACTCTTGTCCATCTGTGACCTTCTCTGTCATCCCGAATCATAGATACAAATATTAGTATCTACATGCTCTTTCCCCCTTTAGTGTGCAGGAGTTATCTTCAACAACTGTAAAGATTGTTTAATTACAGATAACTGTGTCTATCTATAAATTGTAGACTGTGAACAGTCTAACTGTTACCTAACTGCTGGGGAAAAGAAAATATTTATGTGAATACCCTTTATTTTCTACCTAGTCCTTTGTCTTGGAATCTCCCAGTCTTCTGCTGAGTCATATCCTTGGCTTTGAAGAATATGAAATGAATCTCACTGAAATTGCACCATTCTTTCTTCTCTACCCCTGTCAAGGAATATACAGCTGCATGGCCGTGTCTAGAGATGCAGTATATACAGCTGCATGGCCGTGTCAAATCTTTGTGTCCCCTGGAATAAATAGCCATAGTCAGGAAGAAATTAGAAGCCACAGACTGATTCTGAAGAGAATTGGACTTTGTCATCAAGGCCAGTCAAGGAAAATTTTCAATTTCTGCCAATCCAAGGGTTAAGTGAGGCAGTGCAGTATTTTAGTCGTCTCTGTCTTTCTAAGAAGACTGTATACTAATTGAGGGCATGGATGATATTTTTTTGCATTTTTGACCATGTCTTAACTAACATGTACTAGGCACTCAATAATCACTTGCCAAATTTAATTTACTTAATCCAGAAGTTAGAATATAAAGATTTAAATTCTGGCCCTACCTTTAAGCCACTGAAAGTTAACTTAATTGACCTTTGATTTCCTCATCTCTAAAATATAAGTTTTGCCCTGCCTACTTCCCCTGTATAAAAATCTAAAGGGAAAATGTATATGAAGTACTCTTTAAAAAAATAGAGAGATCTGAAAATGTGAACTTACGTAATAATTTTATTTGTGTGCTCTCTACCTTAGAGGAACAGTTGGTTCATTCTGATTGAGGAGAGAGAATAATATAGAATGGTGAGCTAGCAGTCAAGAGATACTGGTTTGAATCCTGATCGCCTTTAAATTCTTTGGGTCTTAGTCTCCTTTCATCTCGAATGACAGAGCACAGATCAGGTTCCCAGCTTTGGATATATATAGGAATCCCCTGATACTGAAAAATACAACTTGCATTGACTTGATTTAGTTGGTCTAGGATGCATGTTGGGTCTTGAGATTTTTTTTTTTTTGGTAACTCCCCTTTATTTTAAATCAGCATAGCTGTTTATTCAGATTAAATTTTATATGGGAATCCAGGTTACAAAACATCTGTCAGTAGGGCTTCTGCAGTCACTTTTTTAGGACTTTAAACTCTGACTACTGGTTCCTTTTTCTGATATCCCATTTTATAACTCCTAAGGCTACATGGAACACTGATAGAAAACCATTGAAATAGACAATTTCCAAGATCTTTTCCAGTTCCCAAATTAGGTTTTGGCTCTATGTCTACTCACAAGATCTCTGTCCTTTTTCTTAACACCGGCCTGACTTGGAGGTTGGCTTTCCATTTACTTCCTTTTCATTACCCTGGCTTTTTTGCTTCGAGGCGATGAATAGTCTAAAATTCAGTAGGCAAAAGCACCTCTAGGGTATCTTGTCATACCTCCCCCTGAACCAGTACATCCAGGGTGGGGGCCGGATATCTGTATTTTCTACAAAGGTTTTTCAATTGTCTTTGAAACAACTGATCCATGAATGATACTTTTGGGAAAGATTGTCTTAAGAGATTTTGGGTCAAATGTAAAGCAGCAATGAATGATGAAATGTGGGGTCATAGTAGAACACTGGATTTCATCCTGAACTCAGTGCCAGGTCTATCAAAGAGGAGCATCTGGGCATTTAAGGCTCTAATTTATACTTCAGAAGTAGGCATGTGACCAGAATTCTCAGTAACCGCCACAGATCCCTACTTGACAATCACCTCTTTTTTAAAATCACTCATTAAGTTTTATAGAAAGAACACAGCTGAGCATCGTTCTGTTGGACAATCACCTCTTCATTTGGGGCCATGTGTATAAGAAGGATGATATAGAATCATGGTCACCAGGGGTCAGGCAAGCAGGATTCAAATCTCTATCACTGTGACTCTACCACTCTCTGATTGTATGTCCCTGAGCACGTCTTAACCTTAAACCTTGTATTTTTCCTCTTTCAAAAAGAATAATACCCTCTTCTTAGGCCCGGATTTTAGTAAAAATTAAACAAGATGATCTACGTAAAGCATATAGGAAAGTATCCAGCACACAGTAAATTTTGTCAAATTGTAGGTATTATTCTGTCAGCAGGGCCTGAGCTAACTGACAAGAAGTTTTTTGTTTTATTCTTAGGTGGTGTTTCTCTGAGATTAAATATATAAAACCTTTTAATTCAGGTAAGTGCTTAGCTCATATCTGCTGAGATACCCAAAGTTCAGTAGTCAACAATAGTATTTACTTAGTACTGCACTGTACCACGTTCTACTCAGAAGCCAGGAAATTGGCAGCTTGTGCTCTCAGAGCACTCATAGAATTGAACTGAAGCCCACCAGGAAGCTTCTTACAATTTTATATTTCCAAGAAACTTCTTGGGGCAAAACTCAGACTTGACTTCGCTCTGACCTGGCTTGAGACTATTTTTGGCTACAAAGGTGGGAGGAAAAAAAAATTATAGAGTTGAAATTATTATAGAAAGTTTTTGGTTTTAACCACTGATGATATTAATTCACATTTGAGAGGAATGTTTCAGTGTTCTTTTCAGAGGGCAATGAGAGGGATGTTCTACCTATAGACTTGAGGCACAGGTAAGTACTTTAATTTTGAAGGTATTTAAGAGAGAAAGCCGAAGATCTGCTGTGATAACCATGGTGGAAGTGTCTTTAGCAAAAGCTAAAGATGAGAAAGTGTTCTTCATATGTGAACTTGCAAGGGGAAATAGAAATAGACCAACAAGAACTTTCACTGGGCTAATTGAATTAATTGGGATTATTAACATTCTATAAAATGAATCATGATTTGAATACTCCTCCTGTCATTAGTCCTTTTTCCATGTGAGTTTAAGGTAAGATGACCGAAGGGTTTTGTTGAACTTGTTTCTCTTTTTATAGAGGCCTAACTTAATAACTAATTTCTTCAATACCGGACCATGTACTTTGCATTCTTAGTGTGATAATTTGTCATATTAATATCATTTTCTGATATGGCTATTTTGGAGAAAGCTTAGATTTTCTACCAAGGTTTGGAACTAAACTCTTGACATAATTCCAACAACTATTGATTGCTGTTTGGGAGGATTTTCTCTAACGGAAAATCTTCTCTTGTAGTTTTTTGTGGACATACTTGCTTTTAAAGAATTTGAAAAACAATAAAAGAGCTATGGGATTTCCAAAGAGTGTGTGTGTGTTTGAAGAAGAGAGGAAGTTGTTTTGGGTTTGGTAAAACAAAATCAGTTCCATTTGAATTACACTTGTTGTTATAATTTTAAAAGCTGAGCTTTGAAGGATGGGTGGATGGATTTTAGCTAAATAGAGGAATATGAGGGTTGTATAAAAGAGAATTATCCTGAGATTGAGAAGGGAGAGTTGTTTAATATTTCACATGAAACCTTATGTAGTTTGAATTTTTTTAAGCTTATGTATACTCCATGTATATGCAAGAGGTTATATACATTTACCCAAATACTGCCGTTAATGTCTGCATTTGTGGCTTTCCAAATCCTACGGTGTTTGATTTGACTCTAATTTTCTTCCGTAGGAAATTTCACTCTTCTTGGCCTGTTCATAATCTGTTTTTGTCTAATGATGGCATCAGCACATTTGTGCCTTTACAGACATACTATCTGGTTAAGATCTGTGCCCATCTTTGTCTTGCTCTGTCTTTATGGGAGCCTGTAGTATTTACCGAAACACATTTTTAGGCCTGAAGCTGTTTTTGCTTAATATCCTTTAATATAGGCTATTGGCATAGTGCCAAAGCATTGTTCCGTAAAAGCCAGTCTGAGTTTGGGGCAGAACAATGAGATTGAGGTAAAGCTTTGATTGTCTGTCTCAGTCCAAGGACGAACAAATTTTACGGTCCGTAAAGAGTCTTAGCTCTTTAAAAAAAAAAAAAAAAAGCATATTAAGAAAGTTTTAAAAGCTTAGGACCTTTCCCCAGAAAAAATACACAGGTATAGACAATTTTAGAAGGTTCACAAAGTTTCTAGAGTTCATCTGTCAAGCCTTGGCATTAAAAAAAAACCAAAAACTAATACTAAGAAGTGAACAAAGTGTATATCCTTAAAGTAATTCTGCATAAATATTATATCTCAAGCTTTTAATATATATTGAACATCATTAAGTTTAGAGTTATACCTGAAGTAAAGATAGTCTATATTCTAGAATTGTGTGCCTTACCTGTCAGATCTTTCTTAGAAGGGACCACTGGCCCAAACTGAGGGTTTTAGAAACAGGACTGAATTTTTTAAAAAAAATGCACGTCCTCTACATTTCAAGGACTCCTAATCATAGGACCACCAGGGAACTCCATCTTTTCATCTTTAAATCTGAAACTCTGTACCAATTGAACAATAACTCCCCTTTCTCCCAATTGCCAGCCCCTGGGATGGCAACCACCACTCTTCTTTCTGTCTCTATGAATGGGACTACTCTAGGTGCCTCATAAAAGTATAATCATACAGTACTTATCTTTCTACGACTGGCTTATTTCACTTAACATAATGTTCCTAAGGTTCCTTTACGTTGTAGCATGTCATAATTTCCTTCCTTTTTAAGGCTGAATAATATTTTGTTATATACATATGTGTGTGTGTGTTGTTTAACATGTCACATGTTGTTTAACTATTTGTCAATGGATATTTGGGTTGCTTCTGCTCCTTAGCTATTGTGAATAATACTGCCAAAAGCATAAGTATACAAATCTCTCTTAAGTCCCTGCTTTCAGTTCTTTTGGATATATACCCCAAAGTAGAACTGCTGCATTGTATGCTAATTCTGTTTTTAACTCTTTTAAGAGCCACCATATTCTTCTCCATATCAGCTGCACCATTTTACATTTCCACCAACAATGCACAAGGATCTAATTTCTAATTGCATTCTAATTTCTCCACATCTTTGCCAATAGTATTTTTTTTTCTTTTTTAAAAAATAGTAGCCATCCTAATGAATGTGTTGGAGTAGGTTTTGCACACAAAAACCTAGGAAGACATCCTGAGACTATGGAACATTTTAAGAGCCTTTGAAGGCACCAGTGTATGAGGAGGGAGCTGTTAAGGACACAGGGCAGATTCAGATACCAAAACCACCTAAGCTGGGGATAAAGTTTCCTCATGAAAATTAAGGGACCTCTAGGTATATAATCACTACACAAAAATCAAAAGCTTTCTTACTCAATAGCATTATCAATTAGGAAATATAAGAGAAAGATTCCATTCACATTAGGAACAAAATCTTAAACTGTCTAAGAATAAACATAAAAAGAAATGCAGAAAACTTAACTATAAGACTTTATTGATAGACAAAAAAATGGCCTGAATAAATGATGAAATATAGGCATGTTTGTAAATGGAAAAAAATCCTGAAACTATGTACTTTATTTGTATAAATGTGTGTAAATGCAAAGTAAAAGTTACAGAAAGAGGAATAGCAAACCATTAACAGTGATTCTAGAAAGGGGAGTGGGATATAGTGGTGGATATTATGAAAAGGGACTTTAATGTTTTACTTTGTATACCTCTGTCTTGTGTGAGTTTTTAAAATAAGAATGTACTAATGTATGATTTGTAGGAAAAAAAAAACTTTCTTAAATGAAAATAACTTGAAATATTTCATGGCGTTTTATTTCTGCATAAAGATGGGGTAATTTAATTCTCACTGTGTGTAGAGCCCCAGTCCCTAGGCTTTTTGGAAGGTATTCAAAGGGAAAGAAAATACAATTCCCATACTTCAAGATTATGGATTAACAAGGAGTTAAGACTCCCAAGCATCACCGACTCAATGGACATGAGTTTGAGTAAACTCTGGGAGTTGGTAATGGACAGGGAGGCCTGGCGTGCTACAGTCCATGGGGTTGCAGAGGTGGACATGACTGAGCGACTGAACTGAAGACTCCCAAAGAGTGGAGTGGCAGAAGTAAGTACATAAACATCAGTAAATAAACATCATTGGAAAATAAATGATTTTTTCAGATAACAATTTATTTTCTGTTCAGCAGTGTTTCTGTTCTAACCATTTTAGACGAAACGCTTTCTAAAATTTGTTAGATGTTTTCTCACTTTCTTAAATACAATATATGAAACAAATTTTAACCTTTATTTTGATGATTCAGTGTTACATGTTATGATACTGTATTATTTCTAGTGCTTTCTGGAGCTATTGAACTGTATGTGGCTTTTATTACTATCATTTTAAAAATATTTATTTATTTATGACTGTGCTGTGTCTTCGTTGCTTGGTGGGCTTTTCTCTAGTTGCAGCGAGCAGGGGCTCCTCTTCATGGCAGGGTGCGGGCTTCTCATTGCAGTGGCTTCTCATGTTGAGCACAGGCTTTCGGGTGCGAGGGTTTCAGTAGCTGCAGCTCCTGGGCTCTAGAGCACAAGCTCAGTAGTTGTGGTGCATGGGCTTAGTTGCTCCACAGCATGTGGGATCTTCCCCGACCAGGGATCGAACCCACGTCTCCTGCTTTGGCAGGAAGATTCTTTACCACTGAGCCACCAGGAAAGCCCCTTTTATTACTATTTTAAATAGCCTCTCCTTGCTTGAATTAAAATACTTTAGTGCATAAAGTTCATGTTGTCTACATTGGCTGTTGAATGGTTAGTTGTTGCTTACCACCAGCTTGCTGCCAAATATGAATGTTATGGATAAGGGGCTGCTATAATACAAAGTGACTGCACTTCAGGGAAGACAATAGAAGAGGGCTTCTTCTCTATTCATATTTACTTCTCACAGTTTTTCTCCCCACATTTTCCCTGCCATTCCTGATTATCACCTAGTTGTTGGTATACATTTTTATATTAATCATAATAATTTTATGATTATATGTGGTGGTTAAAAGCACAGGCTTTGAAGTTAGACTATCTGTGTTCCATACTGGCTTTGCCATGTATTAGCTAAGTAATATTGCTCTTTACAACATCGGACCTTGCTTCTAACACCAGTCACATCCACAACTGGGTGTTGTTTTTGCTTTGGCTACATCCCTTCATTCTTTCTGGAGTTATTTCTCCATTGATCTCCACTAGCATATTGGGCACCTACCGACCTGGGGAGTTCATCTTTCAGTGTCCTATCTTTTTGCCCTTTTATACTGTTCATGGAGTTCTCGAGGCAAGAATACTGAAGTGGTTTGCAATTCCCTTCTCCAGTGGACCACATTCTGTCAGACCTCTTCACCATGACCCATCCATCTTGGGTGGCCCCACACAGCATGGCTTAGTTTCACTGAGTTAGAGATGCTGTGATGCGTGTGATCAGATTGGATAGTTGTCTGTGATTCTGTTTTCAGTCTGTCTGCCCTCTGATGCCCTCTCTCAGTGCCTGCCATCTTACTTAAGTTTCTCTTACCTTGGACATGGTGTATCTCTTCACGGCTGCTCCAGCAAAGCACTGCCGCTGCTCCTTAACTTGGACATGGGGTAGCTCCTCTCAGCCGCTGCTGCAATATTGCACAGGAACCTGGAATGTTAGGTCCGTGAATCAAGGCAGACTGGAAGTGGTCAAACAGGAGATGGCAAGAGTGAACGTCAACATTCTAGGAATCAGCGAACTAAGATGGACTGGAATGGGTGAATTTAACTCATGACCATTGTATCTACTACTGTCGGCAAGAATCCTTTAGAAGAAATGGAATAGCCATCATGGTCAACAAAAGAGTCCAAAATGCAATACTTGGATGCAATCTCAAAAACAACAGAATGATCTCTGTTCATTTCCAAGGCAAACCATTCAGTATCACAGTAATCCAAGTCTATGCCCTGACCAATAATGCTGAAGAAGCTGAAGTTGAACAGTTCTATGAACACCTACAAGACCTTTTAGAACTAACACCCAAAAAAGATGTCCTTTTCATTATAGGGGACTGGAATGCAAAAGTAAGAAGTCAAGAAACACCTGGAGTAACAGGCAAATTTGGCCTTGGAGTACTGAATGAAGCAGGGCAAAGGCTAATAGGGTTTTGCTAAGAGAACACACTGGTCACAGCAAACACCCTCTTCCAAGAACACAAGAGAAGACTGTACACATGGACATCACCAGATGGTCAACACCAAAATCAGATTAATTATATTCTTTGCAGCCAAAGATGGAGAAGCTCTATACAGTCAGCAAAAACAAGACCGGGAGCTGACTGTGGCTCAGATCATGAACTCCATATTGCCAAATTAAGACTAAAATTGAAGAAAGTGGGGAAAATCACTAAATCATTCAGCTGTGACCTAAATCAAATCCCTTATGATTGATCATACAGTGGAAGTGAGAAAGAGATTTAAGGGACTAGATCTGATAGACAGAGTACCTGATGAACTATGGACAGAGGTTCGTGACATTGTACAGGAGACAGGGATCAAGACCATCCCCATGGAAAAGAAATGCAAAAAAGCAAAATGGCTATCTGAGGAGGCTTTACAAATAGCTGTGAAAAGAAAAGAAGCAAAAAGCAAACGAGAAAAGGAAAGATATACCCATTTGAATGCAGGGTTCCAAAGAATAGCAAGAAGAGATAAGAAAGCCTTCCTCAGTGATCAATGCAAAGAAATAGAGGAAAACAATAGAACGGGAAAGACTAGAGATCTCTTCAAGAAAATTCAAGATACCAAGGGAACATTTCATGCAAAGATGGGCTTGATAAAGGACAGAAATGGTATGGACCTAACAGAAGCAGAAGTTATTAAGAAGAGGTGGCAAGAATACACAGAAGAACTGTACAAAAAAGATCTTCATGACCCAGATAATCACAATGGTGTGATCACTCACCTAGAGCCAGACACCCTGGAATGTGAAGTCAATTGGGCCTTAGGAAGTATCACTACGAACAAAGCTAGTAGAGGTGATGGAATTCCAATTGAGCTATTTCAAATCCTGAAAGATGATGCTGTGAAAGTGCTGCACTCAATATATCAGCAAATTTGGAAAACTCAGCAGTGGCCACAGGACTGGAAAAGGTCAGTTTTCATTCCAATCCCAAAGAAAGGCAATGCCAAAGAATGCTCAAACTACCGCACAATTGCAGTCATCTCACATGCTAGTAAAGTAATGCTCAAAATTCTCCAAGTCAGGCTTCAGCAGTACGTGAACCATGAACTTCCTGATGTTCAAGCTGGTTTTAGATAAGGCAGAGGAACCAGAGATCAAATTGCCAACATCTGCTGGATCATCAAAAAAGCAAGAGAGTTCCAGAAAAACATCTATTTATGCTTTATTGACTATGCCAAAGCCTTTGACTGTGTGGATCACAATAAACTGTGGGAAATTCTTCAAGAAATGGGAATACCAGACCACCTGACCTGCCTCTTGAGAAACCTATATGCAGGTCAGGAAGAAACAGTTAGAACTAGACATGGAACAAACAACATACTGGTTCCAAATAGGAAAAGGAGTACATCAAGGCTGTATATTGTCACCCTGCTTATTTAACTTCTGTGCAGAGTACATCATGAGAAACGCTGGGCTGGAGGAAGCACAAGCTGGAATCAAGATTGCTGGGAGAAATATCAATAACCTCAGATATGCAGATGACACCGCCCTTATGGTAGAAAGTGAAGAACTAAAGAGCCTCTTGATGAAAGTGAAAGAGGAAAGTGAAAAATTTGATTTAAAGCTCAACATTCAGAAAACTAAGATCATGGTATCTGGTCCCATCACTTCATGGGAAATAGATGGGGAAACAGTGGAAACAGTGACTGACTTTATTTTGGGGGGCTCCAAAATCACTGCAGATTGTGACTGCAGCCATGAAATTAAAAGACGCTTGCTCCTTGGAAGAAAAGCTATGACCAACCTAGACAGCATATTAAAAAGCAGAGACATTACTTTGTCCACAAAGGTCCATCTAGTCAAGGGTATGGTTTTTCCAGTAGTCATGTATGGATGTGAGAGTTGGACTATAAAGAAAGCTGAGGGTCGAAGAATTGATGCTTTTGAACTGTGGTGTTGGAGAAGACTCTTGAGAGTCCCTTGGGCTGCAAGGGGATCCAATCAGTCCATCCTAAAGGAAATCAGTCTTGGGTGTTCACTGGAAAGACTGATGTTGATGCTGAAACTCCAATATTTTGACCACTTGACGCAAAGAGCTGACTCATTTGAAAAGACTCTGATGTTGGGAAAGATTGAAGGCAGGAGTAGAAGGGGACGACAGAGGATGAGATGGTTAGATGGCATCACCGACTCAATGGTATGAGTTTGGGTGAACTCTGGGAGTTGGTGATGGATAGGGAGGCCTGGTGTTCTGCGATTCATGCGGTTGCAGAGTTGGACACGACTGAGCGACTGAACTGAACTGATACTGAGCTGAGTAATGTTGGGCAAGTTACTTAGCCTCTCCTTTGCCTTAGTTTCATTATCTGTAATGTGGAAAGAGTAATAATACAATGGTATTAATTATACAGTGGTATTCATCTTTGTAATACTAATCATAATATTATTTTAAGGATTAAGTGAAAAAAAGATATGTAAGTGCTGACAACATAGTGAGCTCTGAATTAATGTTACCTCATTTATTATTTGGAGAAGGCAATGACAACCCACTCCAGTGCTCTTACCTGGATAATCCCATGGATGGAGGAGCCCGGTAGGCGGCAGTCCATGGGGTTGCTAAGAGTCGAACATGACTGAGCGACTTCACTTTCACTTTTCACTTTCATGCATTGGAGAAGAAAATGGCAACCCACTCCAGTGTTCTTGCCTGGAGAATCCCAGGGACGGGGGAGCCTGGTGGGCTGCCATCTATGGGGTCGCACAGAGTCGGACACAACTGAAGTGACTTAGCCGCAGCAGCAGCAGCACTTATTGGCTTCCTGGTAGGTCAGATTGTAAAAATCTGCTTTCAGTGCAGGAGACCTAGGTTCAGTCCCTGGGTCAGGAAAATCCCTTGGAGAAGAAAATACATTTCCTTCCTTCCTTCCACTCAAGTATTCTTGCCTGGAGAACCCCATGGACAGAGGAGCCTAGTAGGCTATAGTCCATAGGGTCACAAAAAGTTGGACATGATCAAGCGACTTAGCACTTTTATTATTAAGTTTAATAATAGAGCTCACCTCTTGCCTATTTATGTAAAATGCCTGAGCTTTTAGCTCGTAGACACTTTGTCATTAGTTTCGGCTGCCCAGTGGTCAACATGCCTTTAATATGTTAGCTTTCATTCTCAAGTAAGTCCTTAAGGAATTTCAAATTCAAATACTTTTGGCATGAGCTAAGCCCAGCATAATTAGGAAACTGAATCTGCTACTAAAAAAAAATCACAGATCCAAAGCTACTTATGTATAATCTTTCATTCTGCATGCCACTGTCTTCTCTCCAAGCCTGACTTCTTAAGAGTTTGCCACACTGTCACTCAGTGACCAAGTACAAGATAGAAAGTCAAGTACAGGCCTTGTTAGCAGGTATTAGAAGCGTCAATACCAGTATCATGACATTATACAACTCCAGGGACACAGTTCCCATTGTGGTCTGTGAATGGTAACCACTAAAGATATGCAGTGTACACCTGGGTGGCCACATATGTTGCCTCAGGCAAGGTAGCCAAGGAGAATTAGACCTTCATTTTCTTGAACAAATGGGAGACGTTCTAGAAAACAAAAAAGAATCCCTGTGGTTTAAAATGGAGAAATATTCACCCAAAGGATGGGAATGGGCCTTAAATTCAGGACTTAGAATCAAAAAGCACGACTCCCAGGTCTGTTTTTTTTCCACTTTATATTTCTCAGAGCCTAAGTTTTCTCAACTGTAAATGGATAATTACCTTTCCCTGTATCTCAAGCTTAATGAGATAATTTTATAAGTCATGAAACCTAAACAAATGCAAATGATGAGTTTCCCTTATTCCTTGTTATAGTTTTTGTGCTAAGGAAAAACAGTCTTCAAAAGGTTTGTGATCTCTGGTTTATTCATGGTTCAGAGACTTAAAGGAGTTTTTTTTTTAAGCAATGATTGATCTAGCTCTGATGATCAGATGCAAAGAACGTTGCATAATGTTCTGTATAATGAGTGTTTCTGAGAGTATAAAATGAAGAGAGATGGAACTGATGGGGGAGAAAAGTATAATAGTTAACGGATATTTTACTCCTTTAGTTGCTGTTGTAATGAATTGTATATTTTCCTACTAAAATAAAAGATCCAGTAGGTTTAAATCAATAAAATGAAGTTAAATGAAAAGTATAATTATAAAATTCTAAAATCCATGGGTTAATAAGACCAAGTATACCATTTTTTTTTTTAAATTTATTTTTTTAATTGAAAGAAAATTGCTTTACAGTGTTGGGTTGGTTTCTGCCATACAACAACATGAATCAGCCATAATTATACATATATCCTCTCCCTCTTGAGTGTCCCTTCTCTCCCCCCATCCCTTCCCTTTAGGTCCCAAATATACCTTTTAAGAAAAAAAAATTATTTTTTCATTTCTTGGTCATCCCTTTGAGAGAGCCAACTAGTAAGAAAACTGCTTGACCTCCAAAAGAGCCAAACAGGAAATTTTTTTTTAATTAATTTTATTGAAATACAGTTGATTTATAAAGTTGTGTTAGTTTCTAGTATACAGCAAAGTGATTCGGTTGTACATATATATAGTAGTTTGCATCTGCTAATCCCAAGCTACCAATCCATCCCTCCCCCACCCCTCCCCCCTGTTAGAAACCACAAAGTCTGTTCTCTTTGTGAGTCTGTTCTGGTTCACAGATTAGTTCGCTTGTGTCATATTTTAGATTCCACATGTAAGTGATATCGTATGATATTTGTCTTTCTGACTTACTTCATTTAAAAAAGTATGATAATCTCTAGGCCCATCCATACTGCTGTAAATGGCATTATTTCATTCTTTTTTATGGCTGAGTAGTATTCCATATCAGTTCTGTTCAGTTGCTCAGTTGTGTCTGACTCCTTGCAACCCCATGGACTGAAGCACGCCAGGCTTCCCGTCCTTCACCTACTCCCAGAGTTTGCTCAAACTCATGCCCATTTTTGATTGGGTTGTTTTGTTACTGAGTTGTATGAGCTGTTCAAACAAGGAAATATTGAGTAACAATGAAACCCTGGGGCCACAGAGGCCTATGCACAATTACTAAGCTTTGACACCTTATTTACTTTTATGTTTAGCTTTTCCATTTTAAAAATATATATCTAATTATATCCATAAAGTTTTTCATAACTGGATATAAGTATTAATAAATAATGATAAAATTTTAATTAATATGGCATATCTTTGATTTTAAAGGTTATTTGATTATCAATGGAAAAAAGTTATTTGAATCTGTTTTTACCAAGACTTTCACTGCTACTATAAGACAAATGCCACTTTTTCTTGACTTCTTCACCTGGAATAACTCCTCCTTCAGAACTATTTTGGCATTTTGTTTACTATCCTCTCCAAATCCCCTTAAAGCATTTATCATTTTTGCATTATATCTATTTGTACTTTTAGATCTCATTATCTTCCTCATTCACAATCTTATTCGTTTCTGTATTTCACTATAACATGTACACGATTGCTTCTTTTTTTGTCCCCAACTTTATTGAGATATAATTGACATTTAACACATTGTACAATGTAATTATTCGATATACATATGTGTGTATGTTAGTATGACTCTTTGTAACCCCATGGACTGTAGCCGCCAGGCTCCTCAGTCCACAGGATTCTCCAAGCAAGAATACTGGAGTGGGTGCCATTTCCTACTCTAGGGGATCTTCCCAACGCAGGGATTGAATCTGGGTCTCCTGCATTGCAGGCAGATTCTTTACTGTCTGAGCCACCAGGGAAGCCCATATATAAATTGCATATGTATTTAATTTGTTTGAGTTGTAAAGTTTTATATATCCAGCCTATGGTTAATTGCCTTAAGAACATCTCTTTGTAAATTATATTTTGTTTGGATCCTACTCATTTCCCTCCTACTCCATTGTCTTTTTCATCTTTTGCTTGGATTGTAGGACGTAAATGGTAACTAAGAAGTCAGTTGTTCTTCCACTTTCATTTCTAAGATCTTGGAAATAAGGGAAATTAGATTTACAACTGAAAATTAAATTGTAAATTCAGCACAAATCAAGGCAAAGCTACCCAAAAATCACCCTTAAAAGACAGCCTGGGCAGATTAAGAGTTGACTAAATATATTTGTCTGAAGAATATTCATAAACTGCTGTTAGTTAACAAAGATGACATAGGAACACAAGAGTGAGAAGCATACTTTGGTTGTGCCTGTGCAAGTACTGTCCAGGAGAGAGAAGGTAGGTCACAAACTTGAACATTTCTCTTGCTGCATTGTGGCCTGATGTTATTAAATGTTTAAAGCACACAATTTAATTTCCCTGTTCTCTAATTCCATGTTGATCAAGCAATCTTCTGATAATGATTGAATTTTCATATATATCTTTTTCCAAGGAGAAAATATCTGAATGTGCCAAAGTAAAAGTTATAGTCACTGGGACAATTAATCTGTTTCATTACAAATAATCATCTGCCATTCTGGTCTTAATTAGCCTCTAAAACCTTATCAGTATTAATGTGAATTGCAGATTCAGTCTCAATGAACAGCCAAAACCAAGTTTCTGAGTCTAGAAACCGAAGTTCACATCCTAGACTTTACAGTGAATCACAAGGTAAATTCCACTTCATGGATATTTTACCTCATACAGAAAAACTGTCAAATGTCACCCCTTCTCCCATCCTCATTACAAATGCCTTAACTCATATATTCATTATTTTTTTCCTCTCAATTACAAATAGCAGCATCTTAACTCATTTCCGGGCCATCAGTCAAGCTAGACTCCATTCTGATGCTGTATCTTTCTGAATCACAAGTCTGATGATGTTAACTAACCTTTTGAAGTATTCAGTGGCATTCTGCAATGTACTTCATGCCATTTCATATGTTGTGCCTCACTCCTGCCTGGAAAACTCCCATCTCCCATGTTCACTAAGCTAACATATTTATTCTTGAAGACTCAGCTCAAGATCTGCTCGAGAAACATTACCAGATCCCTGCAATCTGGTTTAGATGCTTTGCATTTGCACTTCTGCAGCACCCTGTCCTTACCTCTCTCCTACTATCCACCACACTGTAGAGCAATTTTTCCTTGTATGTCTCACCTACTATCACTTCAAGGCAGTGATAGGGGTAGTGTGTGATCCTTTTCTGCAACCCTTAGCCCTAGTGTAATACTTGACACATTTGTTAAATGAAATTAGAACCTTTCTATAGCCTTACTCATTTCATTTAAACTTCAGAAAGTTTCTTCAGTCTCCTTTCATTTCCCCAATCTGTATTTTCTTCTTGATCTTTAACCATTCATCCCTAGCCACTTTTGTTCCCACTTTGAACTTGTCATGTTCTTCCTCTGCATCTTCAGAGCCCTGTGGCCAACCACCCATCATGTGTGTGTGTGTGTGTGTGTGTGTGTGTGCGCGCGCGCATGTATCCATTCACGAATAGATTGTCAGGTGTCATAAATTTGTGAATGGCATTGTAATGTATAATTCTTCCTGTTGTTGTGTTAGTTGCTCAGTTGTATCCGACTCTTTAGAATGTATAATTCTTCCTGTAGAATAAAATGTAATTGAATAAAAATAAATTAATATTAAATAAAATATAATTGAAAAGTTAAATAGCTTCTTCTGCTTTATTGACTATGCCAAACCCTTTGACTGTGTGGATCACAATAAACTGTGGGAAATTCTGAAAGAGATGGGAATACCAGACCACCTGACCTGCCTCTTGAGAAACCTGTATGCAGGTCAGGAAGCAACAGTTAGAACTAGACATGGAACAACAGACTGGTTCCAAGTAGGAAAAGGAGTACGTCAAGGCTGTATATTGTCACTCTACTTATTTAACTTATATGCAGAGTACATCATGAGAAACGCTGGGCTGGAGGAAGCACAAGCTGGAATCAAGATTGCTGGGAGAAATATCAGTAACCTCAGATATGCAGATGACACCACCTTTATGGCAGAAAGTGAAGAAGAACTAAAGAGCCTCTTGATGAAAGTGAAAGAGGAAAGTGAAAATGTTGGTTTAAAGTTCAACATTCAGAAAACTTAAGATCATAGCATCTGGTCCCATCATTTCATGGAAAATAGATGGGGAAACAGTGGAAACAGTGACTGACTTTATTTTGGAGGGCTCCAAAATCACTCCAGATGGTGACTGCAGCCATGAAATTAAAAGGCGCTTGCTCCTTAGAAGAAAAGCTATGACCAACCTAGACAGCATATTAAAAAGCAGAGACATTACTTTGTCCACAAAGGTCCATCTAGTCAAGGGTATGGTTTTTCCAGTAGTCATGTACGGATGTGAGAGTTGGACTATAAAGAAAGCTGAGGGTCAAAGAATTGATGCTTTTGAACTGTGGTGTTGGAGAAGACTCTTGAGAGTCCCTTGGACTGCAAGGAGATCCAACCAATCCATCCTAAAGGAGATCAGTCCTGGGTGTTCATTGGAAGGACTGATGTTGAAGCTGAAACTCCAGTACTTTGGCCACCTGATGCGAAGAGCTGACTCATTTGAAAAGACCCTGATTCTGGGAAAGATTGAGGGCAGGAGGAGAAGGGGACGACAGAGGATGAGGTGGTTGTATGGTGTCACCGACTCAATGGACATGGGTTTGGGTAGAGTCTGGCAATTGGTGATGGATAGGGAGGCCTGGCATGCTGTGGTTCATGGGGTCACAAAGAGTTGGACACAACTCAGCGACTAAACTGAACTGAACTGAAGTAGCTTCTGGGTCTTAAATGAAAATTACTACATAAATGATAGCTCGTAGAATACACACGAAAATCAACCTCTTTGAGATGCAAATTCTAGGCAGTCAGCTAGGCTCACTCACTGTTTTACTGACTACCACACACTGACTTCACAGAGCGCCCAATTCAGATTTGTGCTTCAGTAAAATCAGTCTATAGTATGAGCTTTCAAGGTTGCTTATGAAAGCTGACTTTATACAGCTATTAAATCTGAGAATGCCAGGTTCACAGTACTACATGTATGTTCTAGGCTTGATGATGTATTAAAGCAATGAAAAGTGGGGTTTTTTGCCTTCAAAAAGTATACAAGACTTTCTTTTATACAAAAAACTTAGAAAATTGTGCCTCCTCTAGGAAACCCCAACTGGGAAGATACTAAATAAGTGCTCTCTTTACATATACATTTTTAAATGTATTTGATTTCAAAAAAGTTCCATTGGTTGTGATTGTATTGAAATTGTGGCTTAAACTGGGGGATAGTGTATATTTATGCAATATTGAGTCTCCCTATCAGGAACATGTTATTTCTATGTTAATTCAGGTCTTCTTCTACAGACCTCAGTAAAATTTTGTAGCTTTTTATATTGATCTGTACATTTATTGTCAGGCATATTCCTAGTTTTAAATCTTCTTGCCCTATGAAAGAGTTGGACATGACTGAAGTGACTTAGCATGTGTGCGCACACACACATACACACACACACACGCCCTATGTAAATGGCACTTTTCCCATTTTTTCCCCAGCTGCTTATTATAAGTATCTAGAAAGGCCGTTTAGTTGTAAATTTAGTTTGTAACTAGGCACCTTACTGAAATCTTGTTATTTCTAATAGCAAGAATAATTCTAAGACTGGAAAGGGCAGTAGAAATTATCTTGTCCAACCTTATGTATAGATGAGAAGACTCAGCTGCTGCTGCTGCTGCTAAGTCACTTCAGTCGTGTCTGACTCTGTGTGACCCCATAGACAGCAGCCCACCAGGCTCCCCCGTCCCTGGGATTCTCCAGGCAAGAACACTGGAGTGAGTTGCCATTTCCTTCTCCAATGCATGAAAGTGAAAAGTGAAAGGGAAGACTCAGGGTTGAGTTAAAATGTTAGAGCTCATGAATCTCTAATCATTGCATTTTATAAATACCATATTGTTGTGGAAAAATGAGGTAGTGAGGCTGAGACAACAAATTACTAAGGTCGGGCCTCTCAAATCTATACCCTGCTGTAGTCATCACCAATCCAGGGCTTACAAATTTGGTTCAATTTATGGCTTATCCTAAGAGTAATCAGGTCCTAGGGAATCAATTCACTCTTTTCTTCCTGGAAAGAATAATTTATCAACAAAATACCTAATTTAGAAGTTTTACCATGGGAAATCTTGTAATGTTCAGGTCATTGCTTTCTAGTGGCCAGCTCTACCCAGGAAACCAAATTCAAGGTCCCAGAATTACAACAAAGAGAACTGGATGTTTCTATGTGGTATTTACATTAAGATATGGTATTCTGATAGTCTGATAAACTGTTCTGTTCTAGTGATACTTCTTTCCAAATAATTCTGATTGGCATTATTATCAGAGAAACTTCTCCCCAGGCAGTGGTTGAAATAGTGGTTGAATAATTTTTATTCTAAAAACAGTCACTCCTTCACTTTCTCATGACCAATATGTTGGTGTTAATGAGTAGTTTCTCTTAGATTAGTTCTATTTTAATTTCATGCCTCCCTTTTTAGAGAGGGACCTAAGCCCCATGCTGAGATTTATTTAGGCTGTACTTTAATCTTATCAGCACATTTGTAAATCATCTCTTAAGAAGATTACTTCAGAAAATATTTCCATAGATGGTTAAACATTCACGAATATTGAGTTCTTGTTAACTTTCAAGGGCGTGGGTGAGCATGTTTAAAATCTGGTTCCCAAATTTTTACCATATTTGTCCTTTTGGATCCTGTAGCTTCCTTATCAAGCACTCCACAGTTTCCTGAGATCAGCCATACAACTGACCACTCAGCATAACCCAGAAGAAGTCCATCAGAAGTTACTGAAATTAAGGGAGTGTAGGGATTCTCCATTAATTGGAGTTGCTGAGGAAGCCTGTAAAATAAATAATTGTGCCCACCTGCTCAGTCTGTTGTCAGGACTGCAATGAGCAGAACTATTACTCTTGCTTTACATAGCATTTGTCTGAGTAGGCCCAACCAGTTGAGCTAGCACATGATTTGAATTTGTTGGATTGGAATTGAAATATGTAGAGTTAGGTTATTGGAAATCTCTGGGAGCTAACATAGAGAATTGAAATCTCTAAAAGGATTTGAGGTTGAATAAGATTGGAGTTGAGTGCATTTAAGAATTAGGGCAAGCAGCAAAGCTAAGGTGTCCTAGATCTGTGCGGAAAACAGATAAGGTGCTCATAGTTCATTTTATTGACTGCTGCTTTTGTAGTAGGTGGATAAGCCAGATTTCAGGGCTCACAGGTGACCACATTGCCACATGATGGAAGGTGATGGTGGGTGAAGGGTAATATATAAAGTAGCACCCTCAAGGTGTACATGCTTGTTCATCTCAGTGCTCACGAGCTAGGATAAGATAGAATTCAGGCAGGCCCTATTGTTGGCGCTTGCTTGCCTCCAGGGCTTATAAAGGTCAGGAGAAATCTAATGAATAAAGGAATTTATAAATAGAGTTGTCTGAAAATGCAGAGGCTATCTTAAAAGATAGTGATTTCTTCATCACTGGAAGTATTTAAGCAAGGTGGCCAGGATTGCTGGGGAATGATTGCTCTGAGTGGGAGAATGAACCATTTATCTCCCAGTGCTTTTCCAATTGTGGAATTCTGTAATTTTCAGAACCAAAGTGACCCTGAGAGGCCACGCAAGATCCAGGATGGCTCCCAGCTCAGACATGCCTGGTGGGAGTGGAAGGCAATGTTATTCTTCTCATTTGGGTTTAGTTTGATTGAGTCTGATCCCTCTGTGACTCACTCTCCTTAGACCCAATAAAACCCCATTTGATACGAGAAAACCACTTGACAACTTCAGTTGTCAACTCCCAGTTTAGTCTCAAAGCCAGTGCTTCCTGGGGATATGTGGGCACCAGGAGCCTCATATGGGAGTTACTTGAACTCCCACAGCTTGTTGACCTGGTAGCATTAGAAATGTTCTGCCTTCGGTTATGAAGTAATGGAGCATAGACCACCAACAGAGAAGTGGCACGTGGGGCCAGAAAATCCCTTAGAGTTTAGGATTTGAGGTTATGTAAGTCACAGATTGTCCCCACTTTCTGGCCGCCACATGTGTATCTAATGAAGTAGTTCAGCTAAGGAGACTATCTCTTTGGGTTGGTTTTAACTGAGAGATGTACAGATCCCAGGTAAATCATCAGATAAAGTGTATTCTTGATGGGAGTTGTCTTGATGAAATTATTAGAAGGAGACATCTTATAACATGTATTATTCAGAAAGGTTTCCTTGGTCTGATTTTCTTAATGAACTCACCAATTGCTTGTCTTTATTCTTTTTTCAAGTTCACAAATTTTTTTTTTACATCTGATCTCCTATTTAGACGCCAGGCCCTGTGCTAGGGCTTTAGAGGATACAGAAATTACGTAGGCATTTTCACACTTGCCAAGAGGGATGAAGTTGAGAAAAATAATTATAGCACAAGAACAACTATTAGTTTTAGGGAAATAACATCAACCAAGTGGTATGGGAGTTAGGATGGGAGAAATATTATTTTTGGATCAGGAAAGCAGAGAAATGTCATTGAGAAGTTCATGGGATTTGAACAGGCCTTTGTAAGTTAACCTTTGAAAGATTTTGACTGATAACAGAGTAGGGCGTTAGCCTTGGAAGGAACAGTGTGAGCAATGGCACAGATGCAGGAAAGCAGGGGCCATACAGAGGGAAAAGTACATAGGCCATTTTGAATAAAGGTAAATAGTGGCAAAGAAAGATGAAAGAACAGTTTGTGTTCAAACTATAGCATCTTGTATGTGTGGCTGAACTTAATTCAGTAACCCATGGGAAGCCACTGAAGGTTTCTGAGCTGGTAAGAAGTCATGACCATTGTCTGCTCTAGGGCAGCAGTGGACAGTTTATAAAATTGGAAGCAAATCACAGGAACTTGAATACAGGAGTAAGTATAAAGAATCTGATATGTTAGAGGGATTAGAAAGGAGATAGTAGCTTCAGGAGACTCTCAGATGGAATTTATAGAATCTGACAGGTGATCAGAGGAGGAACAGATGGTAACTCTTAAATTTTACAAACAAGTTACAGAATAACTTCTGTATTCTGCTAGTTAGCATAGAACAGATATGCTAACTAGCAGAGAAGGTAAGCAATGTCATTTTGGAATATGTTTATCTTGAGATGCAAGTGACCACCTAAGAGGAAATGTCTAACTGTTTAAGTTTGGAACTAGATATAGCTTTAGGAGCCAGGGCTAGAGATGCCATGAGGGGACATGATATCATACATAACTCAGGGAAGAACCCACACAAAAAACAGGGATAAGAACAGTGCCTTGGAAGAAGCTCACCTAAATATGTGCAGTTCAGTTCAGTTCAGTCACTCAGTCGTGTCCGACTCTTTGCAACCCCATGAATCGCAGCACGCCGGCCTCCCTGTCCATCACAAACTCCCGGAGTTCACTCAGACTTGCATCTATCGAGTCAGTGATGCCATCAAGCCATCTCATCCTCTGTCATCCCTTTCTCCTCCTGCCCCCAATCCCCCCCAGCATCAGAGTCTTTTCCAATGAGTCAACTCTTCGCATGAGGTGGCCAAAGTACTGGAGTTTCAGCTTCAGCATCATTTCCTCCAAAGAAATCCCAGGGCTGATCTCCTTCAGAATGGACTGGTTGGATCTCCTTGCAGTCCAAGGGACTCTCAAGAGTCTTGGTCCAACACCACAGTTCAAAAGCCTCAATTCTTCGGTGCTCAGCCTTCTTCACAGTCCAACTCTCACATCCATACAAGACCACAGGAAAAACCATAGCCTTGACTAGATGGACCTTTGTTGGCAAAGTAATGTCTCTGCTTTTCAATATGCTATCTAGGTTGGTCATAACTTTCCTTCCAAGGAGTAAGCATCTTTTAATTTCATGGCTGCAGTCACCATCTGCAGTGATGTTGGAGCCCCAAAAAATAAAGTCTGACACTGTTTCCACTGTTTCCCCATCTATTTCCCATGAAGTGATGGGACCAGATGCCATGATCTTAGTTTTCTGAATGTGAGCTTTAAGCCAACATTTTCACTCTCCACTTTCACTTTCATCAAGAGGCTTTTTAGTTCCTCTTCACTTTCTGCCATAAGGGTGGTGTCATCTGCATATCTGAGGTTATTGATATTTCTCCTGGCAATCTTGATTCCAGCTTGTGTTTCTTCCAGTCCAGCATTTCTCATGATGTACTCTGCATATAAGATAAATAAGTAGGGTAACAATATACCACCTTGTACTCCTTTTCCTATTTGGAACCAGTCTGTTGTTTCACGTGCAGTTCTAACTGTTGCTTCCTGACCTGCATACAGGTTTCTCAAGAGGCAGGACAGGTGGTCTGGTATTCCCATCTCTTGAAGAATTTTTCACAGTTTATTGTGATCCACACAGTCAAAGGCTTTGGCATAGTCAATAAAGCAGAAATAGATGTTTTTCTGGAACTCTCTTGCTTTTTTGATGATCCAGCAGATGTTGGCAATTTGATCTCTGGTTCCTCTGCCTTTTCTAAAACCAGCTTGAACATCTGAAAGTTCACGGTTCACATATTGCTGAAGCCTGGCTTGGAGAATTTTGAGCATTACTTTACTAGCATGTGAGATGAGTGCAATTGTGCAGTAGTTTGAGCATTCTTTGGCATTGCCTTTCTTTGAGATTGGAATGAAACCTGACCTTTTCCAGTCCTGTGGCCACTGCTGAGTTTTCCAAATTTGCTGGCAGATTGAGTGCAGCACGTTCACAGCATCATCTTTCAGAATTTGAAATAGCTTGACTGGAATTCCATCACCTCCACTAGCTTTGTTCTTAGTGACCTTTCTAAGGCCCACTTGACTTCACATTCCAGGATGTCTGGCTCTAGGTCAGTTATCACACCATCGTGATTATCTGGGTCATGAAGATCTTTTTTGTACAGTTCTTCTGTGTATTCTTGCCATCTCTTCTTAATATCTTCTGCTTCTGTTAGGTCCGTACCATTTCTGTCCTTTATTGAGCCCATCTTTGCATGAAATGTTCCCTTGGTATCTCTCATTTTCTTGAAGAGACCCCTAGTCTTTCCCATTCTGTTGTTTTCCTCTGTTTCTTTGCATTGATCGCTGAGGAAGGCTTTCTTATCTCTTCTTGCTATTCTTTGGAACTCTGCATTCAGATGCTTATATCTTTCCTTTTCTCCTTTGCTTTTCACTTCTCTTCTTTTCACAGCTATTTGTAAGGCCTCCCCAGACAGCTATTTTGCTTTTTTGCATTTCTTTTCCATGGGAATGGTCTTGATCCCTGTCTCCTGTACAATGTCATGAACCTCATTCCATAGTTCATCAGGCACTCTATCTATTAGATCTAGGCCCTTAAATCTATTTCTCACTTCCACTGTATAATCATAAGGGATTTTATTTAGGTCATACCTGAATGGTCTAGTGGTTTTCCCTACTTTCTTCAATTTAAGTCTGAATTTGGCAATAAGGAGTTCATGGTCTGAGCCACAGTCAGCTCCCGGTCTTGACTGTATAGAGCTTCTCCATCTTTGGTTGCAAAGAATATAATCAATCTGATTTTGGTGTTGACCATCTGGTGATGTCCATGTGTAGAGTTTTCTCTTGTGTTGTTGGAAGAGGGTGTTTGCTATGACCAGTGCATTTTCTTGGCAAAACTCTGTTAGTCTTTGCCCTGCTTCAAGGCACTGTAAAAAAAATACTTGATATACTTTTATCTTATATAGGGGGCTTCCCAGCTGGCTCTAGTGGTAAAGAATCTACCTGCCAGTGCAGGAGATGTAAGAGACCTGGGTTTGAGCCATGGGTCAGGAAGATCCCTCAGAGGAAGAAATGGCAACCCACTCCAGTATTCTTGCCTGGAAAATTCCATGGACAGAGGAACCTGTCAGGCTCCTCTGTGTTGCAAAGAGTCCTTGCAACCAAAGTGAAGTGATTATGCTCATGTGAGAGATAAGGAGTAGTTCAGAGTGATTATTTCACTAGACCAAGGTCATACATTTGATAGTGCTGCCTCCAGGGTTTAGCGTTAGGTCAGCCTAATTCCACTACATCACACTGTTGTTCAGTCCCTAGTTCAGTTCAGTCCCTCAGTCATGTCCGACTCTTTGCGACCCCATGAACCGCAGCACGCCAGGCCTCCCTGTCCATCACCAACTACCGGAGTCTACCCAAACCCATGTCCATTGAGTTGGTGATGCCATCCAACCATCTCATCCTCTGTCGTCCCCTTCTCCTCTTGCCCTCAGTCTTTCCCAGCATCAGGGTCTTTTCAAATGAGTCAGCTCTTCACATCAAGTGGCCGAAGTATTGGAGTTTCAGCTTTCAGTCGCTAAGTCATGTACGACTCTTTATGACCCCATGGGCTGCAGCATGCCAGGCCTCCCTATCCCCCACTTTCTCCCAGAATTTGTCCAGTCTGTCATCTTCATCTCCTGCCTTCAACCTTTCCCAGCATCAGGGTCTTTTCCAGTGAGTTGGCTCTTTGCATCGGGTGACCACAGTATTGGAGCGTCAGCTTCAGCATCAGTCCTTCCAGTGAGTATTCAGGGTTGATTTCCTTGCTGTCCAAGAGACTCAAGAGTCTTCTCCAGCATCACAGTTCGAAAGCATCAATTCTTCAGTGCTATGCCTTCTTTATGGTCCAGCTCTCACATCTGTACATGACTACCACATCACACTGCAGAGCTGTCAAAGAGGCGTGGAGGAAAACCATAATTAATTGCCATGAAAACAAGGGAAGAGAAGACTAAATGTCTTAATGAACTGTGGTGTCACCGTGGGAATAGAAAAGATGGGGGTGAGGAGGTGAAATATTTTCCGAGGTTCCCAGTAGTTCCAACTTTTTTTGGTAATTTGTGTTAAGACCACATAGTTGCCAGTGTTAGGTACACTGAGAGAGGCTGTTAAGGACTAGCTAGAGGTTAAGTTCCATCTACAAACATACATTTTTCACTTGCTCAAGTAAGCACTTACCCCAGAAGCACCAGCTGATCTTCCAACATTTTTTTTAGCAGGAGAAACTTTTTTCCATTTAAAATATAGAAAAATCCCAGATAAAGTCAGAGTTATTCAAGTTGAAGGAGAGGAAGTCCCTTTTCCTCCTCTCTCCTCCTCTCTCCCCTCTCCCCTTAATCCAGTTCAGAATAGGGTTCTGAAACCTCCTTGCTCTACATAATAGCTTTTGGGAAAAAAACCTGCTTTACATTAAATTTTGGCGGGGCAGGGAGTGATAAAGGGAAATGACAGGTATTGCCTTTTATTATAGATGAGAAAAGCTAGAAAACTGAGGGGAAGTGTCATTTGTGCTGTGCTGTGCTTAGTTGCTTCAGTCGTGACCGACTCTGCGACGCCATGGACCGTAGCCTGCCAGGCTCCTCTGGCCATGGGATTCTCCAGGCAAGAGTACTGGAGTGGGTTGCCATTTCCTCCTTCAGGGGATCTTCCCAACCCAGGGATTGAACCCGAGTCTCTATGCCTCCTGCACTGGCAGGTGGGTTCTTTACTACTAGCACCACCTGGGAAGCCCAAGTACAGATAATTTAGGAATCCAGCTTAGAATAGTGTAGGGGTGTCCAGGCTCCCTAGCAGTCAGCACTCTTTCATTATCTCACTCTTGCTCCCAAAAAACAAATAAAATTTGTTTAAAAAAGAACATAGCACTTAGTTTCTAAGATTCCATTGAACAGATACTTGTTAACTACATGTATGTGTAAAATAGTCAAGACCAGCTTAGTAAAACACTGACTCACTTTTATAAACTGAAAGAAAGGGAAAATAAATTATCCCAAAGCGTCAGTGTTACACTACCTAATAAGGAACTTTCTCTGCAAGACAGCAAAATTACAAGTGCCAGGAGATTATGTGGACTCCAACATTTGTTCAGACCCAAATTAAAACTCTAGGCAGAAAAGAGGGGGTTCTGTAGTACACAGTTGCTTTACAAAGCCTGTCTTATAGGCTGAGCAGATAACTCCTGGGGAAGACCATGAGTTTGAAAATAAAAGCAGTGGCTAAGAAACTGTTCTGTTTTGCAGGATTTTTTCTGTTCCATTGTGTTTGAAGTTTTGTTTTATATTCATCCTATATTCTTTTTGCTTTAAACCACTTGAAACCAAATCCAAGTTAATTGGAAGGTTATGAGGGATCCATGAACCACCTTTGGAAGAAGCAGGTTGCAGACGAGGGTTTTGAAGCTCTTTTCATTTTCCGTATTTAAAGGAAACAGTTTTAAAACACACACACAAACACGTACACAGAATTTGACAAGTTCCCAGAAGCCAGGAATCAGACATAGGAAAATGAAGGAGATCTAGCCATCTAAGTAAGTGGTCTCATAGACTAGTAGGTATTTCAACCTCTTCCTTTCCCAACCACAGGTTTAAAGTTACTAAGTTTAGAAGACCTTTGTTTTACTAGACTGTTTTCCTGTCAGAAAGAATTTATGGTTGAAATAAGGGAGGGGTAAGGCAAGGACTGCCACTAAGAAGAGAGGTGTAGTGTGGAGTTCTGGCAGTTTTCAGGCTGTGCCTTTTAAAGCCTTTCAGGGTAAGACTTGCTTTTTATTTTTTTTTTAGTATAGGTGAAGTTGCTCAGTCGTGTCCAGCTCTTTGCAACCCCATGGACTATAGCTTACCAGGCTTCTCCATCCATGGGATTTTCCAGGGAAGAATACCAGAGTGGGTTGCCATTTCTTTCTCCAGGGGATCTTCCCAACCCAGGGATCAAACCCGGGTATCCCGCATTGCAGGCAGACGCTTTACCCTTTGAGCCACCAGGGCAGCCCTTAATATAGGTGTTTCTGTTGAATTTTTTAAAAAGAGAAGAAAGAATTAAGCAGAAAACTTCTATTACCTTTGCTGAGATTCATGGGGGTGGGGATTGACACAGAGGAACACTGATTTCTGGGGTAACTCTGGGGATTTGTGCATCGGCTATAATAGCTAACACAGAGACACCTTAATGGAGTAGACTGGAAGCATCCATAGTTTTACACAACTGTTTTGGGGAAAAACGTAGCTCTTCTTTTAGTCCAGGGATGATGGGTACATCTCTTCTATGTGAGAGTCCTTCCCTCAGATTCTCATAAGCATTCAAGTCAATCAGGGTTTGTTCCTTCGTTGGTAAAGAGCTCTCTTCTCTGGAAGACAGATTTGCTATTTGAAAGTCAGCAGTGACTGTGTGCATGCCGTCTGTGATATTCTAGTACTGAGTCATTGGCTATGTTTGTATCACAAATATGCCCTTGCTAGACTATACTGTGTTTTAGTTTATGTAGTTTTCAGACTATGCTAATTATAAAGACTTTCTCTAATACTTCGCAGTTTGTAAATTCACTAGTTTTTATATATAAGTGTGGGGAGGGTGCAGGATGCTGGCAGTACAGAATCACAGCTGTGGCTTGGGGGAACTTGAAGTTGGTTTGCAGTGTGATGCCAGTTGGAACTCTATAGATTGGTAGATCAGTACTCCACCCTCCACCCCATTTCTATGTTAGGCAGTTCATTTCAAAGTCTAGGCAGCTTGGAGGTTATCAGTTCAAGGTGGGACCTTTCACTTCTACCATTAGATTCTCATGTCTAAATAAAAGAGCTTTTGTTTCTATAACTGTCTTATAAAGGCTGGCATTATTATTTCTTGACTTTTCCTTAATGACTTATGTATGACTCTGTTTTTCAATCTTCTTTTTAAAATGTTTTGATTTCCCCCTCCCAAATTTTTAGTAATTGTAAAGGGAAAAATAGTAAGTTTACAGTGCGAAGTTCTGGCAGACACCGGCTTAGCTAAGCATTCCAGGTTCACATCACTAGGAGTGCATGTGACAGAATGTACCCCCTGATATGACACAATGAGAAGGGCACAAATGCAAGTTGGGGCACGTTCTATAAGAGAGCTGGCCAGTACCCTTCAACACTGTCAAGATTATGAAAAACAAGGAAAGAATGAGGAACACTCACAGGTTGAACAAGGCATACAAGT
The DNA here is from genome assembly GCF_027580195.1 of Bos mutus. Classification (NCBI taxonomy): domain Eukaryota; kingdom Metazoa; phylum Chordata; class Mammalia; order Artiodactyla; family Bovidae; genus Bos; species Bos mutus. Next base: position 52,654,887 of record NC_091624.1, on the reverse strand, counting down.
AAATGTAACATGGGATCCTGGGTTAGGTCCTGGAACAACAACATGACAACTTTAGTGGGAAGAATTGGAAATAAATATTTTCTATACTTTGGTTAATAGTATTATACCAAGGTTAATTTCTTAGTTTGTTCATTGTTTTAAGGTTATATATTAACATAAGAAGGTGGGTGAAGAGTGTATGGAAATCCTCTATATACTATTTTTGCAGCTCTTTTGTAAGTTTAAAATTATCTCAAAATAAAAATTTTAATGTAATAATCTGAATTGGGCCTACTCTTTTAATAAGTGTTATTTAAAAAATGACTTTCCTGAGTAAGAGGGGAAGAGTATTTCCTATCTGATATGTTCACTTTCCTGGAGAGGGAAATGGCAGCCCACTGCAGTGTTCTTGCCTGGAGAATCCCATGGACAGAGGAGCCTGGCAGCTGCAGTCCATGGGGTCACAGGAGTCAGACACAACTTAGTGACTCAGCCACCACCACCACCATATTCACTTTAATTTTTTAGTTCTTTTGTTATTATCATATATTGAATAGATATAAAGTTTATAACAAATTGTAAGTTGTAAAGAATAACACCATGAGCACGAGTGTAGCTTGAAGTTCTCAGTATGCTTTTTCCGTCCCACTTCCCCTCCCTTTCCCTACCTCTGTCCTGAATTTTGTATTTTTCATTCCCTTGTTTTTCTTTATAGATTTATCTTGAATGTATTTATCCCTGATGATATAGTTTTGCATGATCTTTATGTAAGTGGAATAATACTTCATGTATTCTTTTGCAGTTTGTTCTTTCCCTAAATATTATATTCCTGAAATTTAACAATGTTAATATGTATAACTTAGCTCACTCGTTTTCACTACTATGTAGCTTTCCATTTTATGAACATACCGCAAGTTACTTCTCTCTTCTACCGTTATAGCCATTTGGTTGGTTTCCAGCTTTGCCACTGAGAGCAGTGCTAGCGGCACACATCCTTATGTGTGATGTATTGTGACAGCTTCCCTTGGGTGTATTCATAAGATGGACTAGCTGGGTTATAGGGTAAATGCTCCATCAGCTTTATTGGATAAGGCCAAATTGTTTTCCAAAGTAGTTGTCCAATTTTTAATATCAGCAACAGTGTGTAAGTGTTCCAGTAGTTTCACTTTCTCTCAGACACAGTATTATTAGACTTAATTTTTTTTTCACCAACCTGGTAGGCATGTATATTAAAATGTTAAAATATTGACATTTCTTGATTGACTACTTTTTTACTGTGGGAGACGTTGTCATGTATTATTTAATCCTCTCACAGCTCTTCTTGTTAGCTCTCTAATGGAAACTAATGTTGTATTTAGTTTGCCATGCATAATTACCCCTAAACCTCTCTCTGGCAAATTTATTCCTTATCAAGTTTTTCCTCCATCTTGTATCTACTTAATTTATTTTCTTTTTTAATAGTCTCATTGTAGGAGAAATTTGAGACATGAAGTAGTTAATAACTTGTCTCAAGTCACATTGTTATTTTTTATTTTTCAATAAAATGTTCTTTTTTACTAATGCAGTAAAGACCTCAAACATGTTGTTGATTAGTAGCAGATTTTGATATGAAACCCAGTTCTCTGGCTCCTAATCCTTTTTTTTTTTTTTTGCTCCATCTCTTTCCTTTTTCCTCCCACATTGCATTTCTTCTTCCCTTCCCTCACATTTTTCCACTCCTCCTCTGAGTTTAACAGCTTAAATGTACTTTCCAGTTGGCTGCTATGTAATGTGATGTGCATGCAGAGAGCGTCAGCGGATTGGGTGAATGCCTGGTTCTAGCTAAATACTCATTAGTCAGGTCCCTGGCTGGCTGTTATGTGTCCTAACCATTTCACATTCCAAGCTGTACTGCTTGTGTGCATTTAGCCAAGCTACCCTCTCAAAGCTGCTGATGGCCCTGTGGGATTTGAACCTACTGTGGGGGTTTCTGAGATGTCTCAGGGTGCCTCAAGAGTGGGGATGCTAGAATAGCTAATGTTGGTTAGGAGCACACAGATTCTGCTGGCAGAAGAAACAGACCTCAGGTTGGGGTACAAAACTTGCAGCACATGTGAATTTTTTTGGCATACACAATATTTCATTTTACTTTTTAAAAATGTTGGATACTTTTATAGAAAGCATGCACTGATCAATTTGTCACAATAACCAGCACTTCATTTCTCGTTTTACATCCAACTATTATTAACTCACTGGCGCCTAAAGTTAGTCCTAAATTTTGGAGTTATCTTTTCCACTAGACATAAAATATTTTTATCTGTATTAGATGAAAATCCATAAGTTAACTGCTGCCCGCTGGAGTTATAGAACACTCCAGTCAATAAAAAGCTTATCAAAGGTGCAGGCCCAGAACTTCACTGAAAGATCACCCAATAATTTCTTTTTCCTGTTTCCAAGTTTCAGCTAATTTTTCTGACAGATTATAGTTATCAGCTTAGATTTGGTTGCTAGAAAGTGGAATTTATTTCCCAAGTTTTAAAACTATAACTTTATGATAAGGATGTTTGAAATGAATTCTAAAATTTAGCATATGTATTTTTAGAGGTAGATTTATTTTGGATTTTAGAGGTCAAGTTCCAAGTTTCTTAAGTATATGTTTAAGTCAAATGGTATCGGCAATGAGAACTCATTCTAAATGTTTTTATTTCCTTACAGAAGTTCCGGGGAATAATAACTGAAACTGCCCTGAGATGTCTGTATCTGAAAAGGAAAGTGAGGACAAACAAAATAGAGGTAGGGGAAACTCTTAAGTCTGTACATCATTATTGCCTCTAAAAAGTGCATACATGCTTGCACGTGTGTGTGCACTCTCATACAGGACGAATAAATAGACTGCCAACCTACCAAACTACCAGTTGAGCTAACTGACCAGGAAAGGAAATATACTTTGCAGAAGTAAATCCTTTGTACTTAAAATGAGAGGCTCCATCATTTTGCCGTCTGAAAATTTTAAGTAGTTACAATTGCTCATCTTTTGTACTTTTATTGGAAGTTGAACAGGAAAACGTGTGTTCCTTTTCCTCTCCCCATTGTTCACAACTGCCTCTTGCTAAAAGAGAAGCGGTCAATGTGGAAAATCAGTTGCTGAAGCAGATAAGGTCAGCTTTTGTAGACTTTTTACAGACAGGGCTAGCGAATCTGGCTATGGTGTGAGAGAGGATTTCTGTACCACTTCATGCTTTCCTGTGGTGAATATAAGTACTAAAAGGAGCTGGGGTTATCACAGCCAAGGCATCTTTAAGGATAAACCAGCCTGAGATGAAAAAAAAAAAACATCTTTTTCTGACATAAAATTTTGAGAAAGCAAACCAGCCTGTAGCTCTATGTTTAGGCTTCCTATTGAAGAATGGAGAAGGTACAGAGAATGAATCTAGGTCACTGATTTAAGGCCACACTACACCTTCTTTCGGAGAAGGCAATGGCACCCCACTCCAGTACTCTTGCCTGGAGAATCCCATGGATGGAGGAGCCTGGTAGGCTGCAGTCCATGGAGTCGCTAGGAGTCGGACATGACTGAGCGACTTCACTTTCACTTTTCACTTTCATGCATTGGAGAAGGCAATGGCAACCCACTCCAGTGTTCTTGCCTGGAGAATCCCAGGGACAGGGGAGCCTGGTGGGCTGCCATCTATGGGGTCGCACAGAGTCAGACACAACTGAAGTGACTTAGCAGCTTAGCAGCACACCTTCTTTTCTTTCTGTTATTACGCAGTTGTCTGATTCCTGGAAGTAGCCCATGACAAGGACAGAGTCCCTAGTTCAAGGAAGAGGAAGTCAGGCAACTCCCAACAGAGGGAAGAAGCAGCAAGACTGCTTGTACTCTCAGAACTGCTGAAAGAGAGAGGGCTAAGGAAAACAGGCTAACTGACCAATTTCTCCTGCGTCTTCTTATGAACAGAAAACATGGAGGATAGTGTAAATCAATGAAATCAGAACATACCCTCACACCAGTACACAACAATAAACTTGAAATGGCTTGAAGACTTAAAAATATAACACCATAAAACTCCCAGAAGAGAACATATTAAAAACATTCTGATATAAACCGTAACAATGTTACAACAATGCCTTTGGTCAGTCTCCCAAGACAATAGAAATTAAAGCAAAAATAAATTGTACCTTATCAAACCTACAAGCTTTTGTGCAGCAAAGGAAACCATAGGCAAAATGAAAAGACAACCTATGGATTGGGAGAAAATATTTGCAAACGATGTGACCAACAAGGACTTAATTTCTAAACAGCTCATACAATTTAATAACAGCAACAGAAAAGCCAAACAACCCAATAAAAAAATGAACAGAATACCTAGACATTTCTCCAAAAAAGAAGTGCAAATAGCCAGTAGGCACATGAAAAAATGTGCTAAACATTGCTAATTATTAAAATGCAAATCAAGTTACAATGAAATACCCGCCTGACACTTGTCAGAATGGCCATCACCAGAACATGCACCCCTTATGTTTTCAGCAGCACTGTTTGCGATAGCCAAGACGTGGAAACAACCTAAGTGTTCACAGGCAGATGAATGGATCCCAGCTGCTACACACACACACACACACACACACACACACACACACCCCACAAATGGAATATTATTCAGCCATAAAAAGAGCTAAATGTTTGTCCCCTTGAATTCCATAGCCATGACTACTTCAACTAGATCATCTCCTAGACTCTCCTTGTCTAAGCTAATTTGCAATCTTCTATAGTTCTAACTTCTCATCTGTAATTCACATTTTCTCACTCTTGCTTCAGCCAAACACAAATAAACTTTGAATTAACATGCAATGGGGAAAACACTTGGTCATCCCAGTCTTTTCTCAACAGTATTCACAAGCCCTAGGGAATCTTGAATTAATCATTTATTGTCTCATCTAAAACTTTTTTTTTCTGTCTTTAGTATCTCAAACATGACTGGCTACTCTCTTTCCTTAAGTTTGTCTTCTTTTTCTCTCAGACTTTTAGTTTCTTCTAGATGATTGTGCTAACTGAAGTTTTAACCACTTTTCTCATTGTTCCAGCTTTTCCTTTTTTCAGAGGCATCTTAAGAAATTCAACTTTCTAGGCCTCAATTTTTTCTTTCCTTCATGGTGAAAATCCTACTCTTCTTTTTCATAGCAGGTCTGGGATCAAAGAGCCAGAACTAGGTTTTGGTTAATCCCATTACCCACTTTGAAGTCTCAGTCTGTCTCCACCAACTCAGGCTCTGAACTTTGGGATCTGCCTGCTTTATTTTACTCCTAAACTTAAAGAGGGAGGTATGTATTCAGTTGTTGTGCAGAGCCTCAACTCCATGTATCCCTTGGGGCTGCTACGCTTAGATGGGATAGCTTGCTACACCTAGATAAGTTGCTGGGAAAACCTGTTAGACCTTTATTAAGTTAAAAACATAGTTAGTATGGGGGCAGGGGAACACATGTATACCTGTGGCCAATTCATGTTGATGCATGGCAAAAACCATCACAATACCGTAAAAGTAGTTATCCTCCAATTTAAATTAATTATAAAAACATAGTTATATCTAGGATTAAATTTAATAAGAATGTGAAGTTCAATAAGAAAATGTTAGAAACTTATCAAGCAGCATAAAATAATATTTTTGAAAAAATTTAGAGGCTGTGCTGGTGTGTCGGGTTTGGTTGGAAAGGCAAACACCAGGGGAGAGACTGATTTTATTAACCAATGCCTGAGCAAATTGAGAATGAACATAGTAGAAAAGCAACCTGCTCATGTACTGGATCACCTTAATACCATAGAAACACCAGTTCTACCCTGGTACTCTGCTTTAATCAGGCAGCCATCTGGGTCCCTGAGAAAGTTCCTGTACAAAGAGCATAGGCCATGCAGCACCTCTAAATCCTAGATGCATCTAAGTTATCTGAGCCATACATGTTCCATTGCTTTGCACAACCTAAATTATAATGGTTAACAGAAGCTCTCATATCATCAGGTTGTAAATAAGCCACTAACTAGTCAAAATAAAGTACAACCAAACTTTCTGTCAGTCCCATCTCAAATTCCCCCACCTTTATTCAGCTAATCCTAGTAATTGCGAGAATGAAACAAGAAAGAAACATACTAGTCCAGAAGAACAAATTATAAGCTGCATAGCTGGGTGGTAAACTAGTCCAGCGAAGACTTATAGCCACTTGTTTATGTTGTTCAGATCAGTTCTGTCGCTCAGTTGTGTCTAACTCTTTGCAGCCCCATGGCCTGCAGCACGCCAGGCTTCCCTGTCCATTACCAGTTCCTGGAGCTTACTCAAACTCATGTCTATTGAGTCAGTGATGCCATCCAACCATCTCATCCTCTGTTGTCCCTTTCTCCTCCCTCCTTCAATCTTTCCCAGCATCAGGGTCTTTTCAAATGAGTCAGTTCTTTGCATCAAGTGGCCAAAGTATTGGAGCTTCAGCTTCAGCGTTAGTCCTTCGAATGAACATTCAGGACTGATTTTCTTTAGGATGCACTGGTTGGATCTCCTTGCAGTCCAAGGGACTCTCAAGAGTCTTCTCCAACACCACAGTTCAAAAGCATCAATTCTTCGGCCCTCAGCTTTCTTTCTAGTCCAACTCTCACATCCATATGTGACCACTGGAAAAACCATAGCTTTGACTAGATGGGCCTTTGTAGACAAAGTAATGTCTCTGCTTTTTAGTATGCTGCCTAGGTTGGTCATAACTTTTCTTCCAAGGAGCAAGCGTCTTTTGATTTCATGACTGAAGTCACCATCTGCAGTGATTTTGGAGCTCCTCAAAATAAAGTCTGTCACTGTTTCCATTGTTTCCCCATCTATTTGCCATGAAGTGATGTGACTGGATGCCATGATCTTAGTTTTCTGAATGTTGAGCTTTAAACCAACTTTTTCACTCTCATCTTTCACTTTCATCAGAAGGCTCTTTAGTTCTTCACTTTCTGCCATAAGGGTGGTATCATCTGCATATCTGAGGTTATTGATATTTCTCCCAGCATCTTGAGTCCAGCTTGTGCTTCCTCCAGCCCAGCATTTCTCATGATGTACTCTGCATATAAGTTAATAAGCAGGGTGACAGTATACAGCCTTGACGTACTCCTTTTCCTATTTGGAACCAGTGTGTTGTTCCATGTCCAGTTCTAACTGTTGCTTCTTGACCTGCACACACATTTCTTAGGAGGTAGGTCAGGTGGTCTGGTATTCCCATCTCTTGAAGAATTTTCCTCAGTTTGTTGTGATCCACACAGTTAAAGACTTTGGCATAGTCAATAAAGCAGAAGTAGATATTTTTCTGGAACTCTCTTGCTTTTTCCATGATCCAACAGATGTTGGCAATTTGATCTCTGGTTCCTCTACCTTTTCTAAATCCAACTGGAACATCTGGAAGTTTTCAGTTCACATACTATTAAAGCCTGGCTTAGAGAATTTTGAGCATTACTTTGCTAGTGTGTGAGATGAGTGCAATTGTGCAATAGTTTGAGCATTCTTTGGCATTGCCTTTCTCTGGGATAGGAATGAAAACTGGTCTTTTCCAGTCCTGTGGCCACTGCTGAGTTTTCCAAATTTAATGGCATATTGAGTGCAGCACTTTCACTGCATCATCTTTTAGGATTTGAAATAGCTCAACTAGAATGCCATCACCTCCACCAGCTTTGTTCATAGTGATGCTTCCTAAGGCCCACTTGACTTCGCATTCCAGGATGCCTGGCTCTAGTCCAGTGGTCACACCATTGTGATTATCTGGGTCATGAAGATCTTTTTTGTACAGTTCTTCTGTGTATTCTTGCCACCTCTTCTTAACATCTTCTGCTTCTGTTAGGTCCATACCATTTCTGTCCTTTATTGTGCCCATGTTTGCAGGAAATGTTCCCTTGGTATCTCGAATTTTCTTGAAGAGATCTCTAGTCTTTCCAATTCTATTGTTTTCCTCTATTTGTTTGCATGGATTACTGAGGAAGACTTTCTTATCTCTCCTTGCTATTTTTTAGAACTCTGCATTCAAATGGGTATATCTTTCCTTTTCTCCTTTGCCTTTTGCTTCTCTTCTTTTCACAGCTATTTGTAAGGCTTCCTCAGACAACCATTTTGCCTTTTACATTTCTTTTTCTTGGTGATGGTCCTTATCCCTGCCTCCTGTACAGTGTCACGAACCTCCATCCATAGTTCTTCAGGCACTCTGCCTATCAGATCCAATCCCTTGAATCTGTGTATTGTTAGCAAAGTGATTGTACAGATGTGATCACCATGTACAAAGAAGTGGTTTCCTGGGGGCATACCAGTCTCCCTCCGGGGATATAGTATGCTACTGAATGGGTGACTGACTAATAGTGCAAAAATGTCATCTGTCTCCAAATTCATCTGTGTAGTTTCGAAATATATATATTTAAATCCTTGGGTAAAAGGAACTAAGCATCCCAGTTTCACCTTTCCTGCAATTTGTGCAAATTCTGAACTTCAAGCATTGCCCAATGTGCAGACTTTGGCCCCTTAGATATTTTCTATAAGAAATTTAGTCTTGTTCTGATTTCATGATCTTTAGTAATTTTTGCTGACAACCAGAGGATAAATAAAGGAAATTACATGAAGAACCAAAAAGTCCCTGTCTTATCACTGGCTCTCTCCTCAGCTTTCAGAAGCATATTATCTTAGCCCCCTGAGAAATGCAGTGTGATTTTCCAGACCTGACTGTACTTCCCATGGGAGGGAGCTCTGCATTTTCTAATAACCCACTTTCACTCCATCCCCAGGATCTAGTGAATAAAATTTTCTTTGTCTTCACCTCTAATTAAAACTCCAGTCTTACGCAAATTGGCCAAAATGATTCTGAAGTTTACCTAGAAGAGAAAATAGACAAGAATAGCCAAGAAGAAACATCTCTGGGGGTCCAGTGGCTAAGACTCTGCGCTCCCCATGCACCAGGCTCAGATTCGATCCCTGGTCAGGGAACTAGATCCCACATGCTACAATTAAGAGTTCACATGCCACAATTAAAGATCCTGCGTGCCGCAACTAAGACCCGGCACAGCCAAATTAATTACTTTTTAGAAAAAGAATAGCCAAGAAGATGTTAAAATAGAAGACTCTCTATCCTGTATTACAAGTTACATAATTTAAGAGATGAATGGAGGGAGGGATAAATCAGGAGTATGGGATTAACAAATAAAAACTACTATACATAATATAGATAAGCAGCAAGGATTTACTATATAGCACAGGGAACTATATTCAATATCTCATAATAATGTATAATGGAAAATTATCTGAAAAAATCATATATATATATGTATATAAACAACTGAATCACTTTTCTGTACACCTGAAACTAACACAATATTGTAAACCAACTGTACTTTAATTAAACATTTTTTTCTTAAGATGGATAGACTAGAACTTAATAGAAAACCCATAATTAGGGGCTTCCCAGGTGGTGCTAATGGTAAAGAACCTGTCTGCCAATGCAGGAGGCTTAAGAAAACCCATAATTATATTCAATATGTTAGAATTTGGTACATTATAAAGTGACATTTAAAATAAGAGACAAAATATTTGCAAGTCACTTATAACTGATTTCTATTCAGAACATATTAAGAACTCATAGTTCAGTGATAAAAAGATAATTAACCTGGTTTAAAAATGAGCAAAGGATCTGAATAGACATTTCTCCAAAGAAGATATATAAATGTTCAATAAAATACATGAAAAGATACTCAATATCATCTTTAGTCAATGGACTAATTAATTAGTCCATGGAATTCTCCAGGCCAGAATACTGCTGTGGGCAGTCATTCCCTTCTCCAGGGGATCTTCCCAACCCAGGGATTGAATCCCAGTCTCCCGCATTGCAAGCAGATTCTTTACCAGCTGAGCCACCAGGGAAGCCCAAGGATACTGGAGTGAGTAGCCTATCCCTTCTCCAGGGGGTCTTCCTGACCCATGGGTTGAACCCAGGTCTCCTGCATTGCAGGCGGATTCTTTACCAGCTGAGCTACCAGGGAATCCCTCATTAGTCAATATGGACATGCAAAGCAAAATCACAATGAGACATTACTTCATATCCACTAAGATAGTTAAAATAAAAAGCACAGTCTTTTACAAGTGTTGGCAAGGATATGAAGAAATTGGAATTCTCATACATTGTCAGAAAGAATGTAAAATCATGCAACTGCTGTGAAGACTTGTTTGGTAGTTTCTCAAAATGTTAAAACCAGAGTTACCATATGACTGAGTAATTCTATTCCTATGTATATACCCAAGAGAAATAAAAACATGTCCATACAAAAACTCGTACATGAATGTTCCTAACACAGGGCTTAACACCTGCCAAGAACTCAGTAAATGCTTGTTGAACCAATGAAGAATTCAAGAGGCTATAGGAATGTTTTATTCAGGACAGAAAGATCTGTTGATAATTTATATTTTTGAGATGTTTTATAACACATTAATGAGCTATCTGTAATAGTTTGTGACATCTGTATGTTTTGATGTGATGATTTTGTCACGTGTTGTTGTTATCATGCTGACTCCACTAAATCACAAGTCCCTTGAAGTAAGGACTCTGCCTTACTTATCTTTTTATCTCCTCACAGCATCCAGCACGCTGGTTTCTGTGCAAAAGATACTGGTAATGATTTATTAATTCAGAGCAAATTTAAGAAAGGCTGGCCTTAGAAAGAACCTCATTTATCTAAAACTATTGCTGTAATTAACTTATGAAGGAGGTTTGGGTTTCTGTGTTTGGCAATAATGTTGATGCAGGCCAGCCTGTTGTCTGTGGAAACATTGTCTAGGGTCACTAGAAGCATTAATGGTAGAGAGCTCCTCAGAAGTTACTTGTCCTCTTGCCTCCAGAAAGCTTGAACACTTGAGGGTTTCCATTTTTTACCATATTGCTTGATTCTTTGAACAAAGAGACAACACCTGTTTGTGGACAGATATTCTTGGTGAGAACGTGTGAGATGCTAGTGAAGTCACTGGCAACCAGCATCCCAGGCTCATCTCAGAGGGGCATCCTGCTCATCATTTCTCTCATCTTTTTCAGAACACAAGAGATATCTGCAAGCCAACAACAGAGAATTTAACAGTCTGTTTGGATACCCAGTGAGTATATGGTCTTTAGCTATTTCAAGAGGGGGATGATATTTTCCTCTAATATTCCCCATTATCTGTGAGGCAGGAAACTCCTTGTAGATGTAAATCCTACAACATAGGTTCTACTTTCTTTCAAGCTCCCGTACAATGAGGGCTGGTGCAGTGAGGGCTCAGAAACCAAATTAATCCAGTGACCTAGGCTCAGGGGAGGATGTGTCTCAAATTTTGGTTTTTATATATTGCTCCTCGAAAAGAAATACCGCAGCTTGAACAAATGAAAGCATAGCTTCATAGTTTTCTTTTTTCACTTAGACATCTCTCTGTGATAGTACATGTAGACCTTCCTAATTTGTTTAATCAGTTCAATTCAATCGCTCTGCCATATCTGACTCTTTGCGACCCTTTGGACTATAGCCTGCCAGCCTCCTCTGTCCATGGGTTCTCCAGGCAAAAATACTGGAATGGGTTGCCATGCCCACTGAATCTACTTTTTTACTAAGCTAGGATATTTGAAGTTCTGAATGGGAAAGAAATTATACTTCTGTTAGGAAACTACTAAATAAATATATACCTGAATGAGTTCCGTTAATATATTCAACTGAATTACCTTTTGCAGCTGAGTAATATGAAAACTTTTACTTCATTTTACACTTAGAGCTTCCAAGCTCTCTTTTTTCATATTCAGTGAATCTAGATGTTGCTTAAGTGTATCTAATTCCTAAGAAGAAGGGGAAAAAGCAAATATATATGCAAATACATTAAGAATAATCTATTTATCATTTCAAATACACATATGTCAAAGTAAACATTTTCAACCCATATCTTACAATTTGACTAGAATTTATTAACATTCATTATTTCTGTTTTCCAATTTATTTCATCATTATTAAAAACCTTGCATGATCTACCTTTTAAATACTTTATGAGTTTTTAAAAGGGAGTCAGAACTTTTTACAGTGAATCATCGTGTTCTGAGAATATCAAATATCAGAAGACTTTAAATTAATGACATTACTATTTAAAGTTATAATTTTTATTTGATTTTTTAACCATATTTCTATATTTTTTGACTATTTTCTCTTAAGGCCAAGACCTGTAACAATTTACATGGTACACTCTTAGGGATAAGACTCTTCAACTGTTTACCTTTGATCTTTGAATATAACAGGTTTGAACTGCATGAGTCCACTGACATACAGATTTTTTTTCAAGAAATATGTACTGTGGTACTACCCAGTCCAAGGATGGCTAAATCTGTGGATGTGAAACCTCAGATACTGAGAGCCAACTATAAATTATACACAGATTTTAAACTGCACAGGTGCTGCTGTGCTTAATACTCGAGTGTTTCAAGGGCCAACCAGAACCATTCAAAAACCCCTGTGCAATATTAGCTATCAGTTCAGTTCAGTTGCTCAGTGGTGTCTGACTCTTTGTGACCCCGTGGACTGCAGCAAGCCAGGCTTCCCTGTCCATCACCAATTCCCAAACCTTGCTCAAATTCATGTCCATCAAGTTGGTGATATCATCCAACCATCTCATCCTCTGTCATCCCCTTCTCCTCCTGATATTAATTCATTTAATACAACATAGTTTTCCATTGTATCAACATACCTTAATTGATTTAACCAGTTTCTTACTGATTAACATTTTAAGTGTCTCCATTTATATCCAGGTGCCCCCTCCGAAAAATATTTCTACAATGTTTTGCTGCGATAAATGGTCCTAAATGAACACCATTTTATACGCCATATACTTTGGCACATTTGTGTGAATATACTTTAGGAGAGTTTCCTAGAAGTGAATTGGCCAGATCAAAAATGAAACACATTAAATATTTGATACGTATTGCCAGATTGCCCTCTAAAAAGGTTATATCTATTTATATTTCTATCTATAACAAAAACTTCTCACTTCTCCATATTCCTGCCAAATTGGTATTGTCAGTCTTTTTTATCTTTACCAGACTCTTTTGTGGAAAATGACATTTCATTATCTATCTTTCCTTAATTTTGAGTGACAGCAATAATTTTTATGTTAATTAGCCTTTGTACATCTTTTTATGGAAACGACTGTTAATGGTTTTTGCCCATTTTCTATTAGATTGTTCATTTTCACTTATTTATTTATGAATAAGTAACTCATAAAAAGATACATGTTTAAAAGTCATGCTCCAATACCCCATCCTTGTCCATATCTCTGCTCCCTAGAAGGAATCACTTTTATTAGTTTATCATATATTCAGCAGTGCTTCTTTGTGCAAATAAAGCAAATACACACACACACACACACACACATGCACACACACACACACATATATATATATTATCATTTCCCCACTTTCTTAAACTATTCTGAACCCTAACATTATGTCCTGGAGATGTTTTCATAATTATAATTTCATAATAGCATTTTCCTTCTTTTTTTCAACTGCTTCCCTAGCAGATAGCATAATTTATGTAACCACTTTCTTACAAATTGACATTTGGATTGTTTCTAATCTTTTATAATTATAAGCAATTTTTACTTATATGTTGCTTTATGCATATGTAGATATATTAATATATAGTGCTGTAAGTATATAATATACATGTGTATATGTATACGATATATATGTGTGTGTGTATATATATATATACTATGTATATAGTGTATGTCTATGTGCATGTATATATATATTTATACACATACAGTAGTCTCTATAGGATACTAGTTTATGATTGCTGAGTTAGAGAGGCTCTGGATAATAACAATATTTAGGATATGGCTGTGGGAACAGGTTTCCCCTTCTCTACCTTTTCCACTCTCTAAGCTTTTTCTAAGTAACTCTAAGGTGCAGGTTTTGGCATCACTCTGAGTTTGAACAAGTTCTACTCCTTACTAATGTTGTATCCTTAGGCACATTATTTATTTTAATTTCTTTGATCTTCAGTTCCCTCATCTATAAAAAGAACATAATAATGTTCACTGTACGTGGTGGTTGTTAGAGTATATGGTTGTGAAAATGTTAGTTCTCTTTCACCAAAAAACTGTTACCCCTTAAAAGACGGGTACAAATTTCATTCATCTTTGTAACTACTGTTTCCATCACAATATCTGGCCCATAAATGAAATTCAATAAATGTATGCAAATAATTGATGAACAAGTAAACAGATTTGACTGATTCTTATGTACTTAACAACCATTGCGTTTCCCTGGCCCCACCCGTTTCTCATTTTTCCCCTATTTCTCTAATTTCTTCCATTCCTACTCCCTTTAGCCTTCCCTGGTGGCTCAATGGTAGAAAATCCATTTGTGATGCAGGAGACTGCCTGCAATGTAGGAGACATGGGTTTGATCCCTGGGTCAGAAAGATTCCCTGCAAAACGAAATGGCAACCCACTCCAGTATTCTTGCCTGGGAAATTGCAGAGACATCGCAAGAGTCAGACATGACTGAGTGACTAAACCACCACCACCACTGCTCCTTTTCCTCTTTTCAGCCCCCTAACTACTGATTCTCATTGTATCCTTGGCCTTCTGTTTTCTATTTTCCACTTTAGCAGTCAGTCGGGAGCTGTGCTTAGTCACTCAGTCATGTCCGACTCTTTGTGACCCCATGGACTGTAGCCCACCAGGCTCCTTTTTCCGTGGGGATTCTCCAGGCAAGAATACTGGAGTGGGTTGCCATACCCTCCTCCAGGGGATCTTCTCAATCTAGGGATCAAACTCTGGTCTCCAGCATTGCATGCGGATTCTTTACTGTCTGAACCACCAGGGAATATCCCTGCCCAAATAAATAAATACCCCAAATCCAAATCTACCATCACTGTCATGTCAAATGAATTAAACACAAGAATTCTATAGTTAAGCAAATGTTCTATATCCTTAAGATCTTGCTTCTGGTTTGACATTTAAGAGTAGGACAAAACACTAGTTGCCAAGTTAGTAAAGAACTACTGATTTGTCTATCTTGGGACAGAATCAGCATAGCTTTTGTCTTTGTTTTCTAAAAAAAATGCTACCCAAATGAGTAGAAACCAAAATACATTAACTGTAAAGTCAAATGGAAAATTTACTAAAGCCAGCTACTTTAGTAAGGTAAAAGATCAAAAGATCTTTGGGTCCAAGTATCGTCATCTGGATTTAGACACTCAGAAATTCAGAGTATCTTAAAATCAAAGAAAACCATTTCTATGTTAGAATAACCTACCCTCAGGGTTGGGAGGGGCCTTAGAGGTCATTTAGTTAGAACTCCATTCAAGACATAGCTGTGAACTTTCCAGGACAGATTTTGTTTAACTCTTTTTCAGTCCCTACTACTAGAGTAGCCCAGCATAGAGCTGTGAACAGAACAAACCTTGAGAAATGTATAGTGTTTGACTGATCATTAATTGAAAAGTCATGGAGAAACACCAAGGAAATCTTAGGTTTAACTTGGATCTCTAAACTCCTAAGTGCTAAGCTATTTGACCAGCTTCTCTTCCCTAGGGAAATAGACCTTAAGCAAGACGTGACTGGGTTGCCTGTCTAGTCTTCCAAGGCCAGTTTTAGCCTTAAGACAAAAAAATGTTGGTTCTCCAAGAGTATTCAGATGTCTTCCCAAGTTAGGACCCAGAAAGAGATTCTTCATGCTTAAGCAGTGTCTGTTTTCCAGGACTGCAGGTAGGTTTGTTCTTTTGTTTGACCCTATAGGTGGAGGAGGTGGGAGAGAAGCCCTGTCCTTGGATTATTTGGTCTCATTCTCCTACTTTTCTTAAGCTCTTAGATTCAAACCCTTACATCTTAGGTCAAACAACTGAAGATCCAAAAGTAGAAAGTAAGATGGTCTTGTCAACATCTAGAGATTAGCATTGAAGAGGTAGCAAGTTCCCACTGTTCAGACCTCTCCCAGGACAATTAAGGGGCAAGTGATTCTCCAGTGCTGAAAGCAACCATTGTAGGAACCTTCAGTGGGCTAAGGTTGAAAGACAGTCATTTGCTTTTGGCATCTGACACCTTTCAGCAATGAAAGCAACATGTAAAGACACAGCAAAATGGGTTTGCCAGACTTAAGAAAAGCTTCAGTAGAGAGCTCTGAGTAGAGTGAACACAAATGGCAAACTTGCCTACTGTTTGGCACTGAGAAGGAACTTGAGTCAGAAGATAAGATGAAACAGAAAGATTTCTGATTCTAAGGAATGAAAGCATTTGGATGGCTGCACAAGTGAACTGGGGCTCAGGGAACAGTACAATCTCAACTCTACAAGTAAATAGATGGTCTTCGGCAAATAAATTAACCTCAGGGCCTCAGTTGCCGCATCCTGAAAAGGTGGTATTACTCCCTTCTTACAGTTGTTTTGAGAATTAAATAAGTTGCTTTTTCTAAAATATTTAAAATAGTACTAAAGTACTTAGAATAGTACTTTACATATAATAAATATTTAATAAGTTTTGATTGTTATTGATTTTATTATCATCATTATTATCAATAGCATCAGTAAACAAAGAATTCGACTCAGGGCGTAAATACATCCTGCCCCTCCTAAGAATGTCTCATATTGATCAACCTTGCCATCTTTGGCATACATACATAGGCCTCTCTAGGCCTCAAAGAAAAGAGTCTGGAGACAAACACTTCTTCCTTCCTTCCCTCACTATGTTGGGAAGCTATTAGCTTTTTCCTATTTTATGAAGTGGTCTTGGTCCTTTTTGTTAAGACTTGGAGGTGCAGTCTTTTGTTACTCTAATTGTGCTTGTGTTCTTTTACTAACAGGATAATAGCGTCAAAACCTCAAAATATAATGCCTTAAACTTCTTGCCTATGAACCTGTTTGAACAGTTCCAGAGACTTGCAAATGCATATTTCCTCTTTTTGCTTTTTCTACAGGTATTACCTTTTAGGGTCTTTTCCATAGAATATTTTATCAACTTCCCTGGGGTCAGGTTATGTAATCAGTCCTTCTCCTCCTTAAACTGAGAGATGTCTTCTCTCTTTAGACAATGGGCGAATGGATGGCTGGAGTCTCGGGCCAGTCTCCTAGAATAGCTGTGGTCAGGATTAGCCAGGGTGAAACAACCCTCTATAAGAGGAAGGAGACAAGGTCGCCGAGTCCCATGCTAAGGGGTGCTCCCTCACCATGACTGCATCACCACAGTTCAGCTTAACCGTGAAAGGCCACAGACTTGATTCTACACCCCCGCCTCAGCTGCAGCCCCATTCCTCCTTCTTGTCCCAGCCTCCCCGACAGAAAGTTAACACATGGGAGCACCAAGGGAGGAGAATGGTTTAGAACATCAGCACAGGGCACAGAAGCCTAGCAGGGTAGGCACAAGTTGGGAGAGAGAGACGGGTCATCTCATTTCCCCTTGTGCTGAAGGGGTATAGGCGGTTATGTGGTTCTCCCATGCCCACACTTAATGCCCTACCCCCCAGCACCTTCATTATCAGAAGAGAGGAATGGCTCTTTGCCATCAAGACAAAGATATTAGAGTTCAGGACATTACCTGGCAATTTATCATCTCCTCTTCTTTCATCTTTAGGAGGTATTTGCTTATACTGGGGTGGCTAGTTGGAGGTTATAACAGTGGAAAGCAACTAGGATTGTTGAACTTATTATGAATCTAGGGAGACGGAAATGGTGGTGCAGTGGAGGTTGGGAGGAAATACATTGTCCTTTAAGCTTTCTGACCTATGTTTCTCTCCCCTTCCCTCTCCCAGTTGATTCCTCAGATCTCCTCCTTGGCATGGTACACGACTGTGATACCGCTGATGGTGGTGCTGTCCATAACAGCAGTGAAAGATGCCATCGATGATGTGGTGAAGTGGCTTCCAGGGCCTCTCTTCCCTCACTGTACCTAGTCAGGCAGGGGAGGGAGGGAGCAGGAAGGACTCCCCAGAACTGCCTAATACTAGAAGGAAGAAGGAAAGAGGTGTTTCCTTTCCCTATGTCCTTACTTGTGCCAGAGGAATATGAGATTCCCTTAAGCCCAAGATTGGTGAGCCATCCATGGCCAGAAAGGGGTCACTCACGCAAGGCCTTTCTCTGTCTTCTTACTGCCGCCATTTCCAGGTTTCCTTCCATCTCCTTCATAACCCACCTCTGCCTTTACTTAGCTCTCTCTGGGTTTGCTCTCACCTTTCTTTCTCCATTCACCCTTCTCCCATTTCTATATTCCTCTTCCCTTCTTCCTGTCCCCCTTGCTTTCTCTGGTCTTATCTCCCCTTTCTGCATTCCTGTTCTCCTCTCTGACTCTCCGTATTTCCCTCTCCAGCTTTCGGTTCTATCAGGTGCACACAGCTAGGAACCCTCTGAGTTTAGAGAGCATCATGACTCAACAGAGGCTGGCTCCTCCCCTGGCCTTGGCGGGAGAAGCTGGCTCTCAGCGAGTGCAGCGTGGCTTCCTGCATGCTCCTTTACAGCAGGGCCAGGTGGGAGGGCAAACGTGGGGAACCGGTGCTGTGCCTACCAGTGGGATTTGGGAAGCCCATCGTGTTGACCTGTTTGGAGCTTCCCTAAGAGAGTCCTTCTGATTTTTATATCAAAGTTTAAGAGCAGAGTGTTTCTCCAGCTCTTTAACTCTGTGGCTCTTTAAACCCAGAATTAACATATATAGTGGTTTAAATTTCAGGCACAACTAAGATGTGCAAAAATATAACTTAACTTTCCATAACTAAACTCAGTGTAACTCATAACCACCACCTCACCATCTCAGCCCTTTTTTAATGAGAGCCAAAAGCTAAACTTACCAATTCAGGATAACCCAGGCGGTTCCTTCTGGTTTAGAACTCAGTCTCTTTAGGAGAAATATTCTGACCAATTCAGGATTCTTTCTACCCTCTTCCCAGGGAGTAATCTCAACTGAAAGGAAAGGGACTCATGTGAATCTTAGCATCAGGACTTATTTGTTACTCTCTTATTTGGTCTTTGAATAGACCTCTATTCCCCTTTCCTCATTGTATCCATGGTAGAAGCTTCTTATGCTGACTGTGGTTGAGGGTAGGGGTATTGGTATGCTTGTGAATACATAACTTCCCTCTACCTACCAAGATGTAGCCCCATCATTTTGCATTCTCTCTTCTGTGGCTTTCAACATAAGTTATTTGTTCTCATTACCCCAGGTTTTGGCTCTTGATATTAAAACAAAGAGTTTGTCTCTTTCTTCTCGCTTGATTCTTTTTCTGACCTCCTTTCCCAGCTTCTCAGAGACAGTCAGCTTCTTGGTCTGGTTTTAATGGTGGAAGAACTTGGAATTGGCCAGGGGCTGGGGGGTAAGGTGGTGAAGAAACGGGGGTAAGGGAGAATTACAAAGAAGAGGAACTACTTTGAACAATACTTCAAAATATTAATCTTCTAAATACAGTTTGCTCTATTTCCTGAACATTTTCTTGTATGATTTTAGAAAAGGCACCAAAATGATAATCAAGTCAACAATCGTTCTGTTCTGGTGCTGATGAATGGCAGGTAAGTGCTTCTTGGGAAGCCAGTTTAGGTTGAATCAGCTCTGGGAGAGCACTGACCTTGCTAAAACTTGATGTGTTTGGAAAGGTGATTTAAGACAGTGAAAAGAGCCTTGGGCTGGACATAGGAAGAGTTTGTTTCTAGTATGCCCTGAACTTGCTTCTCTGGGCCTCATATTTCTTATCTATAAAATGAAAATAATATTCTTTACCTTAAAGGATGCTTACAAAAATGAAAACAAAATAATATATATTAAAGAAATTAACAAATTATGACATGATATTAGTATGCAAGTGGTCATTACCAGTACGATGGTCAGCATGGAGATGTCTGTCTTTAGTGCATCAGTGGATTCTACATGACTTATTGACCATTCTACTGTAGACTTTGGTTAGGACATCTTTTTGTTAACAATCTAAAGAAAATATTGGTGTTGACCTCATTGCTGTAGTGTTTGGTCTTATCTATCTAAAGTATGGGTAAATGCTTATTTTTTTGTGGGGTTCTGCAAAATTGGAGCAGTTTACCTTTGGCAGGGATAGAGGGAGACTGGCATAATTTTATATAAAGCAAAATATGAAGATTATTGTAAGAGGTACAAAAATTATCATAAGAATTAATAAAAAAAATAGGCCATCATAGCTGGCTAAAGAAATTAAGGAAGACTTTCTAGAAAAGATGATGTTTGTGCTTAAAAGATGGGGAAGAATTCAACAGAGATTATATGAAAGGAGAAGTGACCAGTGTTTGCAGAAGCATGATCACAAACAAATACAGATCTGAGGGAATTCAAGATGAGGTCCAATCCTTTCTCATGGTGACCTTACACAACACCCAGTAGCTGCAGTTTTATATATATATTTATATTTTAAAAAAATTTTTTTTTAATTGAAGTACAGTTGATGTTCAACATTATATGTTATAGGTATACAATATAGTGAGTCACAGTTTTTAAAGGTTATACTTCCTTTATAGTTATTATAAAATGTTGTCTGTATTACTTGTGTTGTACAATATATCCTTGTAGCTTATTTTATATGTAATGCTTTGTACCTCTTCATCCCCTCCCCATATATTGCCCCTCCCCCTTCTCTGACTCCATTGGTAACCACTAGTTTGTTCTCTGTATGTGTGAGTCTGTTTCTTTTTGTTATATTCACTAGTTTGCTGTATTTTTTAGATTCCACATATAAGTGATATCATACAGTATTTGTCTTTATATGTCTGACTAATTTCACTTAGCATAATATCCTCCAAGTCCATCCATGTTGTTGCAAAGGCAATGGCACCCCACTCCAGTACTCTTGCTTAGAAAATCCCATGGACGGAGGAGCCTGTTAGGCTGCAATCCATGGAGTCGCTAAGAGTCGGAGACGACTGAGCGACTTCACTTTCACTCTTCACTTTCATGCATTGGAGAAGGAAATGGCAGCCCACTCCAGTGTTCTTGCCTGGAGAATCCCAGGGACGGGGGAGCCTGGTGGGCTGCCGTCTGTGGGGTCACACAGAGTCGGACACGACTGAAGCGACTTAGCATTAGCATAGGATTTCAAGAGACCCTGGTTCAATTCCTGGGTCGGGAAGATCCCCTGGAGAAGTGATAGGCTACCCACTCCAATATTCTTGTCCTTCCCTGGTAGCTCAGTCGGTAAAGATTCCGCTTGCAATGCGGGAGACCTGGGTTCAATCCCTGGGTTTGAAAGATCCCCTGGAGGAGGGTATGGCAACCCACTCCAGTATTCTTGCCTGGAGAATCCCCATGGACAGAGGAGCCTGGCAGGCTGCAGTCCATGGGGTCAACAAAGAGTTGGACTCATCCTGAGTGACTAAGCACACACATATCAAGAACTATAGTTTTAATCATAGAATTCTATTATGGGAAGTTCTTGGGCATCTGATTCTGTTATTTATTGTGTTTGCTGATTCTTACTCATGATGGATTATTTCCTCAAGTGTTTTGATCTGTTGAAGCCTCTCATCACTAAAAAAGTTAGTTGTGATTAAAAACAAAATTTAAAAAAAGAAAGCTATAGAAATAAGGAGAAAAGATAAAACTGAGTGTATAAGAAATTTGTAAAGCTAGGAATTACTGAATGAATTTAGTCAAATGAACTTCCCAAGGAGCTTGAGCACTTGGGTTTTATAAAACTATTACAGAAAAATTTGTCATAGAGTGGTTTTAGAGTAGGAATTCACAAGCAGGGCCCTAATGGTTAAACTTTGTAAGCCAATGAATGTCTGATTTATTTAACACTTGAGATGAATTGTCTATATTCCAGAAAGTGGTGTCCTTTTTGTACAGCACATATGTTTGAACAGAGATATTAACACCTTTGAAAAATTTTGTTTTTTGAGTTGTGATTTCTGTCATTGTAGTCAGTAATTCTGGCTACAAGCACATCTTTAGTTAAAAGCCACATTTTTTTAGCTATCAAGAGGAATGAGCCACACCTCTGTAAGTGTTCTCTCAGATATATTATTAAATGAAAAATGCAAAGTACAGAAAATTATGTATCTAGTATGTCATTTTAAAATGTATATCTATTATGTGATTATATGGATTGACATTTTCTCAAAAGAAATGCAAAAAATTGTTATAAGTGACAAAACTATAATCTGGGGAGAGAGGAGACTTTACTTTTTCTTTTTCTATATTTTTAATTATTTGAACTGTATTTTTACCATATGCATATATTGCTTTTACTTAAAGAAAAATTATGTGCCTGTATATCTACATATACCATTATAGAGTTTTAGAAAACTGTTATAGCCTGATCAAGAGAAATGGGCCCCATTCTTGATACTGCTTGGGCAAGGAGTATCCCAAAGCAGTTTGGTCCTCCTCTGAGCTTTGAGTTCATCTCAGCTTTTTTTCCCCCCTTGATTGTCAAAACAGGACTGTAGGAATATTCTCAGAGCTGGCATGCAGGCATTCAAGGTTCACTTTCTTGCAGGATAGTGACAGAAAAATGGATGAATGTCCAAGTGGGAGATATAATTAAACTAGAAAACAATCAGATTGTTACGGTGAGTACCTCTTTGGGCTGTGGCTTTTTCTCTTTGGGCTTGAGTAGAAACCTTTTTAGCACTTCTGTGACCACTCCTTTTGGTGATATTCACCTGCTTCACTGTGCATCTAGAGATCACCAGCTCCTGTGATAAGAAGTTTGTTCTTGTCCACTTCTCACCACAATCCCAGGTAAAGTATGACTGGCTTTAAGAAAGGAGGTGTGTGGTACCAGTGATGGGTCTCGAGACAAAGAAAGTAAACCAAATGTCTATAAAATTCTTAGGATGAATAGCTGTTCCTGAGTTTGTAATTTTAAAAGTCTGCCTTCCTTATCTTCTCTGCCTTTCCTGACCACAGGCTGATATACTATTACTCTCGAGCAGTGAGCCCTACAGTCTGGCATATATAGAAACTGCAGAACTGGATGGGTGAGTGTTCCTTCCTCATAGTCCAATAAGATGGTTGAGCCAGCTTAGAATGATTTCTCATTGAGGGACAGCATGATGCAGAGAATGAAGTGCTAAAAGCTAGAAATATCCAGATAAGATAGGAGGCCTCAAGTCTAAGGCTGAGCTCTTGACAGATAATTGAGCATCCAACTGGGTGCAGAATCTGGGCAATTATTCTCCATCTTCAAATTGGAAACATTCAGTCTGACTATATTCAATAATACTGAGTGATAGGAAAGAGGTTAACCGGACTATGAAATTTCAGAATATAGTTCCAAAGTTTCTTGGGGTGGGGGAATGAATACTGAGATAATTATGTACTGATAAACCATGTTCTGGAAAGGATTTAAGGTAGAAATTCATTAATGTGCAAAAGCTAAGATCTTTGGAAGATAGAGGCCATCTTCAGAGAGCTTGTCCTGTGGAGTTTTATGTTAATCTGCATCCTTACAACTCTTCCTCTTAGTGCCCACAAACTTTTTGAAATGTAGCTTTGTTTTTACTTCTATCTCTGTGCATTTCTGTATCAAATAATGGTTAAGTGAGATCCCTTCATGGGTCCTATAAACATTTGTGAGACGAGGAGTATGTTTACTTGCAAGTGTTCACAGGTTCTTACCAGGACCTTACTTTTGAAGGGAGTAGGTACCACCTCCAGGTTATTTTGTGATGTTTCTTCAGCTTTTCTAGAGCAGCTCCACCAGCAAGATCTCATAGGTTGGTTAAAGTAGTTGATATGTGTTTCAGGGAGAGAGGGGAGCAAGTGGGCTAATATTTAGCTTCCTGGAGAAGGCAATGGCACCCCACTCCAGTACTCTTGCCTGGAAAATCCCATGGACGGAGGAGCCTGGGAGGCTGCAGTCCATGGGGTCGCTAAGAGTCGGACACTACTGAACAACTTCACTTTCACTTTTCACTTTCATGCATTGGAGAAGGAAATGGCAAGAACCAGTGTTCTTGCCTGGAGAATCCCAGGGATGGGGCAGCCTGGTGGGCTGCCGTCTGTGGGGTTGCAGAGTCGGCCACGACTGAATCGACTTAGCAGCACCACCATTCTACCTCAGTACTGCCCTTGAGAGAGGATGACAATAGGAGTGACTCTGACAACTCAAGTCTGAAAGCCAAGCAATATTGGCAACAGCTATTTTCTAAAGTAGGAGAAACCGGACCTGTACTGCTGTTATATATGTGCATTCCTTACTCTAGTGAAACCAACTTGAAAGTGAAGCAGGCCATCACCGTTACCAGTGAGATGGAAGATAACCTGAAGCTTCTGTCTGCTTTTGATGGTGAGTTTTGAAATAGATTTGCCAACCCAAATTTTTATCAGAAGAGGTGTGGTTAAAGTTTGATATAGCCATATAGTGAATTATATATAACTCATAAAAAACAGTATGCAAGTTGATATTTACTTATATGGAAAAATATTCACAACATATAAGTTTAAAAAGATTACAATACACTATGCATAGTATAATGTAACATAAATTTGTCTTTGGAAATATATATATGTTTATGAGTCTATGTATAGAAAAAATCTTGGAAGGATATACTATAAAAGGTTAATAGCACTTATTTCTAGGCAGTGAGTGAATTTTACTTTCTCCTTTTTAATGTTGTATATAATTTACAAAAGGACATATTTTACTTTACGAATCATGAAAAAATTAACTTATTTCCATTTTGAAAAAAATACTACGTTTGCTTTAAGTAGTTTCTGAATCTATTCAGATTTAGCTCATTTGATCTGGAAGTACTAATGGTAATAAGTTATCATGTGGGTTGTTCTCTTTCTGGATAACCCATGTCACAGAATTACTCTTCTCTGATGCCCAGAACCCTCTGTCTGCCTTTCTAAAGGGAGCTGCTGAGAAATGGGCAGTGGCTGAGAAAGGATAGGAAAAAAAGGTGTGTGTATATTTTGAAAGAGGCTTGTTCTTTCCTCTTTTCTATTAAGCCTCCTCTTTGCTGGGAAAGATTGAGGGCAGGAGGAGAAGGGGACGACAGAGGATGAGATGGTTGGATGGCATCACTGACACAGTGGACATGGGTTTGGGTGGACTCCAGGAGTTGGTGATGGACAGGGAGGCCTGGTGTGCTGCTGTTCATGGGGTCGCAAAGAGTCGGACACAACTGAGTGACTAAACTGAACTGAACTTCCTGTTAGGAAAGAATTAAGATTACAGAGTTAGGACTCTTATTCCTTTTTTTTTTTTTTTTCAGGAGAAGTGAGGTGTGAGTCTCCCAATAACAAGTTGGACAGATTCACAGGAATACTCATGTATAAGGGAAAAAACTACATCCTGAATCATGACAGACTGATTCTCCGAGGCTGTGTCATCAGAAATACAGATTGGTGCTATGGCTTGGTTATTTTTACTGGTACGTCTTTCTGGAGTCACAAACCCCCAGCCTGCTGGATTCCATTCATAGCCACATTGTGGGCACTTAGTTTTCATGATGTAGATATGATGCTCAGGTATATACCAGAACACTATGGCTTTGAAGAAGGGAGGCAGGGAGATGGATAAATGGATGGAGGAATTAAGAAAAAACTATTTTTTTAGGAAAAAAAAAAAATGACTTTTTTTCCAAACACTGAGCTGCCAGCATATCAGCCCTGCCTTTGATAGTGGAAGGCTTTGTGTTCCAAGGCCACAGAACATTCATGAGTCTTTCTAACCACATCTGGACACTAGACAAGGTATACACATAGAAGTATACATAGAATTAGCATTTGAAAGGAGAACAGTGTGAAAGGGGAGGGTATACATGTGGATTACTCACATGTGGAGAGAATAAACATGGTGCTCATTATGGGGAAGATAAAATACAGTGTGAAGTGTTCATGCCAGAGAAAGGGCACATGTGGCTCCTGAGCAGTGGCCCATCCTGAGATGGCATTTAGAACCATAATCCTTCATACTTAGTGAGGGATTTTCTGGAGTTATAATGTAGTGCCGGAAAATGAAGGAAGCTTTTGTGCTCCCTATGCCCTCGGTGACGGTGAGTATTCGTGACAACAACCACAGTAAGATCATAATTTCCAGCTCTAGTCTCAGTGTGTCATTAAAAGTCCTTTATTTCTACTTATTGTCTGTCCTATCATGAAGTTCAAAGTCTCTATCGCTCAGCTTCAGAGAAATCTCAGCTCCCACCTCAGAAGAAATCACTTGCCATTGCCTTTTACTTTCTCCATTTCCTAGTTAGAAACTTTAAATAGAGCCTGGTCCAGCTATGGGTTTCCTCAAAAGAAGGTGAATATCTCCTTGTCAGAAGACCCTTTTTCTAAGCTAAATAAACCAGATGGTGATGAGAGAGAAGCTTGAGGCCCCTATTCTGACTTACCAATGAAAAACTAGACTGTCTAAGATGCTGCCGAGAGGGAGGTTTCAGCACTGATGCAGTTTGCAGAAGTAATTGGGATTATCCTAAGAAATAAATTTTCCATTCTTTGAGTTTGGGGCACCAACCATGAGCCTTCCTCCAAGGCTTTATCCTTTAGCATTGGAAAGAAGTTTGATAAAGTGATCATAAAGGTGTATTTCAACCCAATTTCAGTCCTCTTGAGAATATTTAGAGATTCTGAGATGATGTCTCCCTGTTTAACTTAGGACCAGACACCAAAGTAATGCAGAACAGTGGGAAGTCCACCTTTAAACGGACACACATAGACCACCTCATGAATGTCCTCGTGCTCTGGGTAAGTTAAAGACCTCTTTTCTGTATTTTTATAAATAGGCCTTCTTTGCTTCCTTCTACAGCAGTAGCTGGTATTTTCAAGTCAGAATTTACTTGTCTGAAAGTCTCAAGCAGTTTTAGGACCCCACAAACTTATATCTGGACCAGATAAGAAGAAAACTCATTGACACTTTTTTTCTTTTTCTTCATAGCCAGTTTAACTCATGACCACTTCAATAAGCTCTTACTTAGATTAATAAGATCACCTTACTTAAACCAATGATTTTCAAACTCTATTTCCTTAGAGAAGGCTAAGGTCTGCTGCAGGGGGAATAGAGAAGATCAAGAGTTTTGTTCTGGCCTCTTCATTCTGAAGTTCCTGCTTCAAAAAGAGCAGCCTCACATTTATCTGTTCTGTAAAATTTCAGTTAGAGAATAGAGGATTCTACTGCTAAGAAATGAAATTTGAAAAGCACTCAGTACATACTGATTATATGTGAAATCATAAAAAAAAAGAGTACAAATGAACTTATTTACAAAACAGAAATAGTCACAGATGTAGAAAACAAATTTATGATTATTAGGCAGTAAGGGGAGAGAGATAAATTAGGAGATTGGGATTGATATATACACACTACTATATATAAGATAGTTAACAAACAAGGACCTACTGTATAGCATAGGGAAGTCTACTGAATACTCTGTAATGGCCTATATGAGAAAAGAATCTCTAAGAGTGGATATATGTATAAATGATTCACTTTGCTGTATACCTGAAACAACACAACATTGTAAATCAGCTATACACCAATAAAAAATTTTTTAAAAGCACTCAGTAGATGATAATCAGCTTTAAGAATAAAATTTTAAATTGAAGATTAATTAGTTAATTTCCATGCTTATCATATGTGTGTGTGCATGTTCAGTCATGTCCAACTCTTTGCGACCCCACGGACTATAGCCCACCAAGCTCATCTGTGCGTGGGATTTCCCAGGCAAGAATATTGGAGTGGATTCCCATGCCCTCCTTCAGGGGATCTTCCCAACCGAGGGATAGAACTGGTGTCTCTTGCATCTCCTGCGTTGGCAGGCAGATTCTTTACCTCTTGCACCACTGGGATTTTAGAAAATTAGGAAGTTCATTCAGCTTTGAGACCAGATATTAGTATTCACTATCTTTTTCTTTCCACTACTGTCTGCATAGCTTTCAGCAGTTGAAACAAAGTGACGTTTCCTGGTTTATTAATGAAGAAGATAATCATAGTTGAGAATTCAGAAAGGCAGCAGAGGTAAATATGCCTTTGACAATATCAGAGAGTGTATCATTAGGGAATAAGTAGGTAATTTAGCCTAGGGTTGTCTTTAAAACAAGATATCTCCCATATGCCTAAGAAAGTTCAACTACCTGGTTACCTATCTGAAAGGTAGTGATAATACTTGACACCTGTAGAGGAATTTTAACTTTTTAGAATATTTTCACATTCACTTACAGCAGCTTCACAACATCTATGAACAATAAGTCAAGAAATATTTTTCCCACTGACAAATATGCAAGTTAAGTCATAGTAAAGATAAATAACATAAAGTCCCACAGAAAAATAATGTCAAAGACTCATTGTCAAGTCATATTTTTTTATTAAAGTGTAGTTGATTTAGAGTTATGTTCATTACTGCTATACAGCAAAGTAATTCAGCTATGCATATATATACTTCCTTATTTAATATTCTTTCCCATTATGGTTTATCATAGGATATTGACTATAATTTTTTATGCTGTTCAGTAGGACCTTGTTGTTTATCCATTCTATATATAAAAGCTTACATCTGCTAACCCCAACCTCCCACTCCATCCTTCCCCCTTGGCAACCACCAGTCTGTTCTGTATGTCCGTGATTCTATTTTGTTTCATAAATGGGTTCATTTGTGCCATATTTTAGATTCCACATATAAGTGAAATCATATGATATTTGTCTTTCTCTTTTTAACTTACTTCACTTAGTATTAATATGACAATCTCTAGCTGCAGCCATGTTGCTGGAAATGGCATTATTTCATTCTTTTTTATGGCCGAGTAGTATTCTATTATATATGTGTACCACATCTTTATCCATTCATCTGTCAGTGGACATTTACTTTGTTTTCATGTCGTGGCTATTATGAATAGAGCTGCTATGAACCAAGGAGTGCATGTATCTTTTTGAATTATAGTGTTGTCTGAGTGTATGACCAGAAGTGGGATTGCTAGATCATATGGTAATTCTACTTTTAGTTTTCTGAGGAATCTTTATGCTATTTTCCACAGTGGCTGTACCAATATACATTCCCACCAACAGTGTAAGAGGATTCCCTTTTCTGCACACCCTTTCCAGCATTTGTTATTTGTAGACTTTTTGATGATGACCATTCTGACCAGTTAAAATGGTACTTCATTATAGTTTTGCTTTGTATTTCTCTAATAATTCTTGATGTTGAACGTTTTTTCTTGTGTCTATTAATCACTTGGGTATCTTCTTTGGAGAAATGTTTATTTAGGTCTGCTGCCCATTTTTGGATAAGGTTGTTTGTTTTTTTGTTGTTCATTTGTTTATGCTGTTTGTATGTTTTGGAAATTAAGCCTTTTTCACTTGCATCATTTGCAAATATTTTCTCCCATTCTGTAGGTTGTCTTTTCATTTTGTTTATGGTTTCCTTGCCTGTGCAAAAGCTTGTAAGTTTGATTAGGTCCCATTTTTTTTCATTTTGTTTATATTTCTATTGCCTTGGGAGACTGACCTAAGAAAACATCAGTACAATTTACGTCACACAGAATGTTTTGCCTATGCTCTCTTCTAGGGGTTTTATGATGATGTCTTTTGTTTAAGTCTTTAAGCCATCTTGAGTTTATTTTTTGTGTATGGTGAGGTGAAGTCATTTTTATTGAGAATCTAATATGTGCCAGGTATTATGAGGACCATAAGGATTTATAAGTCCTGGGTCCAGCTGTCAAGTATATAAATTCACTTTGGGAAGATAGAGCATCAATATGTGCCAGATGCTTTACATACATAATTTTATTCAATGATCACACCTATCCATCTAGGCATAACTTTTCAGAGTCAATTCTCTTTCTGCTATGCTTGCTATCACCCTGTGGAGATAAAATTAAAACACGTGACAAGTCTATTTAACATGAAAATCTGACCACATGTGAAGAAATTATAAAATTTTTTAAAAGATCCTAAGAGCTTTCAGTGGAGAAGGCGATGGCACCCCACTCCAGTACTCTTGCCTGGAGAATCCCAGGGGTGGGAGAGCCTGATGGGCTGCTGTCTATGGGGTCGCACAGAGTGGGACACGACTGAAGTGACTTAGCAGCAGCAAGAGCTTTCAGAGAGAAATAAAAGGTCATAAACAAGAATCAGAATGGCATTGACCTCCTCAACAGCAACAGCAGAAGGTAAATGTTGTTGCCTTCGAAAGTCTGCCAGAAAAATATTTGCATCTTCTAATTCTAAATCCATTGAAGCTGTCAATAAAATGCGAGTATAAAGAAATTTCGGTATGTGCAAAGACTCAAAAAAAATTTACTCCTTACGTATCCTCTCTTAGGATGTTTCTAAAGTATACTCAAGCAAAAGAAGAGAATAAACCAAGAAAGATTTGGAAGCCAGGAAACATGCAAACACTGAAAGGAAGTCCTAGGATAATAGCTGAATAGCAGGCCTAGAGCAGATTAAAGCAGAGGTATCTGGGTTTCTGAGGTGGTACTAGTGGTAAAGAACCTGCCTGCCAATGCAGGAGACTTAAGAGATGAGGGTTCCATCCCTGGAGGAGGGCATGGCAACCCTTTCCAGTATTCTTGCCTGGAGAGTCCCCATGGACAGAGGACCCTGGCAGGCTACAGTCCATAGGGTTGCAAAGAGTTGGACATGACTGAAGCGACTTAGCATGCACACCTGCATGGAGAGATCTGCAGTGGGAGTCTTCAAAGAGAGAATGTAGTTCTCTATTCAAATTCCTACAAGGTGGATTCAGCAGAGAAGTGGTGTAGATGCCCAGAGCAGCTACACTAGCCAACTAGCTGCTATGAATTCCTGCATTTGTGAGCTCTTTCATGCAATTTTTCCTTCAGAAAATAGGGAGTATCATCTTGGGTCCCATGCTTCCTCTTGGGCATCTAGTTTAAGAAGGATGTTGCTGTTCGAGCCCGGTACGACTGTGAGAAAGTACAAATAGAAAATAAATTCTCTGACAAAGGATGAAGAACCATCAGCAGACCCAAGAAGTTGATGGGCTTTGGGAACGCATAAAGTTGCTAGATTGTACTGATAGGTAAGCCAGAATAGTGGAAGCTTTGGTGGCAATGCGTTCCTCTTCAGCAGCAATGCATTCCTCAAGAGTAGTTCCAAGCTTGAGAGGGCAGAAATGGAGAGCAGGAGTAAGATATGTGGATATAATAATCAGGACAACTAATTTTAAAACTGCCCATAAAACAGCTTGGACAACCACTGGCCCTCTGTACCATCCTAACACCCCTATAGGCATCCATATAGCAAAAACAAATGTATTTGACTTCCAGTCTCAAACAAGAGAACTGCTTTCTGAAGAAATTTAACAACCTCTGCAGAGGGCTAGGGCTTCTAATGTGGGTGTCATCACTTCTGAGTAAACCCACTTTATTTTAAATTTGGGGGACTCAAGTTTGCCTGCAAGTTCCTTTTATATCCTAGGGTAAAACCAGTGAACTAACACATTTTGCCTACCTACACAGAGCTCGTGGTTCCATCTTCCCATTCAGGGGAGTGGCCTACTAGGGAAATGAAACTATCCAAAGGAAATAAAGCCAACCTATAATGGTCAAACTACTCTTTTACTTCTGTTTTTAAGTGATCTGGAAAAAAAACCAGGAGCACAAAAGAAGAGGATGAGGACAAATAGAATAACTGACTCTGGAAAAAACATTATAATTCAAAAGAGAAAAGAACTTTCAAAAGAATTTCACTATTCTTAGAAGAAACAATTGCACAAATAAGAATAGACTGATTCTTTTTTTTTTTTTTTTGGCCATGCTGTGGCTTGGGCATCAACCCTAGGCCAACAGCAAAAGTGTGGAAACTTAACCACTGGACTGCTAGGGAATTCCCTACAATTTTTTTTAATCAAAGAATAAAATAAGCAATCTAAGAACAACAAAAAAGAATTTTGGAAAGTAAAAACTACTGAAATTAAAAAGTCAATAGAAGGGCTGAAATAAAGAGTCAAAGAATACTAGACCTTAAAACCAAAAATCTAAGAGATAAATACTTTTTTTAATTGGAGGACCAAACCAAGAACCCCCACAGGATCTCCCAGGAGTATCAGAATGCAAAAATGGAGGGAACAATATTGTCAAAGAAATAATAGAAGAATATTTCCTATAATCGAAGAAGGATATGAATTTCAGATTTAAAACATCCATTAAACATCATGAAATTCTAGAGCTCCAGTGGTGTTTAGAAGTACCTCAAAGTTTTCATAGAGATAAGAGTAAGATATGAACAAACAATGAGAATTAGATTGGCATCAGATTTCTCACCAGCACTACTGAGTCCTGGAAACCAGAGGTTCATACCTTCAAAGTTCTCAGTTTGACCTAGAAATCTATACCCAGGCAAACTACAAATCAAGTGAGAGAGCAGACTTCTTCCTCTCATGGGAACTTCATTCTGGCTGGCCAATGGCTGCATAGGCCTTTGCATGGCTTGCTTCTTTTTCAGGGTTTTAACATCTCCTTTTCAGAGAAGCCTTCTCTGCCACCCATCTAAAGTGGGCATCACCTCCACCAAGACCTTTTTTATTCTGTTAACTTGTTTTATTTTCCTCACAGCATTTGCTATTGCTAAGTCGCTTCAGTCGTGTCCAACTCTGTGCGACCCCATAGACGGCAGCCCACCAGGCCCCGCCGTCCCTGGGATTCTCCAGGCAAGAACACTGGAGTGGGTTGCCGTTTCCTCCTCCAATGCATGAAAGTGAAAAGTGAAAGTGAAGGCTCTCAGTCGTGTCCCACTCTTAGCGACCCCACAGACTGCAGCCTACCAGGCTCCTCCGTCCATGGGATTTTCCAGGCAAGAGTACTGGAGTGGGATGCCATTGCCTTCTCCCTCACAGCATTTAGCACTAGTTAACTTGTATTTTTCATTTCTTAACTTGCTTGTTTTCCACCTATATCCACAGGATTACAAACCCTTTGAGAGTTAAGACGTTGTCTTTTATCACCATTGTATCCCAGTCCCTAGAACTGTGTTTAGCATATAATCAGTTCAGTTCAGTCACTCAGTCGTGTCCGACTCTTTGTGACTCCATGAACCGCAGCATGCCAGGCCTCTCTGTCCATCACCAACTCCCGGAGTTTACTCAAACTCATGTCCACTGAGTCAGTGATGCCATCCAACCATCTCATCCTCTGTCGTCCCCTTCTCCTCCTGCCCTCAATCTTTCCCAGTATTAGGGTCTTTTCAAATGAGTCAGCTCTTCGCATCAGGGCACCAAAGTACTGCAGTTTCAGCTTCAGCATCAGTCTTTCCAATGAATATTCAGGACTGATTTCCTTTAGGATTGACCAGTTGGATCTCCTCGCAGTCCAAAGGACTCTTAAGAATCTTCTCCAACACCACAGTTTAAAAGCATTAATTCTTCGGCCCTCAGCTTTCTTTATAGTCCAACTCTCACATCCATACATGACTACTGGAAAATAACACATAATAGAAGCATCATTATTCTGTGCTAAGTTAGAAAGACAAATGAGTGCCTGAGCTACCAAATTATGAGCCTCTAAGGTAGAAATTATATCCATCTCTACATCCTTGGGAGTGTCTTGTACAAAGCTGTTCTCAGGAAGTATCTTTTGAATGGTTACTAAATGAAGAAATGTTCTCGAATTAGCTAGGTTCTTATCAGCTCAGCAGTTTTGTTTATGTGGTATTTTTGCCAAGACATTGTCAGTGTAGTTAGATATAACGCACTCCATTTCTCAAGCTGAAGCAGAAATTCTTCCTCATTTGAACATTTCATTTCTTCCCCATTTTTAGAAATGATTCTTAGGGGAAATTCTGACAGAGACAGGAAGCAAGATGAGTAAAGACGCTTCTTGATAAACCCATAGCTGACCTGGAGTCTGGTCCTTTCCCTGTGCCCAGAGCTCCCCAGAGCTCACAGTGACAATGCTTTGTGAACCCTAGTCTCTTTAAGTAGGACTGTATTTGTGGGGCAAAGAAAAAAAAAATCAGTGCTTGAAATTTAAATGATGCCAGAAATCTAGGCTGTACTTCTGGAGTGAAAAGGTACAGTGAAAAGCACAGAAGTGAAAGGCCCAAGGACCGAGGAATATTCTTTTTACAGGCTGCCTAGGACTGTGATCAGCAATGGCCTTAGTTCTTGACAGACTTGAGAATCTCTTTCAGCCTTTACTGGACACACAGTACAAAATGGGAGGTAATCTGCTCTTCTTGGGTCTGACTGGCTCTCATAATAAACAAAGTAAAGTTTGGGGTTTGTAGCAACAACCAATTTCTTATTTCTTTCTTCCTATACAGAGGAAGCACTGTGAAGCTTTAGAGACTAAGTACCAATAAACCCCATCACAGCATAAATGTTTCTTAAGAAAGAGACCATCTGCAAGATTTTAGAAAGTCTCAGGATGGCAGGAAAAGCTCTAGGAATGAGGAAACAGCAGATTGTGTACTGCCCCTGCAGGCCTCTCTGAGTGGGAGAAGTCCTGCGCTCAGGGGCTTGGTCTGATAGAACTGATTTCCTTTCTGGTTGAGGGGAGGGCACAGCCCTAGAAACGACTGATGGGTCATTAACAGGGATGGAGCAGAAGCAGTGTTGAAAGTCACTCTGTAATTTTCTCCCACAACTTTAGAGGGTGTCAAGTTTATTTATTCTAATAATTTAAAATAATTAAAAATAAATTTATATTTATAAGTAAGTAATAATAATTTATTATCATCATTTTACCTTCCTTCCTTTTTAACAACTGGAGTTGATAGAATTGGGGCTGGAGAAGTGGCAGGTAGAGGAATATGGTTTCAAATTTAATATTGGCCACATGGAAGACGACTCTACACATGGACATCATCAGATGGTCAATACCGAAATCAGATTAATTATATTGTTTGCAGACAAAGATGGAGACGCTCTATACAGTCAGCAAAAACAAGACTGGGAGCTGACTGTGTCTCAGATCATGAACTCCTTATTGCCAAATTCAGACTGAAATTGAAGAAAATAGGGAAAAGCACTAGACCATTCAGGTATGACCTAAATCAAATCCCTTACGATTATACAGTGGAAGTGAGAAATAGATTCAAGTGATTAGATCTGATAGGCAGAGTACCTGAAGAACTATGGATGGAGGTTCGGAGGTTCATGGCATTGTAGAGGAGGCAGGGATCAAGACCATCCCCAAGAAAAAGAAATGCTAAAGGACAAAATGGTTGTCTGAGGAGCCTTACAAATAACTGAGAAAATAAGAGAAGCTGAAGGCAAAGGAGAAAAGGAAGGATATATGCATCTAAATGCAGAGTTCCAAAGAATAGCAAGGAGAGATAAGAAAGCCTTCCTCAGTGATCCATACAAACAAGTAGAGGAAAACAATAGAATAGGAAAGTCTAGAGATCTCTTCAAGAAAATTCAAGATACCAAGGGAACATTTCATGTAAAGACGGGCACAATAAAGGACAGAAATGGTATGGACCTAACAGAAGCAGAAGATATTAAGAAGAGGGGTCAAGAATACACAGAAGATGTATAGATCAGTCTTATGGACTCTGTGGGAGAGGGAGAGGGTGGGGAGATTTGGGAGAATAGCATTGAAACATGTATAATATCATGTATGAAATGAGTCGCCAGTCCAGGTTCCATGCATGGTACTGGATGCTTGGGGCTGGTGCACTGGGACGACCCAGAGGGAGGGTAGGGGAGGGAGGAGGGAGGAGGGTTCAGGATGGGGAACGCGGGTATACCTGTGGCGGATTCATTTCAATATTTGGCAAAACTAATACAATATTGTAAAGTTTAAAAATAAAATAAAATTAAAAAAAAAAAACTTCAAAAAAAAATGAATGTGGTTCAAGAGAGAGGGGACATATGTATACCTGTGGCTGATTCATGTTGATGTATGGCAGAAACCAATACAATATTGTGAAGCAATTTGCTTTCAATTAAAAATAAATAAGTTTGGGGGGAAAAAAAAAGAATACACAGAAGAACTGTACAAAAAAGATCTTCATGACCCAGATAACCATGATTTGTGATCACTGACCTAGAGCCAGACATCCTGGAATGTGAAGTCAAGTGGACCATAGAAAGCATCACTATGAACAAAGCTAGTGGAGGTGATGGAATTCCAGTTGAGCTATTTCAAACCCTAAAAGATGATTCTGTGGAAGTGCTGCACTCAATATACCAGTAAATTTGGAAAACTCAGAAGTGGCCACAGGACTGGAAAAGGTCAGTTTTCATTCCTATCCCAAAGAAAGGCAATGCCAAAGAATGTTCAAACTACCATATAATTGCACTCATTTCACACGCTAGTAAAGTAATGCTCAAAATTCTCCAAGCCAGGCTTCAACAGCATGTGAACCAAGAACTTCCAGATGTTCAAGCTGGATTTAGAAAAGGCAGAGGAACCAGAGATCAAATTGCCAACATCTGCTGGATCACTGAAAAAACTATAGAGTTCCAGAAAAACATCTACTTCTGCTTTATTGACTATGCCAAAGCCTTTAACTGTGTGGATCACAACAAACTGAGGAAAATTCTGAAAGAGATGGGAATACCAGACTACCTGACCTACCTCCTAAGAAATGTGTATGCAGGATAAGAAGCAACAGTTAGAACTGGACATGAAACAACAGACTGGTTCCAAATTGGGAAAGGAGTACCTTAAGGCTGTATATTATCACCCTGGTTATTTAACTTATATGCAGAACACATCATGAGAAATGCCGGGCTGGATGAAGCACAAGCTGGAATCAAGATTGCTGGGAGAAGTATCAATAACCTCAGATATGCAGATGATACCATCCTTATGGCCGAAAGTGAAGAAGAACATAAGAACCTCTTATTGAAAGTGAAAGAGAGTGAAAAGGTTGGCTTAAAACTCAACATTCAGAAAATGAAGATCATGGCATCTGGTCCCATCACTTCATAGCAAATAGATGGGGAAACAATGGAAACGGTGACAGACTTTATTTTGGGGGGCTCCAAAATCACTGCAGATGGTGACTGCAGCCATGAAATTAAAAGACACTTGCTCCTTGGAAGAAAAGCTATGACCAATCTAGAAAGCATATTCAAAAGCAGAGATATTACTTTGCCAACAAAGGTCCGTCTAGTCAAGGCTATGGTTTTTCCAGTAGTCATGTATGGATGTGAGAGTTAGACTATAAAGAAAGCTGAGCACTGAAGAAATGATGCTTTTAAATTGTGGTGTTGGAGAAGACTCTTGAGAGTCCCTTGGACAGCAAGGAGATCCAACCAGTCCATCCTAAAGGAAATCAGTCCTGAATGTTCATTGGAAGGACTGATGCTAAAGCTATAACTCCAATAATTTGGGCCACCTGATGGGAAGAACTGACTCATTTGCAAAGACCCTAATGCTGGGGAAGATTGAAGGCAAGAGGAGAAGGAGATGACAGAGGATGAGATGGTTGAATGGCATCATCGATTTGATGGACATGAGTTCAAGCAGGCTCTGGAAGTTGGTGATGGACAGGGAATCCTGGTATGCTGCAGTCCATGGGATTGCAAAGAGTCAGACACGACTGAGTGACTGAACTTAACTGACATGGATAAAGCACAGCCATTAGAACTCATCATTAAAGTTTAATCTGAACCATGAGGAGAAGCCATTCTGTCACATAACTCAGTGAAGAGAAGCAGAACAAAGGGGGAGTAAGATTATGAAGAGTTTTATGGCCCCAGAGAAACCTGCATCACAAAGAATGAAACTACTCAATATGAATCTGCATTAGGCTAGGAATAAAAGCAGATTTTGTTCTTTTTTATCTTAATGCTCCTGCTTTATTCTCTTTCATCCCTCATTCAACTCTCAAGTCTCAAATATTGAATGATATTGAGGGTTTATTACTAACTTTTTAAGTGATAAAGGTATCGTGATTATGTGTTTAAGTAAGGTCCTTTAAAGATATATATTAAGTAAGATCCTTTAAAGATATATATTAAACAGTTTCCAAATAAAATTATATAATGTGAGAAATTTGCTTAAAATAAAAGAGAGGACAGAGGAAGAGGAGATTTGGAATAAAATAAAACCAGCCATGAATTGATCATTGATGAAGCTGGGTGATGGGTACATAGAGGTTCATTATAATATTTAATATCTTAATATGTGTTTGAAGTTTTTTATAATAAAAAAGATTTTTAAATCTCATTTTTTGAGAGTGGTCCTAGTTAGATCTGCTTCTTCTGCCTTAATACTCTTGTCTTCAAAGACTTTTTATCAGTGACTCAAAGTTGAGACCTACAGTTTTCTACCAGTGGGGATGGGTTACTTTGAACAGTTCACACCTTGTGACAAAGGGCATAGGTTTGAAGACCTCTGAGTAGACTTAGAAGTTCACAGTAACAATACATGTCTTCTTTGTAGATATGTGGGCATGTGATGCTGATGGAATGTAAAATTGTATAACCACTTTGGAAAGCATTTGGCAGTTTCTTAAAGAGTTGGGCATTTATCACAAATTATAGAATTCCCTTTTTTCATGGCTGAATAATGTTCCATTGTAGTGTGTGTGTGTCTGTGTGTGTGTGTGTCTGTGTCTGTGTCTGTGTGTGAGTGTGTGTGTATCACATTTTCTTTATCCATTCATCTGTCGATAGACACTTAGATTGTTTCCATGTCTTGGCCATTGCAAATAACGCTTCATTGAACATGGGAGTGGAGATATCTCTTCAAGATAGTGATTTAATTTGATGACCCAAGTGAAAGTGAAAGTGAAGTTGCTCAGTCATGTCTGGCTCTTTGCGACCCCATGGACTGTAGCTCACCAGGCTCCTCAGTCCATGGAATTCTCCAGGCAAGAGTACTGGAGTGGGTTGCCATTTCCTTCTCCAGGGGATCTTCCTGACCCAGAGATTGAACCTGGGTCTCCCGCATTGCAGGCAGATGCTTTACTGTCTGAGCCACAGGGAAGCCCCAAATTTCACTCTATTCCTCTTGCAATTATTCGCCTACTTCAAATCTTTCCTTTGTCAAAGTCAGTCCACACACACTAATATTCTAATTCTTTCCAACCACTTCCCTTAGAGTTCTAGGCTCAGTAGGCACATGGTCTGCCTTCCTATTTTACCATCTTCTTTCTGTAAACATGATTGCTATATTGTCAGCCTTTTACATCCATTTCCTTCTCACCTCCTCACCTGCAACTGCTAAGCCAGTGTCACACTTTTTATACTTTTGTTAAAGTAGAACCTCACTTCAATAATGGAGTAATTAAGAGCTTGGGTTCTGGAACTGGTCCAAAACCTGTCTCTCCTGGATAGTAGCCAGATAACTTCAGGCAAAATACTTTTCCATTCTTAATATCAAGTTTATTATCTATTATTAAAAGACGAGAATAATAGTAAATAATACACGTAGAGTACTTAGCACTGTTATTGGCACTTAATACTTAATGCATTTTAGTTACTGTTTTGTCCTATCAAAATCCCAAGGATGACTCCTGCTGGGCTTTCTTTTCTGTCTTGTGGACTACTGCCTAGAGACTGTGAGCTTCAGGGGGGAACCCCCCACCCTGCCCTCGAAGAAAAGAGAGAAGCTTTGTTGAGGGAGAGACTCCAGATGGTAGAACTAAAGCAGTACATCTTGGATGAAATGTTAATTTAATTCTTTTTTTGATTTCTAGATTTTCCTGTTTTTAGGCTGCATGTGTTTTCTCCTAGCAGTTGGTCATTATATTTGGGAAAACAACAAAGGTTACTACTTCCAGGATTATCTGCCGTGGGAAGACTATGTCTCTTCATCAGTTTTCTCTGCCACCCTTATGTTCTGGTCCTACTTCATTATCCTCAACACCATGGTGCCTATTTCCCTCTACGTCAGGTAGGCTTCTTTGACAGCTGAGGGAGGAGCTGACTTCTTCTGGGGGGGGATACTTCCTTCTTATTCCCCAACTAGACTGTGAACTTTTAGGAAACACAGATGCTGTGCTCTTTAACCTTTTACTTTCCAGAGTGCCTGGTGCACAAAACACTCTGAGAAATATTTAGAGTTTGCATAAATGCTTTCTATGTCCAGAATACTGTGCTAGATACTTTGTGGGTTATATAATAAAAAAATTATTCCTACACTCAAATAATTTATAATGTACATGACTAAATAAGACATACAAACACATGAAATAATTAGAAAACAATGCACACAAATTTTGTGTTAAAGTAAAAGCTAGGCAGCCCCTAGTTTATCAATGACCCAGATTCTAAACAGTCATTTGTAAATGACTCAGAACTCAGAATGCTTTTTCCCCCAGAAACAATGTGGCAAACTGCAGGTAGGTGTGATTGTGACTTAAATTCTGGTTCCTAAAAGATGGAGAAGATGAAGGATGTTTCCTTCCCCTTTTCATGAGCACATTGGAAAAAAATTTGAAATATAGGTAAAATAAGTTTTTACTGTATTCCAATCTCCTTTTTTGAGTTCCAGCATTCCCTTTCACATAAATGCACCCAAACACATTTTCTGCATCCTTTTCGGGTTTTCTAAACCCTACATTGTGGCATCCGAACCCTAAAATCACCCTATATGCATGTGTGCTAAGTTAGCTAAATTATCTTACTAATTAAATATTTATTGAACACCTACTATGTTACCAACAAAGGTACCAACAAAGGTCCGTCTAGTGAAAGCTATGGTTTTTCCAGTAGTCATGTATGGATGTGAGAGTTGGACTATAAAGAAAGCTGAGCACAGAAGAATTGATGCTTTTGAACTGTGGTGTTGGAGAAGACTTTTGAGAGTCCCTTGGACTGCAAGGAGATCCAACCAGTCCATCCTAAAGGGAGTCAATCTTGAATATTCATTGGAAGGACTAACTGATGCTGAAGCTGAAACTGCAATACTTTGGCTACCTGATGCAAAGAACTGACCCATTGGAAAAGACCCTGATGCTGGGAAAGATTGAAGGTGGGAGGAGAAGGGGACAACAGAGGATGAGATGGCTGGATGCCATCACCGATGCAATGGACATGAGTTTGAGTAAGCTTCGGGAGTTGGTGATGGATGGAGAAGCCTGGCATGCTGCAGTCCATGGGGTCATAAAGAGTCTGAACAACTGAGCGACTGAACTGACTATGTGCCAAGCACTATATTAGGTTACAGAGAAAGATACATGAATAATAATACAGCCCTTCCTCCAGATAAGCTTACAACATAGCCATGGAAACAGATACTTAAGTAAATAATTGATACAATATGAAGAATTATGTAATAGAAATTAATATGTGAATGCTATGGGAGCCTAGAAAAGGAATAGGTTGGTTCCACCTGCAGAGTCTTAGGAATTTACAGAAAAAAGTAATCATCAAACTGATACATGAGAAAAGAGGAGAATTTACCAATAAGAAAATATGAAAATAATATTACAAGCAGAAAGATCAGTATGTACAAAGGTTAGAGGTTTTTAAAAGCTTGATCTGGTCATAGAACAGTGAGTGAGCCTAGACTGAGGTGTTGGATGGTAATTTAGGATTAGAGTCAGGAGAGCCTTCAATGCTAGGTCAAGGAGTTTGGGCTTTATCCTAAGACCAACAGAAATCTTTCTAAGGAAAGAAATAATATCATTAAGTGTCTGAGTTTAGAGAGGTTGCTATGGTGACTGGTCTGGTGAAGGAAGAGAGGGGTCAAAACTCAACACATGAGGACTAATAAAGTCAATAATGAGGGCCTGAGCACCACCTCCCTCACCTCAAACAAAAGATTCATGTTTCTTAATGCAGTTGTCTCAGACAGGGGTTACTAATGAAGCAATGAGATAACACACACTCCTGCCAGTCCATTCTGAAGGAGATCAGCCCTGGGATTTCTTTGGAAGGAGTGATGCTAAAGCTGAAACTCCAATACTTTGGCCACCTCATGCGAAGAGTTGACTCATTGGAAAAGACTCTGATGCTGGGAGGGATTGGGGGCAGGAGGAGAAGGGGACGAGAGAGGATGAGATGGCTGGATGGCATCACTGACTCGACGGATGTGAGTCTGAGTGAACTCCGGGAGTTGGTGATGGACAGGGAGGCCTGGCGTGCTGCGATTCATGGGGTAGCAAAGAGTCGGACATGACTGAGCGACTGAACTGACTCAACTGAAGTATGAATGATGATAGGAAGGAAGGCACTTAAAAAGTCTGCACTGTTTTAAAATGAAGATGCTTGTTAACCATGTTGTTATTTAGTGGCTAAGTCATGTCCAACTCTTTTGTGACCCCATGGACCGTGGCTTGCCAGGCTCCTCTGTCCATGGGATTCTCCAAGCAAGAATACTGGAGTGGGTTGCCATTTCCTTCTCCAGGGGATCTTCCCAACCCAGGAATCAAATCCACATCTCCTGCATTGGCTGAGCCACAAGGGAAGCCATGGAGAATCCATAAGGCGTGTCATTTAGAATAAAAGTGGAATGTGACTAACACAACTGGGAAAATTCAGATAAAATGGAGAGGAAGCTGTTTTAGGAAAAAGCTACCCTACAGGCAAGCTGGGTCTGCTGAGAACTTTATCAGAGGATCAGCTCCAGTAAGCTGTTTCTGAGTCTCACACATCTTCCCCTTCCTCTTCTGAAACGAAGAAGCACAGTCTCCAGTCTCAAGTATCTCTCTTCCCCATTAATGAGTTTACGTGACAGCAGCAATACCCCTCTAATTAAGCTTTGGCTGCCTTTTATAAACTAGCTTAACTCTGTCAGGCCTTGCATTGTTACAGAATTTTAAAAAATTTGAACGAAGTAGTATAAAGGGAATATGCCTCAGCAAAGT
The DNA here is from genome assembly GCF_027580195.1 of Bos mutus. NCBI lineage: Eukaryota > Metazoa > Chordata > Mammalia > Artiodactyla > Bovidae > Bos > Bos mutus. The sequence continues at coordinate 52,612,248 of NC_091624.1, read as the reverse complement.
TAATCAGTTTTCTGGTAATAAGTAAAGACTTGAGTGATAATGATCAAAGTAGAATTACAGTGGGTTGGCTAGTATGAAGGGTCCTTCAAGACTGTAGGTTCTGAGAGAAGGTATTCTGATTTTCATTTCTACCACAGGACTGGAAAGAAGGAAACCAGGGGGATGAATTTACTTGCCCTGTGTTGACCCAGGACCCTTCTTTTCTTGCTTTCTCCTTAGTGTTGAGATAATAAGATTGGGCAACAGTTTCTATATCAACTGGGATCGGAAGATGTTTTATGAACCAAAGAACACACCAGCACAGGCTCGTACCACCACCCTTAATGAGGAGCTCGGCCAGGTCAAATATGTGTTCTCTGACAAAACAGGGACCCTGACTCAGAACATCATGATTTTCAACAAGTGTTCAATTAACGGGACATTATATGGTATGCATGTCTTTCTGCTTTCCCTTGGGGAAATTTTACTTTGTGGGTTGTTCTCAGGAATAATCTATCTCTAAATCTGTATGTCTCTAAATTCACATTTACTTACTCTTACAACTTGCTGTCCCCTAAGCAAAGATCACCTAGTCCATTCAGTTCTAACCAAAAAACACTTACCTAGCACATTATAGATGCCATCCATTGTGTGGGACATTGCAAATATGTATAAGACTTAATCTCTGTCTTCAGAGAATTGCCAATGTCTTGGGAATGTTAGTTAATCTCACATTAAATCAGATGGTGCAACCAGGGTGTTACTGAAGCTGCTATTCTCCTGATTCCACCTCAGATCAATAAACAGTCTAGAAAGAAGTCATCAAAGGGTGCTCAGAATTTGATTAGTGTCTCCCTTACCCGGTTGTTCATTTATTTCCTGTGTTAGATGAGCTTGTTTTTGTGATAGTGTTAAGTCTTCATATGTGTGAACATTATGGCAGTAACTAGCGAAGGAAAGCAATCACATCAAAAAAGCTAGAGCACATGGGGTATTCTTCCGGGATGATGGAAAAGCTTTGAAGCTAGAAAGATGTGGTGGTTGTAAAACATTGTGAATGCACTAAATGCCCCTGAATTGTACTCTTTAAAATGTACAGTTTTTTAAAAATTTAATAATTAAATTTAAAAATTACAGTTAAAGGATTTTTAAAAGCTAGAGCATTCTAATATTTTCTATTACTCCTGCCAAATAAGTTTTCACATGTATAAACTCTGAAAGATTATTTTGGGGTGGTTGATTTGGGTGAGGATCTTAATTTTCTAACTCATTGTGAGACCTGATCATATGCTAGGTAGGGTTGCAAAGGGTCCTGGGTATTTCTGCAGTTGGCATCAGACTGTCTTCCACCCCCAATCTGTCTGTGCTATCTACTGGCCAAGAACCCTAAGCATTCCAGCACTACTTTAACCTCTCTTCTAGGGGACTTTTCTGATGAAGAGCTTCCTGAGGTTCAAGGTCTCATAGATGCCAAGCCTCCAGGCTCACCTTACTCACACTTAAGGAGAAGAGTTGCACCCCAAGCAGCAGAATTCTTACCATTTGCTTGGAGAAAGGAGCTTATAGGGCACTGAGAGCTACATGGCCTGAGGAGATTTGAGGAGCTTAATTGCAAGTCTAGGATGATAGAATCAGAAGAAATAAGCTTTTAAAATCCTCCTTAGAACTTCCCCTGCAGTCCAGTGGTTAAGAATCTGCCTGCCCAATGCAGGGGATGAGGATTCAATCCCTGGTCAGGGAACTGGGTATATCCCACATACGTCAACTAAGAGTTCAAATACTGCAACTCAAAGATTCCGCTTGTAGCAATTAAGAACTGGCGCAACCACATAAAAGAATTAAATTTTTAAAAATCCTCCTTTATTTTGGGGACTTCCTTGGTGATCCAGTGGTTAAGAATCCACCTTCCAATTCTGGAGACTTGAGTTTGATCCCTGTTAGAGGAACTAAGATTCCACGTATGGTGAAGCAACTAAGCCCTTACACCACAACTACTGAGCCCGCATGCTCTGGAACCCACAAGCCACAACTTGAGAAGCTGGCATGCTGCAACTAAAACCCAATGCAGCCAAATAAAATAAATAAATATTTTTAAAATCCTACTTTAAATTACTATGAAAGAAAAGTAAAAGTATTGATCTCTCAGTCATGTCCAACTCTTTGTGATCCCGTGGACTATAGCCCAACAGGCTCTTCTGTACATGGAATTCTCCAGACAAGAATACTGAAGTGGATAGCTATTCCTTCTCCAAGGGGATCTTCCCAACCCAGAGATTGAACCCAGATCTCCTGCACTGCAGGCAGATCGTATGACCCAGTAATTCCATTCCTAGGTATATACCAAAAAGAGGAAAAAGAAAACAAGGATTCAAACAGAGAGACGTATCCATGTTCATTGCAGCAGTATCCGCAATAGCCAAAGGTGGAAACAACCCATGTTTCCATCAGCAATTGAATAGGTAAACAAACTGTGATATATCCATTTAATGGAATGTTGTTGTTAATCAGTCACCAAGTCATGTATGCTTCTTCGTGATCCCATGGACTGCAGCACGCCAGGTTTCCCTGTCCCTCACCATCTCCTAGGGTTTGCCCAAGTTCATGTCCATTGAATCAGTGATCATTAAATCAGCCATCCAACCATCTCATCCTTTTGCCCTCTTCTCCTTCTGCCTTCAATCTTTCCCAGCATCAGGGTCTTTTCTAATGGAGTCAGTGGTTTGAATCAGGTAGCCAAAGTACTGGAGCTTCAGCTTCAGCATCAGTCTTTCTAAAGAGTATTCGGGATTGATTTCCTTTTAGATTGACTGTTTTGATCTCCTTGCTTTCCAGGGGACTCTCAAGAGTCTTCTTCAACACTACAGTTTGAAAGCATCAATTCTTCGGCACTCTGCCTTCTTTACTGCCCAGTTCTCACATTTGTACATGACTACTGGAAAGACCATAGCCTTGACTATACGGACCTTTGTCAGCAAAGTGATGTCTTTGCTTTTTAACACACCGTAGGTTTGTCATAGCTTTCCTGCCATGGAAAGTATTCCTGTAATGGAATACTCAGACAGTTCAGTTCAGTCATTCAGTCGTGTCCGACTCTTTACAACCCCATGAACCACAGCACGCCAGGCCGCCCTGTCCATCACCAACGCCCAGAGTCCACCCAAGCCCATGTCCATTGAGTCGTGATGCCATCAAACCATCTCATCCTCTGTCATCCCTTCTCCTCCTGTCCTCAATCTTTCCCAGCATCAGGGTCTTTTAAAATGAGTCAGCTCTTCACATCAGGTGGCCAAAGTATTGGAGTTTCAGCTTCAACATCAGTCCTTCTAATGAACACTCAGGACTGATCTCCTTTAGGATGGACTGGTTGGATCTCCTTGCAGTCCAAGGGACACTTAAAGTCTTCTCCAACACCACAGTTCAAAAGCATCAATTCTTCGGACCTCAGCTTTCTTTCTAGCCCAACTCACATCAGTACATGACCACTGGAAAAACCATAGCCTTGACTAGATGGACCTTTGTTGACAAAGTAATGTCTCTGTTTTTTAATATGCTGTATAGGTTGATCATAACTTTCCTTCCAAGGAGTTCAGTTCAGTTCAGTCACTCAGTCATGTCCCGACTCTTTGCGACCCCATGAATCACAGCACGCCAGGCCTCCCTGTCCATCACCAACTCCCAGAGTTCACCCAAACCCATGTCCATTGAGTCAGTGGAAGTTCACGTATTGCTGAAGCCTGGCTTGGAAAATTTTGAGCATTACTTTAATAGCGTGTGAGATGAGTGCAATTGTGCAGTAGTTTGAGCATTCTTTGGCATTGCCTTTCTTTGGGATTGGAATGAAAACTGACCTTTTCCAACCCTGTGGCCACTGCTGAGTTTTCCAAATCTGCTGGCATATTGAGTGCAGCACTTTCACAGCATCATCTTTCAGGATTTGAAATAGCTCAACTGAAATTCCATCACCTCCACTAGCTTTGTTTGTAGTGATGCTTCCTAAGGCCCACTTGACTTCACACTCCAGGATGTCTGGCTCTAGATGAGTGATCACACCATCATGATTATCTGGGTCATGAAGTTCTTTTTTGAACAGTTCTTCTGCGTATTCTTGCCACCTCTTCTTAATATCTTCTGCTTCTATTAGGTCCCTACCATTTCTGTCCTTTATTGAGCCCATCTTTGCATTAAATGTTCCCTTGGTATCTCTAATTTTCTTGAAGAGATCTCTAGTCTTTCCTATTCTATTGTTTTCCTCTATTTCTTTGCATTGATCGCTAAGGAAGGCTTTCTTATCTCTCCTTGCTATTCTTTGGAACTCTGTATTCAAATGGGTATGTCTTTCCTTTTCTCCTTTGCTTTTTGCTTCCCTTCTTTTCACAGCTATTTGTAAGGCCTCCTCAGACAGCCATTTTGCTTTTTTGTATTTCTTTTTCTTGGGGATGGTCTTGATTCCTGTGTCCTGTACAATGTCACGACCTCCAACATAAAAAGTAAAAAGTTCTGACACATGCTACAACATGAATGATTCTTGAAAACTTTATGCTATGTGAAATGAGCCAGACAAAATAGGAAATAGTGTATCATTCTACTTGTATGAAACATCTAGAATAGGCAAATTTATAGAGGCAGAAAGCAGATTAGAGATTACCAGGGGCTGGGAATAAGGGAAAGTAAGGAGTTTCTGTTTAGGATGCTGAAAAAGTTTAGGAGATATATAATGGTGAGTGTTGCACAATATTGTGAATGATACTAATTTTTTAACTAAAAAATGGTTAAAATGAAAATTTATGTTATATATCTTTTACCACAATAAAAAGAAATGTAAATCCTTCTTTAAAACCTTTGCCAAGTGTGTACTCTGTTTACTTACCAACAGGTGATGTTTATGACAAAAACGGACCTAGGACAGAAGTCTCCAAGGTGAGTGTTTACAGCTCCCTGTGAGGTACATGCAGGAGCTGAGCGAGGCTATGCTTTACAGCAGCATCTTCAGTACAGACTGGGACTCCCTGAGCCCCTGAAATACCCCAGCTGTTATTGACCCTGTAATATCAGAAAGTATTATGGAAATAACCTGTTTATTTGAGCAGATTTGGGTTTGTGTTTTTAAATGAAAATACCTTTTTATAAGAAGGTTATTATGTATATAATTACATACAAATGATATATAAATATTTTTAAAGTCAAGAATGTCTATAGAAGCCAGCAAAGGGATAAATCCTTGAGCTCATAAAAATGATCTAGGACAGCAAATAAATAGTGGTTTAAGATACTTTTTTGGAAGACATTACATTACTTGAGAATAAATTCTAGTTCTGCATATAAATATTACTTGTTTTCTCAATAGTGCTATTAAAATTTCTTTAAAACATTTATTTACTTATTAATAAATAAATAAATTGAAAATAGCTTTATTGGGTTTTTTTCTGTTTAAAAAAATTATCTGTGCTTATAATAAGAAATTCAAACAATATAGAAATGTATGAAGAAGAAAGTTAAAAATGATTTAGTCTCATTTAGATAACCAGTGTCAAATTTGGGAGTATTTTACTGTGAAGAAGGCTGAGCACCGAAGAATTGATGCTTTTGAACTGTGGTGTTGGAGAAGACTCTTGAGAGTGCCTTGGACTGCAAGGAGATCCAACCAGTCCATTCTAAAGGAGATCAGCCCTGGGATTTCTTTGGAAGGAATGATGCTAAAGCTGAAACTCCAGTACTTTGGCCACCTCATGCGAAGAGTTGAGTCATTGGAAAAGACTCTGATGCTGGGAGGGATTGGGGGCAAGAGGAGAAGGGGACAACAGAGGATGAGATGGCTGGATGGCATCACTGACTCGATGGATGTGAGTCTGAGTGAACTCCAGGAGTTGGTGATGGACAGGGAGGCCTGGCGTGCTGCGATTCATGGGGTCACAAAGAGTCAGACACAATTGAGTGACTGATCTGATCTGATCTTTTCAGATACTTTTCATGTGTATATATACACACATATACATCTAGGTCTGATAGGTAGGTAAGTAGGAAGGAAGGATGGATGGATCACAACATCCATGCTATTTTCAGCCTCTTTTTATTCATCAGACACAGTATATATTGTGGCCCTCCTTCCATGTCAGTATATTTAGGTATATTTATGTCTACATCTATATCATTTTGAATGACTGTCGTATCCAGCTATATCGATACCTCTTTTTTTTTTAATTGGAGGCTAATTACTTTACAATATTGTATTGGTTTTGCCATACATTGACATGAATCCGCTACGGGTGTACATGTGTTCCCCATCCTGAACCCCCTCCCACCTCCCTGCCCATCACATCCCTCTGGGTCATCCCAGTGCACCAGCCCCGAGCATCCTGTATCATGCATTGAACCTGGACTGGCGATTCATTTCACATATGATAATATACATGTTTCAATGCCATTCCCCCAAACCATCCCACCCCCGCCTTCTCCCACAGAGTCCAAAAGACTGTTCTATACATCTATGTCTCCTTTTCTGTCTCACATACAGGGTTTTCATTACCATCTTTCTAAATTCCATATATGTGCATTAGTATACTGTATTGGTGTTTTTTTCTTTCTGGCTTACTTCACTCTGTATAATAGGCTCCAGTTTCATCCACCTCATTAGAACTGATTCAAATGTATTCTTTTTAATGGCTGAGTAATACTCCATTGTGTATATGTACCACAGCTTTCTTATCCATTTGTCTATTGATGGACATCTAGGTTGCTTCCATGTCCTGGCTATTATAAACAGTGCTGCGATGAACACTGGGGTACACGTGTCTCTTTCAATTCTGGTTTCCTTGGTGTGTATGCCCAGCAGTCATATGGCAGTTCTATTTCCAGTGTTTTAAGGAATCTCCACACTGTTCTCCATAGTGGCTGTACTAGTTTGCATTCCCACCAACAGTGTAAGAGGGTTCCTTTTCTCCACACCCTCTCCAGCACTTTATTGCTTATAGACTTTTGGATTGCAGCCATTCTGACTGGTGTGAAATGGTACCTCATTGTGGTTTTGATTTGCATTTCTCTAATAATGAGTGACATTGAGCATCTCTTCATGTGTTTGTTAGCCATCTGTATGTCTTCTTTGGAGAAATGTCTGTTTAGTTCTTTGGCCCATTTTTTGATCGGGTTGTTTATTTTTCTGGAATTGAGCTGTAGGAGTTGCTTGTATATTTTTGAGATTAGTTGTTTGTCAGTTGCTTCGTTTGCTATTATTTTCTCCCATTCTGAAGGCTTTCTTTTCACCTTGCTTATAGTTTCCTTTGTTGTGCAAAAGCTTTTAATTTTAATTAGGTCCCATTTGTTTATTTTTGCTTTTTTTTCCCAATATTCTGGGAGGTGGGTCATAGAGAATCCTGCTGTGATTTATGTCGGAGAGTGTTTTGCCTATGTTCTCCTCTAGGAGTTTTACAGTTTCTGGTCTTACGTTTAGATCTTTAATCCATTTTGAGTTTATTTTTGTGTATGGTGTTAGAAAGTCTTCTAGTTTTTCTTTTACAAGTGGTTGACCAGTTTTCCCAGCACCACTTGTTAAAGAGATTATCTTTTCTCCACTGTATATTCTTGCCTCCTTTGTTGAAGATAAGGTGTCCATAGGTGCGTGGATTTATCTCTGGGCTTTCTATTTTGTTCCATTGATCTATATTTCTGTCTTTGTGCCAGTACCATACTGTCTTGATGACTGTGGCTTTGTAGTAGAGCCTGAAGTCAGGCAGGTTGATTCCTCCAGTTCCATTCTTCTTTCTCAAGATTGCTTTGGCTATTCGAGGTGTTTTGTATTTCCACACAAATTGTGAAATTATTTGTTCTAGTTCTGTGAAAAATACTGTTGGTAGCTTGATAGGGATTGTATTGAATCTATAGATTGCTTTGGGTAGTGTACTTATTTTTACTATATTGATTCTTCTGATCCAAGAACATGGTATATTTCTCCATCTATTTGTGTCCTCTCTGATTTCTTTCACCAGTGTTTTATAGTTTTCTATATATAGGCCTTTTGTTTCTTTAGGTAGATATATTCCTAAGTATTTTATTCTTTTCATTGCAATGGTGAATGGAATTGTTTCCTTAATTTCTCTTTCTGTTTTCTCATTGTTAGTGTATAGGAATGCAAGGGATTTCTGTGTGTTGATTTTATATCCTGCAACTTTACTATATTCATTGATTAGCTCTAGTAATTTTCTGGTGGAGTCTTTAGGGTTTTCTATGTAGAGGATCATGTGATCTGCAAACAGTGAGAGTTTTACTTCTTTTCCAATCTGGATTCCTATTATTTCTTTTTCTGCTCTGATTGCTGTGGCCAAAAGTTCCAAAACTATGTTAAATAGTAGTGGTGAGAGTGGGCACCCTTGTCTTGTTCCTGACTTTAGGGGAAATGCTTTCAATTTTTCACCATTGAGGTATATCGATGCATCTTAATTGATGTAGCCAATCTCCTGTTTTTATTCTGCTGTCTTTTGCTATTATAAATAGCATTATGATAAGCACCCAGGTACATACATTTTTGTCTCCTCTTCTGATAATTATTTCCTTAGAATAAAGTCCTGTAAGTAAAATTAGTTGCTGAAAGGGTGGCTAGATTTTTAATGCATTTAGTAGTGCCATATTGCTCTCTGGATCAGATCAGATCAGTCAGATCAGTTGCTCCGTCGTGTCCGACTCTTTGCGACCCCATGAATCGCAGCACACCAGGCCTCCCTGTCCATCACCAACTCCTGGAGTTCACTCAGACTCACATCCGTCGAGTCAGTGATGCCATCCAGCCATCTCATCCTCTGTCGTCCCCTTCTCCTCCTGCCCCCAATTCCTCCCAGCATCAGAATCTTTTCCAATGAGTCAACTCTTCACATGAGGTGGCCAAAGTACTGGAGTTTCAGCTTTAGCATCATTCCTTCCAAAGAAATCCCAGGGCTGATCTCCTTCAGAATGGACTGGTTGGATCTCCTTGCAGTCCAAGGCACTCTCAAGAGTCTTCTCCAACACCACAGTTCAAAAGCATCAATTCTTCGGCGCTCAGCCTTCTTCACAGTCCAACTTTCACATCCATACATGACCACAGGAAAAACCATAGCCTTGACTAGATGAACCTTTGTTGGCAAAGTAATGTCTCTGCTTTTGAGTATGCTATCTAGGTTGGTCATAACTTTCCTTCCAAGGAGTAAGCGTCTTTTAATTTCATGGCTGCAGTCACCATCTGCAGTGATTTTGGAGCCCAGAAAAATAAAGTCTGACACTGTTTCCACTGTTTCCCCATCTATTTCCCATGAAGTGATGGGACCCATGCCATGATCTTCGTTTTCTGAATGTTGAGCTTTAAGCCAACTTTTTCACTCTCCACTTTCACTTTCATCAAGAGGCTTTTGAGTTCCTCTTCACTTTCTGCCATAAGGGTGATGTCATCTGAATATCTGAGGTTATGGATATTTCTCCCAGCAATCTTGATTCCAGCTTGTGTTTCTTCCAGGCCAGCGTTTTTCATGATGTACTCTGCATATAAGTTAAATAAGCAGGGTGACAATATACAGCCTTGACGTACTCCTTTTCCTATTTGGAACCAGTCTGTTGTTCCATGTCCAGTTCTAACTGTTGCTTCCTGACCTCCATATAGATTTCTCAAAAGGCAGATAGGTGGTCTGGTATTCCCATCTCTTTCAGAATTTTCCACAGTTTATTGTGATCCGCACAGTCAAAGGCTTTGGCATAGTCAATAAAGCAGAAATAGATGTTTTTCTGGAACTCTCTTGCTTTTTCCATGATCCACCGGATGTTGGCAATTTGATCTCTGGTTCCTCTGCCTTTTCTAAAACCAGCTTGAACATCAGGAAGTTCACGGTTCACATATTAATCCCACCAAAAATATAGGAAAATTCCTCTTTTATCATGTCCTTGTCAGTACTAGGTATTAATATTTCAATCTTTAGAAATTTAATTGGTGAAAATTATATCTCATTTAATTTACCTTTATTTGATTACTAATCAGATTGAATTATTTTTATATACTTAGTTTCTTTCCTCTTCCCAATCACTTTATTGCCTATATATTATTATTTTGTGAATTGCATGTTCATATTCTTTGGGTTTTTTTTTTCTTATTTCCAAGGAGTCTTTATATAGTAAAAATATTGACTTTTCCTTTGGTATATATATTATAATTATTTTTTCCATTTTTGTATTTTGTTTATAAATTTGTGTTTAGAAGTATTTAATTTATGTAACCAGTTCTATCAATCTTTTTCTTTTATAACTTCAGGATCTGTGACATATTCAAAAGTCCTAACCCACACAATTGTAAAAATAGTTTCCTTTTCATTCTTCCTATCTCAGGCTGGTTCATTTTTACTGTTTTTTTCCATTATTGGATCTTGGCTTTTGTTTATGAATTTGAGTTAAACCTTCTTTCATAAGGCTTCTTTCATTACATTCAGGGTACTCTTCACCTATCCTTTTCCTGTCAGAACCAATTCCAAACCCTTAGCCACTTCATTTACATACTGAACAGCTAACTCCAGCTCCCAACTAATGCCTCACTCTATCCATCCAGAGAGATTGGAAATGCGAAATAAAATCAGTATTTGCCTTCAATCCTCTGGCAGGGACTCTGCTAATGACCTTGGCAAAATCAACAAAGATTGCTTCTAGGGAGTAAACTGTTACCCTGGAGCATCCTTTCTCTTCCTCTTCCTTTCACTACTGTGTGACCATAACACATTTTCCTCTGGTTCAATGGAATCTTTTCCTAAAAATGCTTTCTTCTTCCTACCTTGAATGAAACATAACTTTCCCTGAGAATATTCCTTTTCCTCCATCTCTCACACTCAGCATGCCAAAATCCCAAAGATATTTTCCTCATTATCCTGTGCCACTTTTCTTTCTTTTGGCTGCACTGGGTCTTCATTGTAGTGCATGAACTTATTTTCTTGCAGTGCATAGGCTCTAAATGTGTGGGCTCAGTAGTTGTGGTGTACAGGCTTCTCTAGTTGCAACATACAGGCTGTTGCCTGGCAGCATATCTTAGTTCCCCAGCCAGGCCTCAAACCTGGGTCCCCTGAATTAGAAAGTGGATTCTTACCCACTGGACCACCAGGGACATTCTTTCCTGTGCCACTTTTAAACTGTTACTTTTTTCCCTCATATAATCTTTCTTCCTGTGATGCAGTGTGTTTTGATGCCTTCTAGCTATTCTCCTTTCTCTTCCTTTCGTTGACATTTACACATCTCCTGGCTTCTCCACTTCATCCTGAGGACTTTGAAACTTTTTCATGTTTTCCCTCTCTTCCCAATCCCTGCTGTCATCTTGGTGATATTGGTTTCTTTATGGGTGATCTAGCACCATAGATGCTTTCAGGTGTCTGAAAGAATTTATCTTTCAGATTACTTCTTGGACTCAAAAAAAATCTTTATCGTCCATTTCTGGGTCATCATGTCACCATCCAGAATTGTATTATGAAATTGTAAACTCCCTTGTCATGATCTCTGGTCACAAACCTTATTCCTCCAGTTTTCTTCGTACTTGACTCCTAGTATACCTGCTTTCTTATCCTAGGAAGATTTACGAACTCTCTGTTCTCCTTTTTCTCCAGTATGTCAATCCCTTGTGACTTTACTTCCTTTCCTCCGATCTGTACCCAAGATCATGAGCATCTTCAACACCTCCCTTTTTTTCCTCTCTTTGATCTCCCAATAAATCTCAATCTTGAATTAATCAAGCCATCTACCCTTCTCTGTTTCTAATCTCAGAATGCCAAGTACTTTTTGGAGATCACAAAACCTTTACAAATTCAGAGACTCCAACTTATTTTGGGTTTCCAGTGCCTCTTGGATAATTTTTTAATTTATTTATGGTCAGTTTAATTCTTAATTCTTTTTATTAGCTATTCCCAAATTCACCACCCTCAGGCCTTCTACCACATCTCACTCCCTTCTCCCCCAGGGCTCTGTTATTGCACCTCTTTTCCCATCTTTATAGTATCATGTTTTTACTGACCTTACTGCCTACTTACTAATGAACTCCAAATCCACATATCCAGGAACCCCTTTTATCTCCCTCCCCTTTCATGACCAAGGCTAAAGATATCCTATAAAAACTATCTATAGCTGTGTCACAGCATCTCAAAGAGCTTCCTCAATTCATTACTGCATCATCTACCCTCCATTCTAAGTCCATTTCCTCTTATCTGATATCCCCAGTTTCCATCCTTTTGTCTGGGACTTGGATTTGCCATTCAGTCTTATTCAGCTGGATGTTTGACTTCCAATTTCGGAGTAATTCATGAATAATACCTCTCAGATCATGCTGTACTGCGGCTCCAAACCAGCCCTGCCCCAGTCCCATACCCAGCTAGGTCCAGTGTTCTCAAACATTACTTGTTTGGAACAGGAGATTAGAAACTAGCTCAGATCTCTTACCTGAGCTTCAAAACTATACAAACCTGCTTTTGTTACTACCTGTATGCCCTTCAGGTATCCCCAGGTCAGTTTGTCAAAAACATTTTCAAACCATGCCCTGAATTTAATATTTATTTTGTCACTACTTCATGACTTCTCTTGTGAATTACTGAGTGGCCTACTAACTGGTCTCCCAGCCTCCTGTCTTGCTACTTCCAATATATTCTTCATGGTGCTACCAGAGGACTATCTGATCATATGACTCTTGGCAGAAAATTGCTGTGGTTCCCTATAATATGATATAATATGATAATGCAGGATCTGCCTCATATCTACCTCTCCAACTTCTCTCTCATCACTCACCAGCTTCTAGTCTCAAAGAATGTACTAGTACAAGAGCCCAGTTCTAGAAAAGCCTCAGAGGATACTATATAATGAGTTATCTTAAATTACTGAACCCACAAACTTTTCAGAACTCGCAATTCTGTGGTTGGCCAGGTCTAGAACTTGGCTCTGGATCTGACCATACTCTCTCACTGTCATGACAAAAAACTCTCTAGATGGGACATAGAAAAGAGCCAGTATAGCCCACTGCAGACTACTGTTTCCCCAACTTAGCACCAAGCAGGACAATTGTGTCTGTAGTTGACACATTGGAGCCCAGCCCAGTTCTGGTGTAATAGCACCACAACTACGAAAAACTGGTTATATATCCTTGAGAGTTCTGGTATGGCCTGGTGAAGTCTGTTAACAACACTGCACTCCAGGGTAGGCATAAGAGATTCTTGGGACCAAACTGAGCCAGAAAAGAATGTTTACCCAAGGTGGCTACCAGCAGCCTACCTGAAATGAATGACAGTCAACATTTAAAGGAGCCAAGCCCATAGCCAGGAAAATGGTAGTGAATATTAGGTCTAAAGATTGAGGCAAGATCAATAACCTTGAGGACTAGAGGCAGGAAGGAATCAGGGGTGCTGATGGGTCAAATAAAATGGTTCAAAATTAAGTCTGTGAATAAGAAGTCTATACTGAAGCCTCCTTGCAATACATCCTTGGCCCTATCTTGTAATATTCCTCTCTAGCCCTCTTGTGGGCTAAAATAGGAATAGTGCAACACAAGGATATCATTGTACCTTACTCCTTCCCTCCCCAGCTCCCCAAATCAGGTAGAGGACAGCTAGAAACAGGACTTAACCATTTACTCATAGGGAACAGTTACCCTCTTGTATCCTCAGGTTTGATTTGTCATGGATTTGGGACTTGGAAGAATAGAGCCTGAAGATGCCCATTGATCATTTAGGACAGCTGGAGTTGAAAGGGGGCAAGAAGGGTCTGCCAGGAAGTGCTCAGCTTCTCTCCTGTGTGATGGATCTTTTCTGAGTGAATGGATGGTCCAGGTCAGAGTACAAAGGCCTCAGAAACCAGCATAGGATCTCTCTCACTTATCTTGCTTTTCTTTTCCCATCCTCCTGAGAGTTCTCATCACATTCCAGAAATTGCCCCTAAATCAGTTGACCTTCTATAAAGTATCAAGCTGCTGTTGAGAAGTTCATTCTGGCTTATGTGTTCCAGAAAAGAGAAAAGGTTGACTTCTCCTACAACAAACTGGCCGATCCTAAGTTTTCATTTTATGACAAGACTTTGGTCGAAGCGGTGAAAAGGGGAGATCGCTGGGTACATTTGTTTTTCCTGTCACTCTCATTGTGTCATACCGTGATATCAGAAGAGAAAGTAGAAGGTGAGTAATCATGAGGCCTCATTGAGAACATGTCGAGTCTAGGCTGATTTGGGGGTGGGGGTTGATATCGTTTTAATGGCTTAATCTAAGAAAGAACTTTTTAATAGGGAGAGTTGTCCAGCAATGGGATGGATAATCAAGGTAAGTAGTGAGCTCCTAGTCCCTGGATATATTCAAGTAGAAAACAACCTCTTGATCTTAAAGAAGATTCAGTCATTGGATAGGGGTCAAACTTGGTGCTATCTAGGGAACTTGAGATTCTCTAATGTTCTGTCACAGAGTTTGTCTAATTTATTGCCAAGATCAACCCCACTACCTCTGACAAGACTTCCTAAAGGATGAGTTGTCATCCTCTTGTTGCTTCACAATTTAAAGGTATCCCCGTATACCCTAATTTCTTCAGTCACCAAAGACAACAATGTCATCCATGAATTTATTGAAATCTTTTTTAGAAATAATGAGAAATTACTGATTTTAAATTAAAAAGACTTTTTTCCTTAACAAACAAGAATTTAGGCAGCCAATAAATCACATCTTTTACCTTATATTTTTACATCACTTTATAATTTTACAAGTTGCTTTCATTTATTTTACCTCCCACAGTCTTCATGACAGCCCTCTGCAGAATAAGAAGAATGATCCTTGTTTTATAGTGAAGTAAGCTGAAGCTAAAAGAAATTAAGTGACTTGACTAAAGTCCTATAGCTAAGAAAGGCAAAAATGGGATAAGAACCCAAATCTCGTGTCATCTGGTCCCATAAGCTCCCACCCCACCAAGGCCTCTCCAGGTCTGACATTCCAGTTAATCGCTATGACTTGAAGCATATTTGGACTTACCTTTGTTTACTTCCTTGAGTGACAAGGTAGGAAACACACAAGAAAATAGTCTTACTATCCCATGGACACATGGTATGTCTGACCTAAAATTATACTGCTTCATCTACATCATTCCCAAGTATAATATTCTTGTGGTGCCTAATTGCTTTTCAAAATTAAATTGGCCTTCAAAAGAGAAATAATCCAAAATATAGCTCAGGTTATGGGGGTATCCTAAAAGAAGAGTTCCAGAAATGTCTTGAGTAATAACAGGTTGAAAGATTGATTCAACAGAGTAAGTCATTTAGCTTCCCAGGATGAGCGTTTCAAAGGCAATAGTACGCATTAATATATATATTTTAATTGTTTACTAAACCATCAATCTTGTTACCCTGTAGCAGTGTTCATCAAAGTGCAGCCAGTCTTATGCAGGAGCCTTTACGTAGACCTATCTGCATGAGACTCACTCAGGAGATTTGTTAAAATTCAATTTCCTGGGCTATCCTCCCAGGTTTTGTGATTCTGGATTCTGTAGTTTGGCTCGGACCCAGGAACCTTCATTTTTAACAACCTCCTGAGCCACCTTTACCCTCTAAAGTTGGAAAGCAGCTAGCTATGTTTTGTTTGTGTACATGTACTGTGTACCTCTGTAATACTAACTCAGGTCTGTGAAATGAGGTGAAAATATTAGAAAGAAAAAAGAAACTGACCTGTTCTGTGCAACCTGGCCTTTTAGGGCCAGACCTATGAGGAAATTTTGAAGAAAGATGCCCCTCCTGGGCTCCATCTTTATGTCAGCCACTTGGACGACAGTCTAACTTCTGGGTGGACTTCATCCGCACATCTCTATGGGCTCTGGCTGCCCTCTTCTCTCCTGCCAGGTGAGCTGGTTTACCAGGCTCAGTCCCCAGATGAAGGTGCCCTGGTCACTGCTGCCAGGAACTTTGGCTTTGTGTTCCGTTCCCGCACGTCTGAGACAATCATGGTAGTCGAAATGGGGAAAGCGAGAATCTACCAACTGCTGGCTATCTTGGACTTCAGCAATGTGCGCAAGAGGATGTCAGTTATTGGTGGGTGCCGCTCCTTGTCAGTCCTCTCCCCTTCTTTGTATTTCATATACATTCATACATTCATTTTTCTCTTCTGTCTGCACACAAATATTTTCTCTCACCCACATGCCATTTCCAAGGCACTCTTGCCACAAATACGGACACAGCCATTCCCACTTTCTCTCTCATAATTCTTTATATTTCCTTCTATACACATATATAAGCTTAACAACCACATGCTAAGCCCCTTATTTAGTGATCCTGGATAGTGACTTGTCAGAACTTTCAAAGCCAAGATAAGAATGGAGAATAAACTCTTAAAGCCTAAACTTGGAATGAGAAATGGGGGCAGGCATTATGGGGGAAATTCATACTATCTTGCTCTTAGTTTGGGCCTCAGACTGAAGAGGAAGGTCATTTTTATTCCCTGGTCTTCACTAGGTATGGGCCTTGGTCTGGAACTTGGACTTGAGAAGCTAAATGTGATTCTGTATCAGTCTTCCATAGGTGATGTTGAACCCATGGAAAAACTGGTTCCAAAAGATCTCTCACATCTCACCAGCCCTCATCATTCACCCTGTGTGACCACTCATTGAGTGCTTAGCCTGACGTGGTATCAGAAACAAACCTCATGGGAACAGCCTTCAGCCATCCCTCAATGGCTTCGACATGTTCTTGTGACAACGGACCCATGTGGTTACTTTGCTTACTTTGCTTATTTTCAGTGAGGACACCTGAAAATCGCATACTGCTGTTCTGCAAGGGTGCAGACACGATCATCTGTGAGCTCCTTCACCCGTCCTGTAGATCCCTCAAAGACATAACCATGGACCATTTAGATGTAAGTGTTCAGGTTGCGGGGCAGGAGAGCAGCAGGTGGCTCTGTGTATCTGGATGTGTATCCGCGTACGTGTCCCCATGTCAGTGTGTTTCAGTATGAGGTAGATTGGTATCTGTGTCTCTCTAATTGATAGAAGAGTAAAAACTACATCCTTCTGTGGGATTCTTGTTGACCATGTTGCCAGCTTCTGCAGTGAGCAGTTGAATGGGCCAGGATCCCATGGGGCATGATGAGAATATGTTGTAGGAACATTTACTACAATCAGGACAGTTCACTCTGTGATTCCTGGCCCAGTCATGACAGGAACAGACTGCTTTTAGGTATGGAGCAGAAATCACCAGGCCTGGACTGTTTAGGTGACTGTGTGACACCATCCTCTGTTATTTATAGGGTTAGAATCCCCACGGGTGCCTACCTGCCGCACTCCACTTCCACCTTTTGGGATTTGAGATGTAACAGAGAGAATGGCTCCAGTATGCTAACATTAGAAAGGAAAACCATATTCATGCTCTCTGAGGTTTCTACCCCTAAACCTGGATATATCAAGGGTTGGAGAGATGGGACAGGGGATGTGATGGGGGAAAAGGCAGATCAGAGAAGTATTTTAAGGAAGAAATAGTTTGGAGGAAATGCTATTTTATTAGGACATTTTGGCGTGGCCCTACATTAACACATAGTCGGAAATCAGAGAACAAATGGTCAATAGGCACATGAAAAGATGTTCAATGTCATAGCCATCAGGGGAAAGCAAATCAAATCACAAGATGCTACTTCACATCACTAAAGTAACTAAAATCAAACAGATGATCAGACAATAATGAGTACTGCCAAGGATATAGAAAAATTGTACCCTGCACACATTGCTGACGAGAATGTAAAATGGTACAGCCATTTTGGAAAACAGTCTGGCAATGGCAGTTCCTGAAAAAGTTAAGCACAGAGTTGTCATATGACCCAGCAGTTCCACGCCTAGGTATATTCCCAAGGGAAATGAAAACTTACATTCACACAAAAATGTGTACACTAATGCTTATATCAGCATTATTCATACAGAAACCACCCAGATCCCCATCAGTGGATGAATGAGTAAATAAAATGTGATAAATCTGTACAGTGAATGCTAGCCAGTCACAGAAGGGAATGACATACTTAATACATGCTAAAATGTGTAGCATGATAAACCTTGAAGACATTATGCTAAGTGAAAGAAGCCAGGCACAAAGGGCCAGTATTGTATGATTTCATTTATATGAAATGTACAGAACAGGCAAATCTGCAGAAGAGAAAGTAGATTAGTGGTTACCAGGGGCTCTAGGAAAAGGGAATGGGAATGACTGCTAATAGGTAATGGGGTTTCATCATCTCAGAGATGATGAAAATGTTTGGGATTAAGATAGTAGTGATGGTTGCACAACTTTATCAGTATATAGACATATAGATACATAGAAAGTGAAAGTTGCTGAGTTGTGTTCGATTCTTTGTAACCCCATGGACTATACAGTCCATGGAATTCTCCAGGCCAGAATACTGGAGTAGGTAGCCGTTCTCTTCTCCAGGGGATTTTCCCTACTCAGGGATCGAACCCAGGTCTCCCACATTGCAGGTGTATACATATATATACATATACATTATATTATACATAATTGTGTACTTAATTGTATACCTATATATTACACTTAATTGTGTACTTTAATAGGGTGATTTTTATGGTACATAGCGTTGTATCTCCAGTTTTTTTAAAAAACCACTGATGTGTCCCTCATAGGACAACTCTCAAACTGGTTTCCTGAGGTCACAGTTTTGTTTCTTCAGTGTGTGTGTGTGTGTGTTATAGGCTGTGTGTGTGTGTGTGTGTGTGTGTGTGTGTTATAGGCTACTCTGAAAACCTCCCTTATCTTTTAACCGTCCAGAACACATGAATTTGGGTATCTTCTCAGCGTTTCCACAGACTAGATTCAAAGGGGAATCATAAAACCATTTCAGATCTTTTGACCTGCAACCAACCTTAACAGACACCCATAGTGGAGCCTGACTACATTAGTCTATTAACCACTGAGAATATTCTGTAAGAGTCAAGTTCCAGAAACCCATTCATGCAGAAGCACAGCTCCAAGCCCTCTAAGACAGGAATCCAGCAAACAGATCACACAAAAACAAGCAGCAGTCAGCACCCCAGGACCCCAATTTGCCCCCCACAAGGGAAAAGAAAAACATACAAGTAAGAGATATGTAGGAAATAATGTTAAGGACAGTCTGCTAAAGTATTTGTTGAATGGATTAAGAATCTGTCAATGTATTGTTAAGCTTGCCAAGTCCTCATATCAGTACGCCATGCAAGATCAATTTCTGCCATATCTCTTCCTTTTTTTAAATGGCTGATGTATATTTTAATTCCTGAATATATATGTGCATATATGTATGTATATTATTGAGGTAAAATTGGTATGTAATATTAAATAAGTTTTAGGTGTACGCCATTATAATTTGATACTTGCATATACTTCAAAGTGATCACCACTTTGTCTTGTTATCACCCATCCCCATCAGTTGACCCCCTTTCACCCCCCAACCCCTTTCCCCTCTGCTGCTGCTGCTGCTAAGTCGCTTCAGTCGTGTCCGACTCTGTGCGACCCCATAGACGGCAGCCCACCAGGCTCCCCCGTCCCTGGGATTCTCCAGGCAAGAACACTGGAGTGGGTTGCCATTTCCTTCTCCAATGCAGGAAAGTGAAAAGTGAAAGGGAAATCTCTCAGTTGTGTCTGACTTTTAGCGACCTCATGTACTACAGCCTATCAGGCTACTCCGTCCATGGGATTTTCCAGGCAAAAGTACTGGAGTGGGGTGCCATTGCCTTCTCCGTCTTTCCCCTCTAGTAACCCCCAATCTGTTCTCTTTATCTATGAGTTTGTTTTTGTTTTGTTTGTTCATTTGTTTGTTTTTTAGATTCCACATATGAGTGAAATCATATGGTGTCTGGTCTTTCTTTATCTGATTTATTTCAAACAACATAATACTGTGAAGGTCCATCCATTTGTCACAGATAGCAAGATTTCTACTTTTTATGAGTGTGAAGTGTTCCATTCATCAGTGGACACTTAGGCTGTTTCCATGTCTTGACTGTTGTAAATATTGCTGCAGTGAACATAAGGGTGCATGTATCTTTCTGAATTAGTGATTTCATTGTATTTGGATAAATATAAATACCCGGAATTGGAATAGCTGGATCTGGATCATATGGTAATTCTATTTTAAATCATCAAGAAGACAAGAAATAACAAGGGTTGGTGAGGATGTGGAGAAAAGGTAACCTTCATACACTGTTGGTGGGAATATAAACTGGTACAACCATTAGGGAAACCAGTATGAAGATTTTTCCTTTGTAAGAAGTCTCTTGAGAGCATCTCTCAGCCTTCTTTTTTATAGCTTCACCTGTCAACAGTAAAGAGATTTAAGAGAGAGGATTCTTGGACTTCCCTGGTGGTCCAGTGGTTAAGACTCTGCAGTCTCAGTGCAGGGGACCAGGTCAGGGAACTAGATCTCACATGCTGCAACTAAGACTAGGCACAGCCAAATAAGTTAATTAATTTTTTAAAAAGAGATAGGATTCTCTACAGATATTCCTGAATGTTATTTTTACCTGACAGCTAACCTGAAGTACTCAGGAGTTATACAGAGAACTAATAACAAAATATCAAGGTGATAAATTCTGTTTCTCTTTGGTCTTGTGATGCCACAGTGAATTAGTTTAAAGCTCATTATTACCAGTGATTGTGTAGAATTGTTATTCATTTGCAGTTCTCAATACACAAAGTCTGCTTCTAACCCATTTTCAGTTAGATATGGATTGTGTCCTAAACTACCCACACTGTCACCCTGCTTTCCTTGTAACCAAGAGTATACTTCTGCAAGATAATTAGTTGTGGTTAGTTAGGATACATTAGGAAAAGGCAATGGCAACCCACTCCAGTACTCTTGCCTGGAAGATTCCATAGAAGGAGGTGCCTGGTAGGCTACAGTCCACGGGGTTGCAAAGAGTGGGACACGACTGAGTGACTTCACTTTCACTTTTCACTTTCATGCATTGGAGAAGGCAATGGCAACCCATTCCAGTGTTCTTGCCTGGAGAATCCCAGGGACGGAGGAGCCTGGTGGGCAGCCGTCTTATGGGATCGCACAGAGTCGGACACGACTGACGTGACTTAGCAGCAGCAGCAGGATACATTGGTGGCCAAAGAGCAAAAGGTACTAACTTACCCAGAGAGCATTTCAGCAGTGACCTCATTAGCACTCTTGGCTGTGACTAAATCAGCTGAGCCAACCAGCTGTAGGTGGTGGTGATGGTTTAGTTGCTAAGTCATGTCTGACTCTTTGCAACCCCATGGACTGTAGCCTACCAGGCTCCTCAGAGGTCCATGGGATTTCCCAGGCAAGAATGGGAGTGGGTTGCCATTTCCTTCTCCAGGGCATCTTCCCAAACCAGGGGATGAACTCGCGTCTCCTGTTTGGGCAGGTGGATTTTTTACCACTGAGCCACCTGGGAAACCAACCAGCTGTAGACAAACACACAAATTTGCTGTTTAAGATGCCCACGAATACTTGATGAAGGAAGGCAGGGAGAAATGAAAATAAATGAATGTATGCTTGTAAAAAAAAAAAAAACAGTAACACCCTTATTTTTTATAAAAATTCCTTTTTGCTTTATCACTCCCTTCTTTCTCATATTATAAACATCATTATCTTCTGTGTGGAGGGTGAATTACTATCCCAATTTTAGAAGAAGTCTGAAGGCTTCATTCTTTATCACGGTCACAGCAAACTGCCTAACCATAGGTAGAAGTTAGAATCTTCTGTCTCTCGGAAGTATTCTCAGACTTTATACACAGCTATACTGGCCTTATCTTTAGGACATCTGACTGAGAAAACAGGTGTTTTCTGGTTAGGTAGTAGCCCTGTGATACTAGGCAATAAACCCTCTCTCGTGGGCAGAGGGAGCCTGTGGGGCTAGTCTGTCATTCCTGACTCAGCCCTAACTCAGCCCAAGTCCACTCAGTGCACACATGTCTTCCAGGATTTTGCCAGTGATGGCCTTCGCACCCTCATGGTGGCCTACCGAGAACTGGACAGTGCATTCTTCCAGGACTGGAGCAAGAAGCACAGTGAAGCCTGCTTGTCTTTGGAGGATCGGGAAAATAAAATATCAATTGTCTACGAGGAGATTGAAAGAGACCTGATGGTTAGTGTGCGAAAATCAGGGACAGATTAGGGGCAGGGGAGCAGTTGGGAGACTGAACAAGGACTCTGAGAATGGCTTCCAGCAAGTCATAGGTTTAGGCTGTCTCTGGATATAGAATCCAAGCTGACTCAGGATATTGTGCATCTTTGAAATCCATAAATAATGAAAAATGCATTGGTTGTAAATTTCGTCTTTCTGGCAGTGTTTCTTATCCCAAAGATGTCCACAGAAGCTAAGTAATCTGGAAGAAATCAAGGTCTGAATGATGTACAAAAAGTATTTGCTATTTACGATGCCCACTGAATACTTGATGAAGGAAGGCAGGGAGAAATGAAAATAAATGATGGAATTAATTGATGGAATAATCAAGACAATAGTATTCACTCTTTCATTCAACAATATTTTATTAAGTGCTTTGCCAGGTACTGTTTTAAGCCCTGAGCATGTAGTAGTAGACAAAACAGACCAAAAAGTAATATATATACATAGTATGTTAGGTGTGACAGTTCTGTGGAAGAAAATAAAGCCAGGAAGAAGGGTTGGGAGTATTAGCACATTGCATGTGTGTGTGTGTGTTATAGAAGAGAGAGCATAACTGCTATTTTAAATAAGGCACTTGGTCCTCACTATGAAAAAGACATCTGAGCAGAGATCTGAAGAAGGTGCAAGCCAAGCAGATCTCTGGGGAGTCAGTTTTCCAGAAAGAAGGAATAGTAAAAGCGAGGACCATGAAACAGGAGCAGACCTAATTTGTTAGTTGAAGAGCAAGGCAGCTGATGTGACTGATACAGTGTAAGCAAGGAGAGAATAAAAGGACATGAAACAGAGAAGCAGTAGCAGGTCTTGACAGGCTGGTATAAAGACTTATAGTGAGACATGAAAAACCACTGAAGAGCTCAACCAGAGGAGGCATGTGATAGCTTTTACAATGATTAGTCTGACTGCCATGTGGGGATTATGCTGTAAAGGAGCAAGTGCAGACACAGGGAGACCAAGTAGAAAGTAACTGCAGTAGTACCAGAGAGAAATGATAATGGCTTGGATCAGATAGAAGTAGCGGAAGTGGTGAGAAATGATCAAATTATGTACATTTTTAAACAGTAGAGCCAACAGAATTTGCTGGTGGATTATAGAATATGATAAAAGAAGTTAAGGATGACCCCAACATTTTTGACCAGATTGATATAGGCTCTGCTATAAAAAGAGAAATTGCTGTGGTCTAGTGGTTAAGAATTCACCCGCCAATGCAGGAGACATGGGTTCAATCCCTGATCTGGGAAGATCCCGCACTCCATGGAGCAACTAAGCTCCTGTGCCACAACTACTGAGCCTGTGCTCTAGAGCCTGGGAGCCACAATTATTGAGCCTATGTGTTACAGCTACTGAAGCCCGCCTGCCCTAGAGGCCATACTCCTCAACAAGAGAAGCTACCACAGTGAGAAGCCTGCACACCACAACTAGAAAAAAGCCCAGACAGCAATGAAGACCCAGCACAGCCAAAAATAAATAAATAAAATTATTTTAGTAAAAATAAGAGAAATTGCTGATACTAAATGGGAAAATTTAGAGGTGCCAAAGGTCACAAATCTCCTTCCATGGTTAGCTCTGTGGTTAGTGTTTCTAGTCTGTCCTTTTAGAGGCCCAGCAGCAATCAGTCAGTCGTTTGTCCATCTGTCAGTTCCTCAGACTCAGTGTTGGTGCCCATCCCTGTGATCAGTAGGATATCATTGAGAAGAAGGCATGGTGTGGACCAACATGCTTTTGATCTAGTGTGGGAAAGGCCTTGAAAACCTCAGAAGCCCTCAGTAGATGCAAACAAATGAAGTTCATCCAAACTCTTTTAGAGCTGAAAAACGAGTTGGATTTGGGAGTCCCTTGTCTGAGACATACCACTTTTGGAGACCAAAGCCAGGAAACGTGCTCTGAAAGCAAGAGAGAAGGAAAAGTGTGCTGAGAAACAGAGGGTTTAGAAGTGGCACAAAGCTTCATGTACGACTTAGTCAGTCTTTTCCCTCTTTGATTCCTTATATTCTGTTTCTAAATTTGATGTCAGTGTGTAATTGAAGAAGTGTATCTGTTGAAGGGCAGAAGGCCGTGAGTTTTATGCCATTGAGGCCCTTGTGCCAGGACAGAGCCAGCTTACTAAAGAGGATACTAAGGTGCCAGTCAAGTTGTTGGATACCACTAAATGCTGGGAAAGATTAAAGGCAGGAGGAGAAGAGGGTGACAGAGGATGATGGTTGGATGGCATCGACTCAATGGATATGAGTTGAGCAAACTGTGGGAGATAGTGAGGGACAGGGAAGCCTGGCATGCTGCAGTCCATGGGGTCACAAAGAGTCAGATATGACTGAGCGACTGATCAACAACAAAATGCCATGAGTCTCTTCCTTTTCCTCTCTCACTGATATCTCTGTTCCAAGCTGTTAGGGGCCACAGCCATAGAAGACAAGCTGCAGGATGGAGTACCTGAGACGATCCTCACCCTGAACAAAGCCAAAATTAAAATTTGGGTTTTAACTGGAGATAAGCAAGGTAAGGGGAGCTCCTTGCCTGACCAATGCTACAGCCTAAATATATCTCAGTCCCCCATAAAATCTAGCATAGAAACGGGCACAGTACTGATCAAGGAAGTATATCCAGATTGCCTGGAGAAGTGAGTACAGACTGGAATTGCTTTACGTAATAAGGAAAGCTTCCTAGAGGAAGCTAAGCCAGAATGATCCTAGTTATTGATCAATAACTTACAAGTCTGTCCTGTGGATGTTTGAAGATAGTCTCTACTGACTCATGAAAAACACATTCAAATGCATCCATGGCAGCTGTGGACACATGGGGTCTGCACCTTATGCCTGTGCACTGTAAAGACCCTGTCCCAGCCAAATGCGACCTGTGTTCCTCCTTGCCCTGCAGAGACCGCTGTGAACATTGCCTATGCCTGTAACATATTCGAGGATGAGATGGATGAGATATTTATCGTGGAAGGCAACAATGATGAGACTGTTGGAGGAGAACTCAGGTATGAGGGAAGAACTGCCACAGCCTGTCACTGGAACCAAGATTTCCCACCCATCTCTTCCCCCAGTATGGCTCCCACATTACCAGAAGGGACAGAGAAGAAGTGGGGGAGGGCAAAACAAAAGTCCTAAAATATCTGAGAGAATTTTGTGAAGAGGCATTAGAGCTCAAGGAGTGTGCAGAAGTGGAGAAGTGTCATGTGTAGATCACACGCAAGGCGGGGGTGGGTCTCAGGAGGTGGTTGCGTCTGAGGCCCTGGAAGGTACTCTGCAGAGGCTCTGCATCCATCTGGCCCATTTTCACTTTGGGACACCTTTTCCTTCCTAAGCTCTAGGGCTTCCGGTCAGACATTAATCATCACTCTTGGCTTACAGGTCAGCAAGGGAAAAGATGAAACCCGACTCTCTACTGGAATCAGACCCCGTAAACAGTTACCTCACCACAAAGCCCCAACCACCCTTCAAAATACCTGAGGAGGTGCCCAATGGCAGCTATGGCTTAATCATCAATGGCTACAGTCTGGTGGGCAACACAGATCTACAACTCTGTTCTCTTCTTCCAAGGAAATCTTTTCTTAGGTCCAACCCACTTCAGGGAAATTTCAAGATCCTTTTGCTATTCCTTGAGTTACCCTAGTCCCCCTCCCTGTCAGACATCTTTCCCCCAGCCTTCTCTAGGCAGGAGTAATGAGGAAAGAGAAGCCAAGGGCTTATTCCTTCCTTCTCCAAATTCTTCACTGCTGATGTTGCCCATTACTTGAGGAAGGACGGAAGTGAGCACAACCAGGTCCTTCAAAAGGTCTCTGGGCCTTTTAACCCAGTCAACCAATTTGACGTAGTGAGAGACTCTCATGGTTTCCTACTGGAAGCTGGGTCAGGATACCTAGAACTGACCTGGGGGCTTGGCTTCACTGGGAATGGAGCATCTTGGGAGCAGCTCTGCCTGAGAGGGGAGAACGGAGGGGAAAGAGAGGGCCAAGGAAGGTTCTGTCCCAAGAGCTTTTGGGGCAGCCTGGAATGTAGATGTGTCCTGGTGCTGCAGGCCCATGCTCTAGAAGGAAACCTGGAGTTGGAACTGGTGCGGACGGCGTGCATGTGCAAGGGGGTGATCTGCTGCCGGATGACACCCCTCCAGAAAGCCCAGGTGGTAGAACTGGTGAAGAAGTACAAGAAGGCGGTGACACTGGCCATCGGGGACGGGGCCAATGACGTCAGCATGATCAAAGGCATGTGAGGGGTCGGGGGCAGTAGTGCCTAGCCGTGGGCTCGCCCTTTCCTTCTTCCATGGGCAAAACTGATGTGTGTGGCGCTGTGCTGCTGGTTCATTCTCCTGCATATGTCCTGTATGTATTGTGCATTTATACTGTTGCAACTTCATCCATGTTCCTCGGCACCTGAGTACCCACTTATTTATACATCATTACATACAGTCATGCACACACATTCAGATTCATGCATGCAACACTCATGTACTCAGATACCCATGGCTCCAACAAGAACACAGGCACATGCTCAGAGAACAAGCTGTGCACCCACAACACCCATCTTGTTGAGATGGCATCAAAGCCCACAGAAAGGACCCTGGGGCCGGAGTCATGGTTGGTTCCTTTCTTGAAGGCTGTAGAGTTGAACAATGTTAGGCAGACAACAGGGCTGCCCAACCAGGGAATTAGCTATGCAGCCTGATGCAGGGATCTTTTCCTCTCTGAGGCGTTATTCCCAAGAGCTTTCCCTGACTCCCCTGGCTGGAGAAGAATAGCAAACTTACTGATGCTTCAGAGTAATAGAAGCAAATGGCTGAAACTGGTGTTAATTTCAGCTGAACGCTGTTAGCCTCCAGCAGCTTATAGTTCTGTGAGCTATGATCACATCTAGGGGTCCTCTAGCCCAACCTCTCTCCCATACTGAAGACACTAGCATATATGCCAGCCTCAGTTTCAACACTAGGAAGTGTTCTTGCTCTCTTTCTCCAGTTTCTGGAACTTATTTGACTTTTAGGGCCTCAGAGGTTTTAGTTATTCTGTTAAGCAGTGTAATCGGTATGTACCAGAAGATCAAAGAATTTAATCTATACTACCACAGGCCAATTAAAACTTTTAGAAATTTAAGTCTTATCTTCCATCAAGCATAAAAGTGAAAGTGTTAGTTGCTCGACATGTCTGACTCTTTGCGACCCCATGACCTGTAGCCCGCTAGGCTCCTCTGTCCATGGAATTCTCCAAGCAAGACTACTGGAGTGCATAGCCATTCCCTTCTCCAGGGAATCTTCCTGACGCAGGGATTGAACCCGAGTCTCCCTTGCTTTATCCAGAAAAAGACACCTTAAGCTTCCTGAAGAACTCATTTCTTACTAACTATGTACATCACTGTTCTCCCAACAGTTGGAGTTTAGCTCCTTAGATGAACTTAGATAAATAAATAATGTGTTAGGTTGATATCCATCCTGAATCTGTTATCAAGAGATAACAAGAAATTTTTTTACCTGAGCACCTGGGCAGTAGGGGAGAGCCCAGAT
Organism: Bos mutus; assembly: GCF_027580195.1. Taxonomy (NCBI): domain Eukaryota; kingdom Metazoa; phylum Chordata; class Mammalia; order Artiodactyla; family Bovidae; genus Bos; species Bos mutus. The sequence continues at coordinate 52,584,664 of NC_091624.1, read as the reverse complement.
GGCTATAGTAAGTACAAAGACCATCAAGGACAGACTTCTACAATAATGCTAGCCATACCCGGTAATCTCGGGGGGCAGCATCCAAAACAAAGCGTGAATGAAGGGGCTGTTTTCTGACTTGTGGGGGAAGGGAAATCCACTGAGGAGAAAAGACTCCATTAAGTAAATGGCACTTCAGCTGGGCCTACCAGTGTTTTTCAGGTGTAAAATAAGAGGTACATGAAACACGATCTCAGCCTTAATCGTAGACTTCCCAGGCTGGGAGCCCAGAGAGAAAGCTCTTTGGCTGAAAATTTCCTGGGGTTCCTTTGCAGCTGCCCACATTGGAGTCGGCATCAGTGGCCAGGAGGGGATGCAGGCCATGCTCAGCAGCGACTACGCCTTCTCCCAGTTCCGCTATCTTCAGCGTCTGCTCTTGGTTCATGGCCGCTGGTCCTATAATCGCATGTGCAAGTTTCTAAGCTACTTCTTTTACAAAAACTTTTCCTTCACCCTGGTGCATGTCTGGTATGCCTTCTACAGTGGGTTCTCTGCACAGGTAAGTGCTCAAGTGGCATTCTCCACTCTGGTCAAGTGGGTCTTCTCTAATCTTCCTCCACTTCAGCCAGTTCAGACCCTTTTTCACCTCTAGAGACCTGTGTATGATGTGGCACCATCCATCCTTTATACTCCTCACCCATGATGATCCCATCTCCTAACCCTGCACTTAACCTTAGAGTTCTAAACTCTGTCCTGGCTCTGACTCAACCTTGACTTCTACCCACAGAACTCTCCCAGAAGATACTTTCATCTTTCCCATGACATAGAGACCTAGAATTTCCAAACATATGTAATGGAGGTGGGGGGTGGTGGGGATGAGATTCCTGGATCTGAGAGTTTTTTAGGATCCAGAGTAATCTTTATGGAACAGGCTGAACTGAACTAACACTTGGAAACACAGCTTCTCTTTACTTCTCCTTCCTCACCCAGACATACCACCCTGCCAGAAACTGTTGTTGCTCTAATGAGTATGAAATCTCCACAGAAGTGGGGAGAAGTGATCCTTGGATGTTGATGTTCTATGAGAATTCCCTTTTTCCTATAAGAAGTTTCTCAGGATTCCCAAAGAGAAACAACCTCCGGAACGATCATCTTGGGAGATCCCTACTACCTTTGTGACCTTGCTATGCTATGACCTTAAGGCTCCAGGAAAACAGACCAGTCAGCAGACAGTAGTGGGCTTGTCTGCCCCTAGTGTCTAGTAACACCAGCCTGGCTTGTGGGAGGCGTATGTATATGTACATGTTACTGCTGACCTCTTGTGGCTAGGAAAGAAAGTAGCCTACTATAGGCTCATGGGTCTGTTCTGCTTGCCAGTGTTAGAAGGTGTCCAGGGTTATAGGAACTACTGAATGCCGTAAAGCAGATAAAGAACACAGAGGCTTACATGCCTGGGAGTGCAGGGGTACACTCAGCATTCCCTAGCAGCCACTCTGGGTCCTTTCCATGCAGAGAGGAGCAGTACAGGTCATGGTAGAGTTGGTCTAAATCATCCTCATCAGATTGGCCACAAACAAGTGTAATGTGGCCTTGCCCCAGCCTAGGACCCAGGGACCAAACAGAGTCTGCAGTCAGCTTTCTCGGTCAAATTTCAGAAATCCAAACCATGTTCTAGGTTATCACGGTGATGGGTAGGTGGAGGGCAGAAGGGGTCCTCTTAAAGCTGGGAGGTAGAGCTGAGACTTTGGAAAAGAGAAATCTCCTAAGAAATCTCCTTGGTGTTCTTCCAGACAGTTTATGATACCTGGTTTATCACTTTCTACAACCTGGTCTACACCTCCCTCCCTGTCCTGGGCTTGAGTCTGTTTGATCAGGTAAGACCAGCAACAAACCTCTTAGTCAAGGCTGAAGCCCCTGGCCCCTTGAAGAGTATTCCCAGGAATGAAGAGGACAGCAGCAGCCAAGAGATAGGCTCCAAAGTCAAATGTAAATAGAATCATTTCTAGAGGAAGGGAGGGAGCTCACCACCTGGAGAGGTATCATTGGATAAAGTAAAGTATACTCTGCCACAGAATAACCATCGGCTGCAGAAACCCAAATTTTCCTGTGTCAAGTTTTTCTTCATAGAGAGAAACACAGACATTGTGCTGTGCAATAAATGGAGTGTGTACAAAAAGTGGAAGGAAATAGTTGTTGGGGCAGGACTAGATAAATCAAGGGGCTCCAGAAAGGAGAGACCCATAAAGAGATAATGGGATAAGTGAGGCCTAGGCGAGAATCCTGAAGGCCAAGCTTGGAAGTATGGGTCTGACTCCTCAAATTGTAGGGAGTCAGCCTGGGGGGTACTGCCTAGTCCTCTTGGAAATTTCCCTGGGCAACGAGGGTCCTGGTGCCCTACCTCTCCCTCTTCTACCCAACCTCCAGTCCTGGGTACGTAGAATAAAAAGGGAGCCTCCAAAGAGAAATAAAGTAGCTGAAAGAGGACATCACGGGATCGTGGTTCCTGGTCTCCATCAGGGTAGGAAGGAAACTCTCCGTGAAGTAGCTGCCAGCCTCAGAGCAGCAAGAGGATGAGTTCTGTCATTCAGCAGCTATACAGCTTCAGTGATCTAAATCTAGGGATCCACAACCTCTCAAAACAAGCCTCAATCCTTGTTACCCAGAGTTTTAGATTTAGGAGATGAAGATGGTCCCATGTCATCCTCACAGAGAATTCCCTCAGCTGAGTTCCCCAGTGGCTACGGGAATGGGAGGAGCATCACAGAACAGAAATACCTCTAACGGACTAACTGGATGCCACCGGCCTCCTCTTGCCTCCCACTGGCTTTTGACAGAATACTCAGCCAAAGGAACACTTAGAACTAGGGACTCATGTCCCAGTTGCCTCCCCACCCAAGCTCCAGTCCTTCCTTCCCTCTACTCCCAATCCTAACTTCCCCCTTTCTTAACTCCCCATCATGAACTTCTAGCTTTCTTCCACCATGTATATCCCTGCCTAGAGAGTAGGGCTTTAGAAAGGTTCTGGTCACTGCTCTGTTCTCTGGTTCCACATCTCAAGTAATCCATGAGGAATCTCCTAGGCAGCCTAACAGCAAACTCAGTGAGGGGAGAAGCCTCTACTCTGCTGGAGATGGGACCTTTGGAGAGACCCTGAGCCTTCCTCCTTACCCTCTGGTGCTTCCAGGATGTGAATGAAACATGGAGCCTACGCTTCCCAGAGCTGTATGAGCCAGGCCAGCACAACCTGTATTTCAACAAGAAGGAATTTGTGAAGTGTTTGTTGCATGGGATCTACAGTTCCTTTGTGCTGTTCTTTATCCCTATGGGGACTGTTTACAATTCAGTGCGCAAAGATGGGAAGGAGATCTCCGACTACCAGTCCTTCTCCCTGATAGTGCAGACCTCCTTGCTCTGTGTGGTCACAATGCAGGTGTGGCCGGTGGTGGGGTAAGGGGATTGCATGGGGAGCCTGTCTGGAAGAGAGGAAGGGAAGGAGGGAGGGGAGGCAGAAAGGGAGTGTCCCCTTTTATGAAATGGGAGAAGGGAGGTGACTGAAGATCCTGGGTTGTAGACTAATGTACATAAGAGGGTGCTTTTCAGATTACACTGGAGACAACCTACTGGACGATGATAAGCCATGTCTTCACCTGGGGTAGCCTGGGTTTCTACTTTTGCGTCTTATTCTTCCTGTACAGTGATGGCTTATGCTTATTGTTCCCTGACATCTTCCAGTTCCTAGGTAATATTCTGCCCAGTGTGGCAAGGGGCTGGGGCTGGGGGTGGGAGTGTGAACCAAGTCTATTTGTTTATTAAATGTTTACTGAGCAGCTACTGCTATGTATTAGACTCCATGGATATAGATATGATTGAGACATGATCTCAGCCCTAAAAGGACTCAAAATCTAGCTAGCGAAAATACTTTACCTTATTAGAGTCTCTAAGATATTTTTAAGTTTCTTACCTAATTTGAGCGTTACAAGCAGACTGAGAGATAGACAGGGCAAGAATTATTGCACCACTTTAGAGACTGGAAGTTTTTTTTAATGACTCAAATCTAGGCCTCCTGACTCCCAGTCAGATGTCCTTCCTACTATGACATAATGCCTTCTTAGCTCCTGTATTAATTTTCCCCTCTCTCATCTCCACTCTGATGAGGACAAAATAACAGACAGATGTTACTGTATATAACTGGTTCCTATTTTTTGTCAAGCCACTCATTTTTCCCCTCCAAAACCCCCCATCCCATTTTTGTGTCTCGGTCAGTGCTCTAGGACTCCTAGAACCTACCCTCACCGCTGCTGCCTTGCCTGGCCTTTAGGGGGAGACAAAGGCATGTGAATTCACAGTGACTGGCTACACCAAGGACCTCAGTACAGTCCTTTAGTGTTTATATTTTTCTCAGGAGACTAAACTGTTTCCAAATCAGTAACTTCTTTCTTTGGGCTGAAGAAGTACCTAAGTTCAGGCTGACAGCCCCCTCCCTCCAGGCGTTGGTCCCGCCTTCCCTTTCTGGCTCTTTGTTTACAGGTGTGGCCAGGAACACTCTGAACCTGCCACAGATGTGGCTGAGTGTTATCCTCAGCATAATCCTCTGCATGTTGCCTGTGATTGGGTACCAGTTTCTCAAACCACTGTTCTGGCCCGTCAGCGTGGACCAGGTGAGTGCAACAGGAATCTATCCAAATAGAATTCATGACCCTCTTAGCCTTTGCCTCTATGGATAAAAATCCTGTCCCCCATGCTCTGACTATAGATTATTGACAGAATTCATCACTGCATGAGACATCCACTGCCATACCCAATCCGGACCAAACTGAAACACACAGCCTCTCGACGCTCTGCCTACGCGTTTTCCCACAAACAGGGCTTTGGGGCCCTCATCACTTCCGGCAAGACCGTGAAGGCCAAATTGCCCAAGAGAAACAGCTTTCATTATAAAAAGTAGAGGTCTTTGGGGAAGCCCCAAAGGAGGCAGTCATTGCTCTTCCTCTCTTGGATTCACGAAACTTAATAAGGAGAGACTAGAGCCCCGGGAAACTAGCATAAACTCGCTCTTCCACTCTCACTGCAGGGGCTCAGCCTCTCCATTCCCTAGAAGGCTGTGCCCAAGTAAGGCAAGGTAAAGTAAAGAAAGAGCCCCAGACGTCTGTCAGAGTTACAGCATTTCAAGAAAAAGTCATGTCAGGCCTCCCCTTACCTTCCAAGTTCTAATCTGGACAAGCACATGTGGAGATACTGAGTGAAGAGGGGCAATGTGAGGAAGGGAAAAGAAAAGTAAGATCTAACAATCTTTCCCATACCCAGAGCAACCATAAAATTTGCCAGGGCCCCGCACAAGCAATTCACCCAGGCACCTTTCCTGGCTTCATCTGAGGTAATCAGAGTAAATCTTTTGCTGGCCTGGATACTAAAAGGAGGAGACAGCTGCGAACAGTTGGTCATAAGAAGCCAGAGGAGAGTTTCTAGACCAAAAAACGAATGGAGATTGTTCCTGCATTGGTAGGACAGCTCAAGATTTTGCCACCCTCTCTTCTCTTTGACCCAAGAACTGACACCTTTTCAGGCCTCAGAACTGGGACGGGAAATGCAGGGGATTTAAAAAAATCTTTTCTTGAGGGACATAAGCCATAACTGGTGAACATTTGTTTTCATTCCATAAAATTATTTTGAGAAGAAATTGTATGTACTTGAGAAACTGTTTCTAATAAGTTTATAGACAAGTAATAAACTGCTTATTTTGGAGTGGAGAGATTTGTATGGTCTGTTGGGGCCCCAGTGATAGTAACTCAGGCCAAGCAATAACATCAGTCTATAGATTCCTGACACCTGCCCCCTTTCAAATGAGACCAGTGTTTCCCTTCCCCAACTCTTTCTCTACTTCTTTACTTCTATTCCACTTTTCTTCCCAGTTACTAAACTCTGTCTTGGCCTCAGTATCTTTTAACTGTATATTTATATACTATTTGCACACCTTAAATATTCGTTCCCAAAGCTCAACCCTAGGTTCTCTGCTCATTTTTCTCTGTACACTTTTCCTGAGTGACTTCTTATAACGTCATGGTTTTATTTACCAAAAAAAAGAAGATTCTCAACTCTCTTTCTATCCTAGATCTCTCTTCTGAGGTCCAGATTCATTTATCAAACTGACTCTAAGACACTTCACTTAGTTGAATCTCAGGGAACTCACCAACCTGTATTAAATATATTCCTCCCAAATTTCACCCCAGGATGTCATTACTGTCATCTGAGTCACCCAAGGCAGAATACTATACTCTTCCTGTATAGTCTGATGTCTAATAAGTCATCAAGTAATATAAATTCAGCATCTCCACTGCCTTGCTTTCAGTTTCCTCCTTTATTACCACTGCCCTTGTTCATATTTGGATCATCTCTCACCTGGATTACTGCAGAAAATCTCCCCACTCATCTTTCTGGCTTTCCCCTGTCTAAAGTATCACCAGTACCATTTCCAGAGTCATCTTTCTGAACTGCAAACTTGACTGTGTCAAGCCCCAGCTTAGCATCCTCTAAGAGTCTTGCACACCTCAGGATCTAGTTAAAATCTGCATGTTTTGTTGTTGGGCCCTCTCTAGCGTTGTCTTCTACTTCTCCCCCATCTGCATTCACTCCAGTCATGCTATTTCTGGTCTTCTTGTCGTCAGCATACTGTTGTCATATCCTAACATGCTTTCCCTACTCCCTTCTTCATCTAGCAAACTTCTAGTCACCCTCCAGAAACTCAGAATAGTTGGAACTAAATAGAAGTAATGGTTGAACAACATTGTGAATGTACCAAGTGCCACTGCATTGTATACTTAAAAAGGGTTATGAGAATGTTTTGTGTTGGGAGAATTTTACCTCGATTTTAAAAAAATAAATAAACACTCAGATTAGGCACTGTCTCCTGTAAGAGCTTACCCTAATTCCTCAGTGTGACTTTTATATGTCCAATGTATTCGGTTACTCCCCTGTATATAAATGTCACCATCAGTGATATTTATCACAAGGAATTATAATCACTAATTTACCTGTCTGTGTACAATATATAATGGGTCTTTAATAAATATCTGTTGAATAAATTTAAATTAGCTTCTCTATTTTTGTTTCCCTGATAGCACTACCACCCAGTTGCTCAAACCAAAAAACTAGAAGTCTTTCTAGACAGCTCCCTTCCGTTCCTCTAATCCAATCTATCCTGTCACTTTGTCTTAGAAATATCTTTAAGTCTTTCTCCTCATATTTGTTCCCAATCCCATAAATTTCATTGTTCCTTGCCTAGACTGTGCCAACATCCTCCTCTCAGATCTCCCTGCCTCTGATTCTGCTTATTCCCAACTCATTATCCACACCACAGAGAATGATCTTTCAAAAATCCAAATCAGATCATGTCATTTGCAGTTTAAAGTCCATTAGTGAATTATCAGAGCTTTCCTGCCTTTGGCAGTGCCTACCTCTCCAGCTTCATTGTCACTTTCTGCTGCATGTACAAAATTATTTGCAATTCCCCCAAAGGTCCCACTGTCTTCAGCAGCCACTGTGCCTTGGCCCTTTCTGTTCTCTCCTCTTAGAATACATTCTTTCCTTTGTCTAGCTAAGGTCTATCTGATTTTCAACCTCAGTAGCTTTAGTTGCTTCCTCTGGGAGCCTTCACTGACACCCAATTCCCTACTCTGAGTTGTTTGCCTCTTCCTTGCACAAGACCACCTTATACATTTTTCTTATTTTTGGTTCCCATGATTTGACTGTGTATCATTTACATGCCTATTTTACTGTTTTCTCCTCTGCTAGGCCATGATGATCGCCTTGAGAATAACAGTTGTTTCATTTTTTAATTTGAATAACTAAGCAAAATGCTAACGCTTGGATTATTAATGTTTTTCAATTAGTAAGTAAATGAATGAAATCTGCTACCTTTTATTTTTCCTAAAACTGTCTTTTACCTGTCCTTTCGATGTGAATTTTATCCTTCAGGATCTAGTTTCCATTTATACTTAGCAGGCATCTTTTTATGAAACACAGTCACTCATGGCCTCCTGACTAGAGCCATTGCTCTTCCTCCCTTAGATTTACACAACTTAAGAAGAAATAAGAGCCCCTGGAAACCAGTGTAATACCACACTTCCACTCTCACTCCAGGGGCTCAACCTTTTCATTCCCTAAAAGGCTGTGCCTGGTAAGGCAAAGTAAGGTAAAAAATAAGCCCCAGACATCTGTCACAATTACAGCATTTCAAAAAAAAGTCATGTCAGGCCTCCTCTACCAACCCTTCCAAGTTCTAATCTGGACAAGCACATGTGGAAGTGAAACTGTTTACCACGGATTGCTACTCAAACCCATGTGCTGGGACTCGAACCATCCAAAACCCAGTCTGGGAGTTGAACCCACATGGCTGGGACTCAAACCCAGCCAAAACATTGCTTGGGACTTGACCCACGTGGCAGGGACTCAAACCCAGCCAAAACCCACAGTACCTGGTTTCTGGACCTAATGAAGCTCAGGTTCTTGATATCTCAACACAGAAAGAATTTGGTGAGAGACAAAGTGATAGGTAAGAAGTGGATTTATTCACATACAGAGAGAAGCAAACTCCACAGACAGAGTGTGGGCCACTACAGAAGATGAGTGCGGCCTTTAAATGTGGCATGGTTAGTTTTTATAGGCCGGGCAATTTAATATGCTAATGAGTGGTAGGATTCCAACTATTTGGGGGAAGGGGTGGAGATTTCCAGGATTTGGGCCACTGCCCTTTCCTTGATCTCTCAACAGTGCCTTGGAACTGTCATGGCACTTCTGGCTGTGCCATTTCACTTGCTGATCTAGTTTTGCCTGCTATCATGATCCCATTTGATTCTGGTTGGTATATGTTGTGTGAATTCTTTCAAAAGTTGTGCCCTGCCCCTTTCCCTCCTGTTAAAGAAGTAATGGGTGAAAAGGGGGAATGTGAGGAAGGGAAAAGAAGGATCTAATAATCGTTCCCATACCCAGAGCAACCATAAAATTTGCCAGGGCCTGGCACAAGCATATTCACCCAGGCAGCCTTACCAGGTTTATCTGAGGGATTCAGGAAGAGTCTTTTGCTGGCCTGGATACCAAAAGGAGGAGGCAGCTGTGAACAATTGGTCATAAGAAGCCAAAGGAGAGTTTCTGGACCAGAAAAAGAATGGAGATTGTTCTTGCCTTGGTAGGACAGCTCAAGATTTTGCCTCCTTCTCTTCTCTTTGAAGAGTGACTGAGGAGATACCCCATGTCCAAGGGCAGAGGAGAAGCCACAGCAAGATGGTAGGAGGGGTGAAACTGCATTTTGAATCAAACCCCATACCCACCAGAGATGCTCAGAGGGCTCAAACATACCTTGTATGCATCAGGACCCAGAGACCCCACAGAAACTGAGACAGAACTGTGTTTGAGTATCTCCTGAGGAGGTATAGCATGGCCATTGATGACACGCCCCAGGCTGAGCACTTCCCTGGTGGCCCAGATGGTAAAGCATCTGTCTACAATGCAGGAGACCCGGGGTCGATCCCTGGGTCAGGAAGATCCCCTGGAGAAGGAAATGGCAATCCACTCCAGTACTATTGCCTGGAAAATCCCATGGACAGAGGAGCCTGGTAGGCTACAGTCCATGGGGTCACAAAGAGTCAGAGACAACTGAGCCTCAAACCAGTAATTCCTTAACCCCCAAAGCTTCTAGTCAAGTTGAAGTCCTCAGTATTCTTGTCTTGAGAACCCCATAAACAGTATGAAAAGACAAAATGATAGGATACTGAAAGAGGAACTCCCCAGGTCAGTAGGTGCCCAATATGCTACTGGAGATCAGTGGAGAAATAACTCCAGAAAGAATGAAGGGGTGGAGCCAAAGCAAAAACAATACCCAGTTGTGGATGTGACTGGTGATAGAAGCAAGGTCTGATGTTGTAAAGAGCAATACTGCATAGGAACCTGGAATGTTAGTTCCATGAATCGAGGCAAATTGGAAGTAGTCAAACAGGAGATGGCAAGAGTGAACGTCGACATCCTAGGAATCAGCGAGCTAAAATGGACTGGAATGGGTGAATTTAACTCAGATGACCATTATATCTACTACTGTGGGCAGGAATCCCTTAGAAGAAATGGAGTAGCCATCATGGTCAACAAAAGAGTCCAAAATGCAGTACTTGGATGCAATCTCAAAAACGACAGAATCATCTCTGTTCGTTTCCAAGGCAAACCATTCAATATCACAGTAATCCAAGTCTATGCCCCAACCAGTAATGCTGAAGAAGCTGAAGTTGAATGGTTCTATGAAGACCTACAAGACCTTTTAGAACTAACACCCAAAAAAGATGTCCTTTTCATTATAGGGGACTGGAATGCAAAAGTAGGAAGTCAAGAAACACCTAGGGTAACAGGCAAATTTGGCCTTGGAATTGGAATGAAGCAGGGCAAAGGCTAAGAGTTTTGCCAAGAGAATGCATTGGTCATAGCAAACACCATCTTCCAACAACACAAGAGAAAACTCTACACATGGACATCACCAGATGGTCAACACCGAAATCAGATTGATTATATTCTTTGCAGCCAAAGATGGAGAAGCTCAATACAGTCAGCAAAAACAAGACCAGGAGCTGACTGTGGCTCAGATAATGAACTCTCCTTATTGCCAAATTCAGACTTAAATTGAAGAAAGTAGGGAAAACCACTAGACCATTCAGCTATGACCCAAATCAAATCCCTTATGGATTATACAGTGGAAGTGAGAAATAGATTTAAGGGACTAGATCTGATAGGTAGAGTGCCTGATGAACTACGGACGGAGGTTCGTGACATTGTACAGGAGACAGGGATCAAGACAATCCCCATGGGAAAAAATGCAAAAAAGCAAAATGCCTGTCTGGGGAGGCCTTAGAAATAGCTGTGAAAAGAAGAGAAGCAAAAGGCAAAAGAGAAAAGGAAAGATATTCCCATTTCAATGCAGAGTTCCAAAGAATAGCAAGGAGAGATAAGAAAGCCTTCCTTAGTGATCAATGCAAAGAAATAGAGGAAAACAGAATGGGAAAGACTAGCGATCTCTTCAAGAAAATTAGAGATACCAAGGGAACATTTCATGAAAAGATGGGCTCGATAAAGGACAGAAATGGTATGGACCTAACAGAAGCAGAAGATATTAAGAAGAGGTGGCAAGAATACACAGAAGAACTGTACAAAAAAGATCTTCATGACCCAGATAATCACGATGGTGTGATCACTGACCTAGAGCCAGACATCCTGGAATGTGAAGTCAAGTGGGCCTTAGAAAGCATCACTACGAACAAAGCTAGTGGAGGTGATGGAATTCCAGTTGAGCTATTTCAAGACCTGGAAGATGATGCTGTGAAAGTGCTGCACTCAATATGCCAGTAAATTTGGAAAACTCAGCAGTGGCCACAGGACTGGAAAAGGTCAGTTTTCATTCCAATCCCAAAGAAAGGCAATGCCACGGAATGCTCAAACTACCACACAATTGCACTCATCTCACATGCTAGTAAAGTAATGCTCAAAATTCTCCAAGCCAGGCTTCAGCAATACATGAACCGTGAACTTCCAGATGTTCAAGCTGGATTTAGAAAAGGCAGAGGAACCAGAGATTAAATTGCCAACATCTGCTGGATCATGGAAAAAGCAAGAGAGTTCCAGAAAAACATCTCCTTCTGCTTTATTGACTTTGCCGAAGCCTTTGACTTTGTGGATCACAACAAACTGAGGAAAATTCTTCAAGAAATGGGAATACCAGACCACCTGACCTGCCTCCTGAGAAACTTATATGCAGGTCAAGAAGCAACAGTTAGAACTGCACATGGAACAACAGACTGGTTCCAAACCAGGAAAGAAGTACATCAAAGCTGTATATTGTTACCCTACTTATTTATCTTATATGCAGAGTACATCATGAGAAATACTGGACTGGATGAAGCACAAACTGGAATCAAGATTGCTGAGAGAAATATCAATAATCTCAGATATGCAGATGACATCACTGATATGGCAGAAAGTAAAGACGGACTAAAGAGCTTCTTGATGAAAGTGAAAGAGAGTGGAAAACCTGGCTTAAAGCTCAATATTCAGAAAACTAAGATTATGGCATCTGGTCCCATCACTTCATGGCAAATAGATGGGGAAACAGTGGCAGACTTTATTTTGGGGGGCTCCAAAATCACTGCAGATGGTGACTGCAGCCATGAAATTAAAAGACACTTGCTCCTTGGAAAAAAAGTTATGATCAACCTAGACAGCATATTAAAAAGCAGAGACATTACTTTGCTGACAGAGGTCCATCTAGTCAAAGCTATGGTTTTTCCCATAGTCATATATGGATGTGAGAGTTGGACTATAAAGAAAACTGAGTGCTGAAGATGCTTTTGAACTGTGGTGTTGGAGAAGACTCTTGAGAGTCCCTTGGACAGCAAGGAGATCCAACCAGTTCATCCTAAAGGAAATCAGTCCTGAATGTTCATTGGAAGGACTGATGCTGAAGCTGAAACTGCAATACTTTGGCCACCTGATGTGAAGATCTGACTCATTTGAAAAGACTCTGATGCTAGGAAAGACTGAAGGCAGGAGGAGGGGAGCACAGAGGATGAGATGGTTGGATGGCATCACCAACTCGATGGACATGAGTTTGAGTAAACTCCAGGATTTGGTGATGGACAGGGAGGCTTGATGTGCTGCAGTCCATGGTGTCACAAAGAGTCGGACACATCTGGTGGACTAAACTGGACTGAACTTCTCTTTGACCCAAGAACTGACACCTCTTCAGGTCAATAATATCCCCCCAAACTCCTGAACATTTGGCACCCTCCCTGATGGCTCATATGCATCTTGGGAGAGTTGAGTCTTGGTCTCTACTAAGGAGCCAATGGCAATCCACTCCAGTATTCTTGCTGGGAAAATTCCATAGAGGAATTCCTATTCCACAGGGTAAAGGAGCCTGGCGAGGTATAGTCCATTCAGTCACAAAGAATTGGACATGACTTTTTTTTCAAGGATCCAAAACAGCAGATGCTTCTTTCCAAGGTGAAGTTTTAGATAACCATGTAAGACTTGCCAAAAAATCGGATATGAAAAGTCTCGAAGTCTTAATTCCTTACCCACCTTGAGAAAGGGGCCAGAAATTCAGACATTGGAAGAGTATCCTTGGAGAGAATTACTGGTGAGCTTTGAGTCCCACCCTCAGTTCAGTTTTGAAAGGGTATAAGGAAATTACTTGCCAAGATTGATACAGTTAATGGGTGGAGGGATACAGAGAACTCATGCCTGACTCATACCTGGAAAATCTCAAAAGTGAGAGAAGAGCTAGCTATTTGTTCTACGGCAGAGCAAGAGGAGATATTAATAGTGGTGGTGAGATTGGCATTGTTTTTCAGCACAAGTGGTTCATGAGTGCTCCCCATAGATCAGACATGAGCCATAAAAGAAACCTAGTTAGGGTTTCTTTATCTGGTCGCAGAGACCATCTGAAAGGTTGAGGAGACTTCCCCAGAAGGAAGCAAGAGATATGGTGTCAAATGCCTGGATATTTCTAAATAGATAGAAGGTTGCCTGAGGGTGGGATTGATTGCCTGTCTAAGAGCATGAGGTAAATTTTCTATATCTTGATTTCAGAGGTGGTTACATGGATGTATGTATACATTTGTCAAAACTCATCAAACTGTACACTTAAAATCTGTGCATTTTATTGTGCATAATTATATTTCAGTAAAGTTGATTTTTTAACTGCCTACTGCTACTGCTGCTGCTAAGTCGCTTCAGTCGTGTCCGACTCTGTGCGACCCCATAGACGGCAGCCCACCAGGCTCTCCGTCCCTGGGATTCTCCAGGCAAGAACACTGGAGTGGGTTGCCATTTCCTTCTCCAATGCATGAAATTGAAAAGTGAGAGTGAAGTTGCTCAGTCGTGTCCGACTCTAGCGACCCCATGGACTGCAGCCTACCAGGCTCCTCCATCCATGGGATTTTCCAGGCAAGAGTACTGGAGTGGGGTGCCACTGCCTTCTCCATTTTAACTGCCTAGAGATTTCTAAAGGAGCTATAAGTGATCAGCTAGAGGAGCTGAATTCACTCACCTTAAAGTAAATTGGTATAGGAGAAATATCTACACCAACAAAGAAAGAATCTGTCAAAAAAAATGGATTTTAGATACCTGCCAAACACTAAAACTAGTCTGTGACAGTATTAGTCAAGTAAGAACCTTCTTCTCCCTCCACCCTGCTCAAACACCTGAGAAAGAAGATTAGCAAACTGGGGCATGGAAAAGAGATAAGTGAGGAACGATAGACATCTACTAAGCCTCACTGAACGTGACCATCTGCAATAGGGCCAAGCTGAGAGATAAGAAAAACTCTCATTTTAAAGTATGAAATTTAAAAAATACTTTCATTACCTTAGGCATCTTAAATATTCAAAGTAACAAGTACTGATTGCTACCTTAAAATGACCAGAAAATTCATAAAGTCTCACGCAATAGGTTAAGAGTAGGAGACAATATAAAATGGTTTCATGGTTATAGGCTTCCTTGGTCATTCAGACAGTAAAGAATCTGATACTGACCCCACAAATTGCCATTCTTTCAAAGTTCCAATTACACACACACACACACACACACACACACACACACACACACACTGCCTTCTATCACATTCATCCATATACAATTATTTATTGAGTGTCTGCCATGTCTGGGCACTGTTCTATATGCTGCCCATACAGTGAAAGACAACAAAAAAGATTTCTACTCTCACGGAGCTTACCTTCTAGAAGAAGAGACAGTATCAAAGTAAACAAGATCATTCAGATAGTAAGTGCTATGAAGATACTACAGTAGCTGCTTTAACAGTGAGAGACTGTGAGTGGGGAGGTGTAGCTAACTTTCTGACCACCTTTTTTGGTGGTCAGAAAAGGACTTTCTGAGGAAGTAACATGTGACATGAGACTTGAATGACTAAAAGGATTTAGCTTTGCAAAAATCTAATGGAAGGACATTCAAGTCCCTAAGATAGGAGCAAGCTTTGTATGTAAGAAACCTAAGTCTAATGTGGATAAAACATTGTGAGCAAAGAGGAGAGTGGTTGGAGAGGTATGATAAGATGCAGTGGAAGACTTTAAAGCCAGTTTGAAAAGATTGTTTAAGCCATTCTATGGGCAATAGGACTGTAAAAGTGACATCAGAGAGATTAGGAGGAAGTTACAATTGTCTAAGCATGGAATGGTGGTGGCTTAGACTATGGAAGCAGTGAAGAAATAAGTGGATGAGTAGAAGATGCATTTTGAAGATAAAACCAAAGGACTCTGTGGGTTAGCTGCAGAAGATGCAGGCACTGGTTTATCAAATAAGCCCCTTGATTTACTCAACGGTGCTAAATCCATAGATTACTAGCTCTTCCCACTCAGCTCTTGGTGACGGGATGAGTCATGTTCATGCCAGTTGACTCCACTAGTCCTAGCCACAGTTGGCCAAGAGTGGATATGTGACCCCAATCTATGTTATCTTTCTTGTAATTAGAATTCTGAGAAGTTAAGTCAGTGATGAGAATAGTTGCTAAAAGGTCATATAATTTCAGAAAGAGAGGTGGTCATGACTTGCTCTAAGTATGAAGATGAGTGGGCAATGTGTCTGGTTTTTAGAGAGAAGAATAAAACAAAAAGAGAAACAGATGAGACATTATTTCATTTCAGGAGAGTACCCCTTGAGGGGTTTTCTGAAGTTGGATGGGTTATGAGATCTTTTCACTTGAGCTAGATGGAATAACTGCCAAAAGCAAAAAGAGAGAGGTGATTCTAGCATACATAGGCCAGGTTTATACTTGTTCCTCATCTACAGTGTCTCAGGAATAGGGAGAGATCGTGGGACAAGTTGGCTTATCCTGCGATTTTAAGAACTTTGGGGGAAAGACCATATTTACCACTGCCAGAAACAGAGAAACAAGGGAGCATTGTCCTAGATCCAACATTTCCCTGTAATCCTAGCTCCAAATCTTCTAAGAGGTGTACAAAGGGTTTTGGAGAAAACTCAGCATTTGGAGGATCCTGGGAGTCATCTGAGGCTATTTGCTCTTCTTTACCTCCAACCTCCAGTGACACATTAAATTAATCGTTAAGTCCTCTAGAGTCTATACCCTTAATATCTCTTGAATCTATATCCTCATATCTAACCCCTTAGCCACTGCCCTAATTCACACCCTCCCATTTCTCATCACAATTACCACAGTCTCCTAACTGGTCTCTTTCCTCTAAGTCAGTATCCACACTGTGACTGAAGTGAGGTTTCTAAAGTTCGTATCTGTTCAAATACTGATAATATTGCAGAATATTTCTGCCTTTAACAATGCAAATAATTCCTTCTCTCGGTGATGCAAATTAATTTTGTCTGGAAGAGAATTTACATTTATAAAAGTCAAATACCCTTGTGAATCAGTCTTAGTGTCTTATTGGTTCTTTCATTAATTAGTGAAATATGGCTTTATTTTATATTTGTATAAGGCTCATGATTTTAACTTTTTGAAAATTATCCCATAACACAAATAACAGGAAGTAACCCACATTTGCTGAGGTCAAAAATAAAACCATATGAATGGATAGAAGGATGCATCATCAACCCAGGATAAGAGTTAAACGGCCTCAGTGAGAAGTAGAATCAGCTACTGGAGGCCCCAAGAATCTGGGGAGTAGTCTGTGTCTTCACTTGACTCCTCTCTAGGCAACAGACTGATACTTCTCAGCAAATTGGTTTTTTCTGCAACTCAGGCCATTTGACAAGTAAAATTTGACACCACTCTCAAATTTTCATGGTAAGTCTGCTGCTGCTAAGTCACTTCAGTCGTGTCCAACTCTGTGCGACCCCATAGACGGCAACCGTGAGTAAAAGTGTAATTCTCTCTCCCCCAAGTCCAAATTCTCAGGGAAAGGGTTCCAATTGGCATAGCTTAGGCTAAGGCCCCACCCTGGACCCTTTATCTGTACAAACATGCAGTTTTTCACTGGTCTCCCTGACTAAAGCCCTCTCCACTTTTCCCCCAGAATTGTAGTTCTAAAATTCATATTTGATTTACCATCCTGCCTTGAGATAAAATATTTCTCCACTGCTTACTGGATGAGTCCCAGCTCCTTTGTTTGTCATGGAAGGCTCTTCATTATCACATCCCTGACCATCTTTGCTATACTCTCTGCATCGGTCCCACATCTCGATCATATCAGTTGCTTTGCCCCATTGTTCTTATATGCATGCTTCCCCCACACCTTTTATCTCCCACTCATTATTCAAAGCTCAGCTCACATGACTTTTGTGAGGCCTGAGGATGTATTACACAATATGACATTTATCTGCTTCCTTGACTGTGACCTAACAAGCCTGGGAGTGCCTAGAGCACAGGATCTCAGACTCTCTTTCACAAAGGATGGAACCTAGTGAGGTTCTAATAACTATTCATTGAAAGCCCACCTGCCCCCACCCCCCTTTGGATACAAGAAGACAACAGTCTTCAGTGTCTCACATACACATACACCCTGCCTAGGAGCAGGAAGCACATGAGTTCTGATAAAGAAAAAAATATTCATTACACTTGTTAAAGATGGTAAGGCAAACTTTATTTGCAGGGGCGGGGCAGGGGGGAGGGTAGGGAGGGGCCGGGGATCAGGGAATAGCTATAGGAACCACTGCAATGAGGTGCTGCAGTAGGGGAGAGATTGAGCTCAACTCAGACCCCAACAAAGACAAGTGATAATTTATTAGCAGGGTAGCAGCAGGGTAGAGATCAGTGGCTGGAAAATTACAGCCTTCATCTATTCTGGCTGCTATAATAAAACACCAGGGACTCCCCTGGTGGTCCAGTGGTTAGCCTTTGTGCTCCCAATGCATGGGGCAGGGGTTTGGTCCTTGGTTGGGACCGAAGGTCCTGCATGCTGCATGCCGTGGCTAAAAAACACACCACACTACAGACTGGGTAGCTTATAAGCAAATTTCTTAGAGTTCTAGAAGCTATAAGTCTGAGACCAAGGTGCCAGCATGGCCACTAGGTGCTCTCTGGTCAGCTACTTCCCCATCTGAAGGACTGGGCTAGGGAGCTCCATGAGATATCTTCTGTGACGCTACTAATCCTAATCATGCAAGATCCTCACGACCTAATCACCTCTCAAAGGCCCCACCTACTAATGTTTGGGGGTTAGGATTTCAACATACGAATTTTGGAGGGACATGAACATAGCATTTACTAAGAAGAAACATCAGAGGAAAGGGGGATTCTTGGTAGATCAACTCAACAGAATTCTTGCTGAAAGCAGGCCAAGGTGATAAATACCAAGGACGGTCAGATATCAAGAGCGGAGAATTTCCAATAAACCGATTTAAAGGGATTCTTGCTTAAACTGGATTCTACAAGGACAAAGAGGGAAGCCCAAAGTCAAGCCTGGTCCAGGGCCGACTCAGAAGAACCTGACTAAATTTTTGGCCAGAGGAGACAGTCTTTGTTCCGTTCTAGACTTTACCAGGCTTCTTCATCCTGGCTATGCTGGGGTGCTTTTAAAAATATCAAGGCTGGGCACCACCCAACCCCTACTCCACCCTACCCGTGCTTCTGGATCAATTGGTCTCTGCTGAGGTCAGGCTTTAGTTTTGTCTTTCTATTTTTCCCAAGAGGTTGTACTGCGGTGTCAGGCAGAGAATCGCTCCATTAGGCGACGGCGGATGCGCAGATGCACCTGCCTTCCACACGCCAGTTAAGCCGCGCGCGAGGGTTTTCTAGGTTCCAGCACACCCCAGCCACTTAGCCGGCACCACCCCGAAGGGGCGGGGCCCAGGCCGCAGAAGGCGGGGCCACGGCTGAAGCTCAGCCGCTCCCCTCTCGGGAAAGCACTGCGCGTGACTCGCGGCGCTCAGTGCAGAGGGAGCCAGGAGGTGGGCGATCACCCCCACTGGCCCAGAGGGCCGAACTACTGGCCGTCCCAAGGGGCGGCAGGAGGGCAATTCAGATCGGACCATCGGCGCCACAGCTGCAGGGGAGGACCGGGCGTTACCAAGCTGTCTGAGAGAAGGGGGACGACTGCTTGTCCCGGCTGCAACGCGACCCCTGCAGGGCGCGAGACGCTGCCGCTGCCTGCGCGATAGGACCACGCCGAGGCGAGAAACCAGGTAGGACGCGTCTTTGGGGCAGGCGAGATCCCGGAGATCCGCTGTCCTCGCGTTCCAAATGATCCCTTGGGAGAAAGGCCCTCAGTTTGCTCACCTATCCAGTCCTTAGCGCGCCCTCCCTTCCCTTCAGCCCTTCGCCCTCGTCCCGTCAGCCCCACCCTTCGGTCTTGCTTGACCCTCTGGACCAACCTCATCTTCAGTCCTATTCCTTCAGTTCCGCCATCCACTAAATCCTCAGTCACCCAGGACAAGCCATCCTTTGGGGCGTCACCTCAGGTCCACCCTAACCGTCTCCTCAAACTGTCCCTTCGAGACACCCCCTCAGCTGACTCGCGCCCAGGGGTCATCGTTGTCCCCACATCTCCTGTGACGGCCCTGGAGGAGCGCGCGTGGCCGCTCAGCACCCAACCCGGCGACTGCGGCGAGAGTCCTCTGCACGCCGGGTCCTTTGCACCCTCCGCCCCTTTGGCCCCTGGTTCCCACCTTGATGCCTGTTTGAGCCGGGCTGGGATCGCTCTCTCACATCCAGTTTTACCTTGGGAAAACCTGTGGCCTGGCATTTTGCCAGCCCACTGCTACCGCTCTTACCTGCTGCAAAGGGTATCGTGATACCGTTGCCCAGGGCTGCCTTGGGATGCCAGGCTGGCCCTGAGGACACCAGGGGGCTGCCCTGGAGGCAAGGACCGTACACAATTCATGTGTATCTCCAGTGCCCAGCACAGTGCCTGGCACATGGTAGACTCGGTAAATATTTGATGGGTGAGTGAATGAATGAAACCAATGCAGAGGCTGTGAGGCAGTGTTTCATGGGAAGACGTGTCACTAGTTACATGAATTGGGGGGAAAAACGAAGGGCGTCAGGGGATTACTTGCGGTGCTCATGGTGGGAGCATAAAACTGAACATACTCAGTCTCTCAGTTCATGCATCTAATTTCATTTACATAGAAGCTTCTTTTTATTAGCTGTTTTACCTTTATGTTTACCAAAAAGAAAAAATTAAGGTCCAAGGCTGCAGAAATTTTTATTGGTCAGTCCTTCAGTGGCTGCCCAGATAATCTTTAAAGAGCTTTACCCAGGTGACCCCCCTCCTCTTGCCCTAGAGACTAACTGCTCCCTCTAGGGAAGAATTGTGGAGGCTAGCCACATCCTTCAAACCTGATTCAGTGTACCTGATCAGCTGGTGCTTCAGGACAGGTTGGAAGAATGACCTCAGTTACTTTACCCTTTTAATTCTTGGATACCTCCCCTTCCCCTGCCTCCAATGGAGAGGGGAGACATCCCAGCCTGGCCTAGTGTGAGACTTATCAAAGATTCCTAAATACTACTATAGTATGATCAGGCCATATGAGCCATTTATATCTCAGTAGACCAGCATCAGGCAGGGATTACCACTATCTGAACAGTGTCAGTAATAAACAAGAACACAGGCCTTTTAAAGATGGGATTCTCAAAGAACAGAGAGCCTGAAATCTGTTTTTGTTGGTTCCTAAGAGGATGACATGAACAGATTCAATTTCCTGAAGCTAAGACAGGGTTTGGCGATCTCAATTTTGGCCCAGGGTCCGTGGGGAAATCGATGATACTGCTGACTGATGAAACAATGGCTGGAAAGCTGCAGGAGTTTATAAGAAGTAGTTGCCTGACGACTAGAGGCATTATTGTCACTGGGGCTCAGAGTACTGTTGTTCAGTCACTGAGTCGTGTCTGACTCTGTGACCCCATGTACTGTAGCACACCAGTCTTCTCGGTCCTTCACTATCTCCCTGGGCTTGCTCAAACTCTTATCTTTTGAGTCAGTGATGCCATCCAACCACCTCATCCTCCGTGACCGCCTTCTCCTCTTGCCCTCAATCTTTCCCAGCATCAGGGTCTTTTCCAATGAGTCAGCTCTTCACATCAAGTGGCCAAAGTATTGGAACTTCAGCATCAGTCCTTCCAATGAATATTCTGGGTTGATTGCCTTTAGGATTGACTGGTTTGATCTCATTGCTGTCCAAGGGACACTCAAGAGTCTACTCCAGCACCACAGTATGAAAGTGTCAATTCAGAGTATTGGTAGGTAAAAACTGTGACTGGAGTTTCTTGGGAGGCTCCGTGGAAATTAGTAATGGTAATGGTGTCAGGGAGTTGGGAGATCCCACCGCTGTCTCTGGTGTTCTGCTATGCCAGTCCCTCCTCACTCACATATGTGCTCAGTTGTATTCGACTCTGCGTGTCCCTCCTACTGTATGGCTGTAGAGCATTCTCCGTCATTGTTTCTCTTCTGCTTTGAGCCAGGTCAAAATCTGATTTCCTCTGATTTTTATGTTAAGTGCCTAAGGTCCCTTTTTGAGGCCAGTCCTTCCTGACTGGAAGCTGGGTATGCTCTCACTCATTTCTAGCTTTGGTTTATCCTTCTCTACTTTTTCTTTCTCCCATTCTCTGACTTTGTAACTTTAGAAAGTAAGTCTTGGATCACAGATACTCAAAGCAGGAAGGGGCTCCTGAGCAGAATTAAGCATGGAGTTTAGAGACCAGTACTTTTAATTTTTTTTTTTTTTTGGTTAACCAATATGTTTTTAATCAGCTTTTCTACACTAGTCTGTCTAGGTCCCTGTTGAGACCTCAGTATCCCCAAAACACTCTGGATTATTTATTTTCTCTTCACTTCCAATATGGCAGAGCATTGCCAGATAAAATACAGGATGCCAAGTTAAATTTGAATTTCAGATAAATAACAGAGTATCCCGTGTTTTTATTTGCTTCCTGTATTTTTATTTGCTTCCCTAGTTCATGGGAAGGTTTATGTGTTCTATTTTTCTCTGTGCAACTTTAGGACAATAACTCATCGTTTTTTTCTGTTACTCATACACAATGACTGAGCACTTAGTAAAAGTCAGTTGACTGAGATGGCTCACTGACTGCATGTTAGGGTAAGGGCAGGCTCTGTAGAGATAGTCCGTTGATCAGTGTTGAGGTTACCCAGAAAACACTCACTCAAACATTGACATATGATATTATAGTTCCTGTCAAATGAGTCTGTCATGCAAAATGAGTGTATTGTTTTGAATGACCACATATAAACATTGCTCTGAGATTGACTTCAGGGGGTGAGGGTGGAGAATGGGATGCATTCTAATGAAAAGTTATAACTCATAGCAGAATCTCTCTGGTATTACATTTATTCTTTTTTACTTAAGTTGTGGTAAAATTTATATAACATGAAATTTACTATTTAAACAGTTCTTAAACATACAATTCAGTGTCATTAAGTACATTCACATTGTTGTTCAGTCATCACCACCATCTATCTCCAGAACTTTTATCTTCTCAGACTAAAACTGCATACTCGTTAACAATAACTCATTTCCTGTTCTCCCAGCCCCTGACAACCACCATTCTACTTTCTTTCTCTATGATTTGACTACTCTTGGTACTACGTGTAAATTAATCATACAATATTTGTCTCTTTGTGACTGGTTTATTTCACTTAACAAAATGTCTTCAAGGTTCATCCATGTGGTAGCTTGCATCCCAATTTCCTTCCTTTTTAGGGCTGAATAATATCCGTTGCAAGTATATATCACATTATTTTTATCCACATAAAAGCTTGGGTTGCTTCCACTTTTTAGCTATTGTGAATAAAACTGCTTTGAACATTGGTGTACAGATATGAGTCCCTGTTTTCAATTCCATTGGATATATATCCAGAAATGGAACTGCTGAATCATATGGTAATTTTACATTTAATTTTTTGAGGAACTGCCTTACCATTTTTCACAGTGGCTGTACCATTTTACTTTCCCACCAGCAATGTCAAGCATTCCAGTTTTTCCACAGATTTGCCAACACTTATTTTGTGTTTTGTTTTTTTAAATAATAGTCATCCTAATGTGTCTGAGGGCTTCCCTGGTGGCTCAGACGGTGAAGCGTCTGTCTGCAATGCTGGAGTCCCAGGTTCGATCCCTGGGTTCGGGAAGATCCCCTGGAGAAGGAAATGGCAACCCACTCCAGTACTCTTGCCTGGAAAATCTCATGGACAGAGGAGCCTGGTAGGCTACAGTCCATGGGGTCACAAAGAGTTGGACGCTACTGAGCGACTTTACTTATTTTAATGGGTCTGAAGTGGTATCTCATTGTGGTTTTGATTTGCATTTTTCTAATGGCTTGTGATGTTTAGTATCTTTTCTTGTGCTTATTGGCTGTTTTTATATTTTCTTTGAAGAAAAGTCAATTAGAAATCCTTTGCCTGTTTTTAATTGGGTTATATCTTTCTATTGTTGAATTGTAAGAGTTCTTTATATATTTAGGATAGAAGTCCCTTATTATGATATTATGATTTGAAAATATATTCTCCCATTTCATGGGGTTGCCTTTTCACTCTTTTGTGATTCTTTGATACACAAAAGTTTTTAAATTTTGATGAGGTCCTGTTTACCTATTTTTTCTCTGTTTGTCTGTGCTCTTGGTGTAGCCAATAAATCATTGCCAAATTCAGTTCTTCTTTATCCATTCATCTGTCATGAAGCTTTTTCCCTACGTTTTCTTCCAAGTTTTCTTGAATAGATTTATCTCTTATGGTTAGGTCTTGATCTATTTTGAGTTAAATTTTGTATGGAGTGTAAGATAAGGGCCCATTCTTTTGCATGTGGATATCCAATTTTCCTAACACCGTTTGTTGAAGACTGTCCTTTCCCCTTTGAATAGTGTTGCCATTCTTGTTGAGTATCAATTGACCAGAAATGCCAGGTTTATTTCTAGGCTCTCTATTTTTTTTTTTTTATTGAGGTATAGTTGAATTACAGTGTTCAGCAAAGTGACTTGGTTATACATATATATACTTTCTTTTTCATATTCTTTTCCATTGAATATAGTTCCATGTGCTATACAGTAGGACCTTGTTGTTTATCCATTCTGTACATACCAGTTAGCATCTGCTAATCCCAAACTCCCAATCCACCCCTCCCACCCCCCACACCTTGGCAACCACCAGTCTATGCTCTATGCCCCTGATTTTGCTTCTGTTTCTTAGATTCATTTGTGTCATATTTTCAATTCCACATACAAGTGATATCATATGGTATTTGTCTTTGTCTTTCTGACTACTTCATTTAGTATGATAATCTCTAGTTGCATCCATGTTGTTGCAAATGGCATTATTGTGTTCTTTTTATGACTGAGTAGTGCTTCATGGCATCACTTGGATGGCATCACCAACTCAGTGGACATGAGTTTGAGAAAACTCCAGGCGATAGTGAAGGACAGGGAAGACTGGTGTGCTGCAGTCCATGGGTCACAAAAAGCCAGACACAACTTAGCGACAGTGCTTCACAGTATATACACACCACATCTTCTTTACCCACTCATCCGTCAGTGGACATTTAGGCTGTTTCCGTGTCTTGGCTACTGTGAATGGTGCTGCTGTGAACATAGGAATGCATGTATCTTTTTGCGTTATAGTTTTGTCTGGGTATATGCCCAGGAGTGGGATTGCTAGATCGTTTCATGGGCTTCCCTGGTGGCTCAGACAGTAAAGAAACTGCCTGCAATGCAAAAGACCCAGGTTCGATCCTGGGTCAGAAAGATCCCCTGGAGAAGGAAATGGCAACCCACTCCAGTATTTTTGCCTGGGAAATCCCATGGACAGAGGAGCCTGGTGGGCTACGGTCCATGGGGTCGCAAACAGTCAGACACGACTGAGCGACTAACACTTTCAACTTTTGTGGTAATTCTATTTTTAGTTTTCTGAGGAACCTCCATACAGTTTTCCACCGTGACTGCACAGCTTACATTCCCATTAATGGTGTAGGAGGGTTCCTTTCACCATTTGTTAGCATTTGTTACTTGTAGACTAAAAAAAAAAAAAAAAATTTCAATGGTTGGTTTGTTTGGCTGCACCAGGTCTGTTACAGAATGTGATTTCATAGTTATGGCATGTGGGACCTAGTGCCTCAACCAGGGATTGAACCCTGGCACCCAGCATTGGGAGCATAGAATCTCACCACTGGATCACCAGGGAAGTCCCCACCTTTAATGATGGCCATTCTGACCCTCATGAGGCAGTACCCTGCTCTTTTGATGACTGTAAGCTGTGTGGTAAGGAAGTATGACTCCTACAACTTTGTTCTGTTTTTCAACCTTTTTTTTAACTATTAAGGATCCCTTGTGATTTCATACAAATTTTAGAATGAATTTTTCTATTTCTGTAAAAATTACCATTAGGATTTTGAAAGGGATCTCACTGAATCTGTGGATTGCTTTGGGCAGTTGATATCTTTTCATTATTACAGAAAGAACACAGTGTTAGTTGCTTAGTCATGTCCAACTCTTTGTGACCACATGGACTGTAGCCCACCAGGCTTCTCTGTCCATGG
The DNA here is from genome assembly GCF_027580195.1 of Bos mutus. Taxonomy (NCBI): domain Eukaryota; kingdom Metazoa; phylum Chordata; class Mammalia; order Artiodactyla; family Bovidae; genus Bos; species Bos mutus. Next base: position 52,559,197 of record NC_091624.1, on the reverse strand, counting down.
GGTTCTCCAGGCAGGAATACTGGAGTGGGTAGCCATTCCCTTCTCCAGGGGATCTTCCCAACCTAGGGATTGAACCTGAGTTTCCCTCATTGCAGGCAGATTGTTTACTATCTGAGTCACCAGGGAAGCCTCATATAAGATCTACCCTCTTAACAAATTTTAAGTTTACAATATATTGTTTATTGTAGGTATATTGTTTTACAGCATATCTTTAGAGCTTATTCATCTTGCTTGACTGAAACTTTATACCCAATGAACAACAACTCCCCATTTCCCTCTCCCCCAGTCAGCTGTCATTCTACTCTTTGATTCATGAATTTAACTATTTTAGATTCCTGATATAAGTGGAATTGGGCAGTATTTGTCATTCTGTGTCATTCTGTGATTTAGCCTATTTCACTTAGCATAATTTCCATCCGTATTGCAGGTGTTGCATATTGCAGGTGTTGACATCTTAACAATATTAAGTCTTATGATCCATGAACACATGATATCTTCCCACTTACTTCTTTAATTTCTTCCAGTAGCATTTTATAGTTTTCAGTGTACAAGCCTTTACCTTCTTGGTTAAGTTTATTCCTAAGTATTTTACTCTTTCTGATGCTGTTGTAAATGGAATTATTTTCTTAATTTCCTTTTCAGATTGTTCATTATTTTGTCTAGAAACACTAAACTGATTTTTAAAATTTCTTTCTCTCATCCTTATTTATTTTTAAAATATTTATTTATTTGGCTGCGCCAGGTCTCAGTTGCAACACGTGGCATCCTTAAGTTGCAGCTCTCAGACTCCTAGTTGTGGTATGTGGGATCCAGTTCCCTGACTAGAGTTTGAACCCAGGTCCGCTGCACTGGTAGCACAGAGTCACCAAAGAAAAGTTAAGTTATAGTCTATATACTGTGTATAAAACAAAAGTGTGTAAGTAAAAGTATACATTTTAAAAGTTTTACCGAAATACCTAAATTTAAAAAAATTATTCTTGATACTTAAAGCAGAAAATTGCTGTTCTCTGGAATTCTTGGAAGATGAGACTTTGAGCTCTGAAATGTATGCTGTTTTTGGCTTCTTGTGTGAGATCCTGTGGTCAAGGATGACAAGTTGATAACTGGGTGGAAAGGGGAAAAGAGTCAGCCAACTTCTGGCTAGATTTAGTTATTTTAGGATCCAAAGTTTATACTTAAGTTTATCTTAGGATCCTAAAATCTATATTTAACTTGTTTATCTGTTTTTATACTTTTGTACTTCCTTTCTTCTCTTATATAATTATTTTAAGAACGAAAATAGAACCTTATATATAGTGTCCTTAGGGAAAAAATAGAAAATCGGTTTTTACCCATGTTCAGGTAAAAGAAAGATCAGAATATTCCTAAAGTCAGTATAGATAGGATTCAGAAGACCCCAAGGGAAAAAGCAAAAACTCCAGATGGGAGAGTTGGGAACCCACTCCTGATCCCATTCATCTGAGAGTTGTTTCACTTCCAAAATGTTATTTTCTTGTTATCTTAAGGATAACAAGGATCTGTTTATTTAAAGATACAGCCAGGGACTTCCCTCGTGGTCCAGTGTTTAAGAATCCATCTTACAAAAAAAAAAAAGAATCCATCTTACAATGCAGGGGATGTGGGTTTGATCCCTGGTTGGGGAACTAAGCCCACACCCCACAGCTACTGAAGCGTCACACTCTGGAGCCCTAGAGCCACAACTAAAAAGAAGCCTGAGCACTGCAAAAAAAGATCCTGAATGTACCACAACTAAACGTGAAGCAGCCAAATAAATAAATTTTTTTTAAAAAGATACAGCCAAACTGTTATCAGACCAACCTAATCTCTGAAGGTTCTAGATAGCTAGAGTTTTTCTGCGAGGCTAATCATTTCCTTTTAAATATCCTCCAAATTAGGGTCCCCAACCTCCAGGATCTAATGTCTGATCTGAGGTGGAGCTGATGTAATAACAATAGAAATAAAATGCACAATAAATATAATGCTCTGGAATCACCCTGAAACCACAGCCACCACCCCATCCCCCGGGTCCATGGAAAGACTGTCTTCCATGAAACTGGTCTCTGGTGTCAGAAAGGTTGGGAACCACCTTTTGATCTCCTGCTCCAAAAGGATAGTAATTTAAACATTTCTGTCTCACTTATATATTACTGTTTAACAAACATTCCACAACTTAGTGGCTTACAGCAATGACTGATTGTATCCAGTTTTGTGAGTTGGCTAAGGGGTTTTTCACAGTTCCAAAAGATGAGTTCTTGAAATGTTTTGAATAGGAGCATTGCTGGGTGAATTGTCTCCCAAGGAGATTACTTTGAAGGACTTCTCTTATTTGGTGGGAGAGGGCCATTCTGCTTCTATTCAAAACATTTCCAGAACCCATCTTTTGGAACTGCAAAAAAACCCTTAGCCAGCTCACAAAACTGTGAGATATAATCAGTCATTGTTGTAAGCCACTAAGTTGTGGAATGTTTGTTATACAGTAATATACATGAGACAGCAATGTTTAAATTACTGTTTTTTGGAACAGCAGTCCCCAATCTTTTACTCCTTAGATAGTGTAATGTCAGGTTCAGTTTATAGGCTGGTTTATGTGATATGCTTAGCCTCACATCCAACACAGCAGCTTGCAACATTATTAGTTTATTCATCCCTAATGATAGTGGTTGGAGAAGGGAGTCCTGGAAGCAGGACCACCTGCCCATTATGCATCGTGAGTCCTTTTGACAGCCAGGTGGTGGTGATAGATAGTTAACAAGGAGCACTAACAGCTCCTTAAGCTATGGCTTTTTATTGGGTTGTTGAGAACATGTAGTAGAGAATAGAAATTTTCAAAATGTTTTTTAGAGGGGAGATCTTTGTTCAAGTATATTCCACAGATAAGTGGACACAAAAAGGTAAAGGCTGAGCTGTTTTGGTTGAAGGCAAGGGGTTGGGAGAAGTAGAGTCTAACCTGTTCATCTCTCCTTCCTTCCCTCTCTACCCCATTCACTTCCCTTTCATTGTCAATGGAAGGGCTCTGTAAAGCACACTTTAAGCCAGTCACGGTGACTACTGAGTTTTGCCTACTGAGTCATGCCTCCAAAGTGGAAAGAGGTTGAAAGAAGTGAAGATCCCATCATCTTCAGCTGGTCACCTGCCAGTAACCAATCGTGGTTTGACAGAAATATAGCCAAAATATTTACTGCATACATACCTAAATTCCTATATGAAACACTTAGCCTTAATTTAATGAGCTGTCTGGAACCAGGAATGAATTATAGATTCCTTTTACCCTTTGATCCAAGACCTATGCTAATTTGTCAACCTTTTTTAGTCCAAATCCAAGAAAATATTTTCTAGCCATAACTTCTAGTTTGTAGTATGGAAAAAGTTTGTTTTTAGAATATTTTATAATAATGTATATGCTTTAAATATATATATACACATTGAACATTGGATGGGCTCTGTACCTCCCTCCCTTTGCATACTATTAGCCTCTTTGCTTAATTTCCTCTAGATATGTGTTAATTCTTAAACTTGAGGCTACATAAAAATCACCTGTCACTCCTGAAGTTCTGATTCAGTAAGTCCAACCATTTACCAGTCTAATAAATTCCAAGGAGAGGCTGATTCTACTGGTCCATAGACTACACTTTGAGTAGAACTACTGTTAGACCCAAACTCTAGTCTCAGCTTCTTGATAAGTGGTTCTCAGGTTTAATCAACATAAAGGTTTTGGTTTTGATTTTGAAAGAAATGAAAAGACTCTAATGCATAAGCCCCGGGAATCAAAGGCCAAATAGTGCCACTAAGAGTGTGATTTATGGCATATCATCTCCACAGTGTTTTCTTCCTTTAGAGATTAGGTTTATAAACCTATTACTCATTTAAGATTAAGAGATTGTGGAGAATACAGTCCAAAGAAATGCTATTCACTGCTCAGATTTTAACCTAGAAAATGTTTAAACTTAACTGTGTTTTTATGGAGACAAACGAAATGAAGGATACTATGATATTTTCCTTTGAAACAAATAAATCTTGTCTATTTTGTTTAAAAATGTTTTCTGAGAAAGTGTTTGTCTCTTTCTGTAATTAAAGGTGAAATATATTTTCACTGTTGAAAATCTAGAAAAATACAGACAAGTATAAAATGACAACATCTAATCGAACAGTTTTTGGAAACCAAATTTTTAATAGTTGGGTAACAAATCCATTGTTTGAATTTACCATAATTTACTTAACACAAATGTTAGACATTTGAGGTTTCTAAAAATAGCTTTCTCTTTTCTGAAAAATGTTCAGATTAATAACCTTATAAAAAAATCTTTGATAATTTCTTTAGTATAGAATTCTGGAGGTGGAATTAGAGGATTTGAATATTTTTAAGACTGGATATATATATACATTTTCCCCCAACCTCAATACGAGGGTACCCAAATATGCTCATGGAAGAGTTGACTCATTGGAAAAGACTCTGATGCTAGGAGGGATTGGGGGCAGGAGGAGAAGGGGACGACAGAGGATGAGATGGCTGGATGGCGTCACTGACTCGATGGACCTGAGTCTGAGTAAACTCCGGGAGTTGGTGATGGACAGGGAGGCCTGACGTGCTGCGATTCATGGAGTCGCAAAGAGTTGGACACGACTGAGCGACTGAACTGAACTGAACTGAACTGAAATATGCTTTTATTGACAAAATGTGAAAACGCCTGTTTTAGTTGTCTTCACCAGGATTAACTATTACTGTTTTGTTTGATAATTGATGAATTTAAAGCAATATTTTAATAGTGTTTTAAATCTTATTGTATGCTTATTAGCTATATTCTGTTCCCTCTTCTATGGAATGTTTGCTCATATCCTGCCCATTTTCCTATTATGATCTTAGTTTTAAGGGAATAAGTCAGTCACAGAAGGACAAATACTGCATGATTCCATTTGTATGAGGAATCTAAAATAGTCAAAGTCATAGATATAGGAAAAAGAATAGTGGTTGCCAGGAGCTGGGGGTGGGGGAAATGAGATGCTGTTCAACTGGTATAGTTTGAGTTATGCAAGATGAATAAGTTCTAGAGATCTGCTGTACATTATGCTTATGGTTAGCAATATTGCCTGTATACTTTAAAATTTTTTAAGTGAATAGAAATATAGAAAATTTGAGCACCTAACTACTCCTCAAGGATATTGCTTCATCGTTTAATTCCTCTCTTTCTAAATCTTCAATGTCAGTGGAGACAAAGTTACAAAAAAGAAAAGAAAGAGTAAAAGTGTATTTCCCAGAACTAAAGAAGAGTCTCCAAATCAAAAGGGCCCACTAAGTGCCCAGCACAACCAATAGAAATACCATACCCTAGGGCAACTCGTCATGAAAATTTAGGACATTAGGGATATAGAGAAATTTTAAACCAGTGTTCTTTTTTAAAAGTTTACATACAAGCATCAGAAATCAGAATGGCACTGTACTCAACAAGAATGAAATCTAATTAGTAAACAGTGAGCAGTGTTTTCAGATTCATGAGAGGAATTGATTTCTAACCTAGGGTTTTATGCTCAGCCAAATTATCAACAGTAAGAGTTTAAAATATATACTTTCAGATACTCATTACAAAAATATTCCTACTATGTATCCTTTCTTAGAAAGCTATTACAGAATATGCTTCAGCAAAATGAGAATATAAACAAGAAAGAAGAAATCATGAGATCTAGGGCATGGGATCACAGGGCAACTAAGAGAAGAGAGGCAAAGAAAATTCCTAGGATGAGGATAAAGAGATGTCCAGCATGATAGTGGTGTTGTAAACCATAGAGGAGAGTCAGTTCAAATGTATCAGGAGAACAGAAAGTTCCAGAAGGATTATGGTCCAGGAAAAAAAAAAAAAACTATGTTTGACTGTTTGGAAAATTAGATTGAGAGCAATTTTTACAGTTCTGCTAGAGAATGTGGGAAGAATTAGGGATAAATATATAGAAAACTAAACTAAAGAGAGTCATGTATTAAAGTTACAACCCATCATTTCATGGCAAATAGATGGGGAAACAATGGAAACCGTGACAGACTTTATTTTCTTGGGCTCCAAAATCACTGCAGATGGTGACTGCAGCCATGAAATTAAAAGATGCCTGCTCCTTGGAAGAAAAGCTATGACCAATCTAGACAGCATATTATAAAGGAGAGACATTATTTTACCTACAAAGGTCCATTTGGTCAAAGCTATGATTTTTCCAGTAGTTATGTATGGATGTGAGAGCTGGACAGGAGAAAAGTGAGTGAGTGAGTGAGTGAGTGAAAGATGCTCAGTTCAGTCGCTCAGTTGTGTCCGACTCTTTGGGAGCCCATGAATCGCAGCACACCAGGCCTCCTTGTCCATCACCAACTCCCGGAGTTCACTCAGATTCACGTCTATTGAGTCAGTAATGCCATCCAGCCATCTCATCCTCTGTCATCCCCTTCTCCTCCTGCCCCTAATCCCTCCTAGCATCAGAGTCTTTTCCAATGAGTCAACTCTTCTCATGAGGTGGCCAAAGTATTGGAGTTTCATATTTAGCATCATTCCTTCCAAAGAACACCTAGGGCTGATCTCCTTTAGGATGGACTAGTTGGATCTCCTTGCAGTCCAAGGGACTCTCGAGAGTCTTCTCCAACACCACAGTTCAAAACCATCAATTCTTCAGTGCTCAGCTTTCTTCATAGTCCAACTCTCACATCCATATATGACCACTGGAAAAACCATAGCCTTGACTAGACGGACCTTTGTTGGCAAAGTAATGTCTCTGCTTTTCAATATGCTATCTAGATTGGTCATAACTTTTCTTCCAAGGAGTAAGCGTCTTTTAATTTCATGGCTGCAATCACCATCTGAAGTGATTTTGGAGCCCAAAAAAATAAAGTCTGACACTGTTTCCACTGTTTCCCCATCTATTTCCCATGAAGTGATGGGACCAAATGCCATGATCTCCATTTTCTGAATGTTGAGCTTTAAGCCAACTTTTTCACTCTCCTCTTTCACTTTTATCAAGAGGCTTTTTAGTTCCTCTTCACTTTCTGCCATAAGGATGGTGTCATCTGCATATCTGAGGTTATTGATATTTCTCCCGGCAATCTTGATTCCAGCTTGTGCTTCTTCCAGCCCGGTGTTTCTCATGATGTACTCTGCATATAAGTTGAATAAGCAGGGTGACAATATACAGCCTTGACATACTCCTTTTCCTACTTGGAACCAGTCTGTTGTTCCATGTCCAGTTCTAACTGTTGCTTCCTGACCTGCATACAGGTTCCTCAAGAGGGAGGTCAGGTGGTCTGGTATTCCCATCTCTTGAAGAATTTTCCACAGTTTATTGTCATCCACACAGTCAAAGACTTTGGCGTAGTCAATAAAGCAGAAATAGATGTTTTTCTGGAACTCTCTTGCTTTTTCGATGATCCAGCGGATGTTGGCAATTTGATCTCTGGTTCCTCTGCCTTTTCTAAATCCAGCTTGAACATCTGGAATTTCACGGTTCATGTACTGCTGAAGCCTGGCTTGGAGAATTTTGAGCATTACTTTACTAGTGTGTGAGATGAGTGCAATTGTGTGGTAGTTTGAGCATTCTTTGGCATTGCCTTTCTTTGGAATTGGAATGAAAACTGACCTTTTCCAGTCCTGTGGCCACTGCTGAGTTTTCCAAATTTGCTGGCATATTGAGTGCAGCACTTTCACAGCATCATCTTTCAGGATTTGGAATAGCTCAACTGGAATCCCATCACCTCCACTAGCTTTGTTCGGTGATGCTTTCTAAGGCCCACTTGACTTCACATTCCAGGATGTCTGGCTCTAGGTCAGTGATCACACCATCATGATTATCTGGGTCGTGAAGATCTTTTTTGTACAGTTCTTCTGTGTATTCTTGCCACCTCTTCTTAGTATCTTCTGCTTCTGTTAGGTCCGTACCATTTCTGTCCTTTATTGAGCCCATCTTTGCATGAAAAGTTCCCTTGGTATCTCTAATTTTCTTGAAGAGATCTCTAGTCTTTCCCATTCTGTTGCAAAAGATGCTCAGTTGTGTTCAACTCCTTGTGACTCCATGGACAGCAAAAAAGGCTGAGCACCGAAGAATTGATGCCTTTAAACTGTGGTGCTGGAGAAGACTCTTGAGAGTCCCTTGGACAGCAAGGAGGTCAAAGCAGTCAATCCTAAAGAAAATCAACCCTGAATATTCCTTAGAAGGACTGATGCTGAAGCTGAAGTGCCAATACTTTGGTCACCTGATGCAAAGAGCTGACTTATGAGAAATGACCCTGATGCTGGGAAGATTGAAGGCAAGAGAAGAAGGGGACTGAGGATGAGATGGTCGAATGGCATCACTGACTCAATGGACATGAGTTTGAGCAAACTCCAGGAGATCAAGGACACGAAAGCCTGGCGGGCTGCAGTCCACGGGGTTGCAAAGAGTCGGACGTGACTAAGCAACTGAGCAACAACAAATAGACTCTTATTTGCTATACCAAGTCATAGCAAACACTGGATATTAATTAAATCAGAAAGTGTGAGAAAGGTGGATGTAGGAAGTAAAAAAAGAATGTTTAAAATTAAGAAATAATTAATATGCATGTGATTTATAAACATGAACATAAATGCCAGATGAGACTGCTAAAAGATTTGAAAGTAGTGGAAAATGACACAGAGATAGAAGGGGATTGGAGCTATGGATTTCTATTATTCGTCAGAAGCTTTATAGGACAATGAATACTGGAGTGGGTAGCCTTTTCCTTCTCTACGGGATCTTCCCAACCCAGGGATCTAACCCAGGTGTCCTGAATTGCAGGTGGATTCTGTACCAGCTGAGCCACAAGGGAAGCCCTTTCACTTTTAACTTTGTAACCATGTGCATATATTAATTTGATAAGGTCTTTACTTTTTAAAATAAATCCCCTGACACCACATCAGCCTCTGGGTAGTGACTGTCTTTACTGTAACAGCCAACCTTTGTTGACCACCCAACCAATCTGCTTGATTTTCCATTCACTTTTGCACCCTCTGCAGTCTAATTTCATTTCCACTAACCACTCCCCTGAAATTGTTTATGTCAAGGTCATCAGTGGACTCCTGGTTGCCAAATATGATGGACACTTTCAACGACTCTGTTTTCTTTCAGTTTGTCTAAGACACCAACCACTGTCTTGCCTCAGGGCCTTTCACACATGTCATTCCCTCTGCCTGGAATGTTGTCCCCACCTTTTCACCTGTTTAACTTCCTTTCAGCTAACCTTTCAAGGCTCAACATGTAATTACAGAGAGGCCTTCACAATTTACCAGAAAGGCCTTCCCTGACCTCTTAATCACATCTTAGTCACAATTAGTCTTAATCAGACCTTCTTAATACTCTGCACTTTATTTTCAAGGCATTTATCACATTTCATAATTGTATTTTTATTTATGTGATTGTTTGCTTTCCTCCACTAGATTGTAAGCTTCCTGAGGGCAGGGATAATATCTATTTTGTTTACCACTGTATTCCTAGCAATAGTCTATTCCTAGCCAATAGGAATCTTTGCCCAAAGATTGAATAATAGTCCTCGAAAGAGGTATTTCAGGAGGGCCTAGAAGTAGAGCACTGATTTTAGGAATTAAAAGAAAGGATAGATTAGAGAGGCTTTTCTACAGCAGAAGCTACGGGACTTGGATAGGGTCTCCTGGGGTACATGTTTGGAAATAATTAGACCTTTTAAGTAGAATCTTGTCAGCCCATGAATTTATGTAGAGGACTCACCTTCTCTGTCTTCTGCTAATGTAATTCAGGTAATCATGTACCTGTATTCACTGGGTAGGAAAATCTTGATTCATAGATAAATTGCATATTCACACTGACTTTCTCTGTATATTATCTTGTGATGTTTCCTGAGATTGAGTCACTTTCCAGCTTCTAGGGGACAAAGAATAGAGCCATAGGGTTAAAGATTTTGAGGTGGTATGCCTGTTGAAATGTACTGGGTATGACAGTGACAAGATTCTCTGCTGTGAATTGGTAAATTGAATAGTAGTGCAGCCTCAGAAGTCAATGGGAAGGATTTAGATTCAAGGAAAGAAGACATTCCTGATTCACATTCATTATAATTATTTACTGAGCCTTCAGTTCAGTCAGTTCAGTCACTCAGTTGTGTCCGACTCTTTGCGACCCCATGAAGCGCAGCACCCAGGCCTCCCTATCCATCACCAACTCCCAGAGTCCACCCAAACCCGTGTCCATTGAGTCGGTGATGCCATCCAACCATCTCATCCTCTTTCATCCCCTTCTCCTCCTGCCCTCAATCCCTCCCAGCATCAAGGTCTTTTTAAATGAGTCAGCTCTTTGCATCAGGTGGCCAAAGTATTGGAGTTTCAGCTTCAACATCAGTCCTTCCAATGAACACCCAGGACTGATCTCCTTTAGGATAGACTGATTGGATCTCCTTGCAGTCCAAGGGACTCTCAAGAGTCTTCTCCAACACCACAGTTCAAAAGCATCAATTCTTCGGCGCTCAGCTTTCTTCATAGTCCAACTCTCACATCCATACATGACTACTGGAAAAACCATAGCCTTGAATAGATGGACCTTTGTTGACAAAGTAACATCTCTGCTTTTTAATATGCTGTCTAGGTTAGACATAACTTTCCTTCCAAGGAGTAAGCATCTTTTAATTTCATGGCTGCAGTCACCATCTGAAGTGATTTTGGAGCCCAGAAAAATAAAGTCAGCCACTGTTTCCATTGTTTCCCCATCTATTTGCCATAAAGTGATAGGACTGGATGCCATGATCTTCGTTTTCTGAATGTTGAGCTTTAAGCCAACTTTTTCACTCTCCTCTTTCACTTTCATCAAGAGGCTGTTTAGTTCTTCTTCACTTTCTGCCATAAGGGTGGTGTCATCTGCTGCTGCTGCTGCTAAGTCACTTCAGTCATGTCCGACTCTGTGTGACCCCATAGACGGCAGCCCACCAGGCTCCCCCATCCCTGGGATTCTCCAGGCAAGAACACTGGAGTGGGTTGCCATTTCCTTCTCCAATGCATGAAAGTGAAAAGTGAAAGGGAAGTTGTTCAGTCGTGTCCGACTCTTCGAGACCCCATGGACTGCAGCCTACCAGGCTCCTCCGTCCATAGGATTTTCCAGACAAGAGTACTGGAGTGGGGTGCCATCACCTTCTCCAGTGTCATCTGAGTCTTCACTAAATGCCAATCATTGTTCCACATGTTTTCTATATCTTTTAACTTCCACCAGCACCCTGTAAGAGGAGGTATTATTAGCCCCATGTACAGGTGAAGAAAGTGAGGGGAGTCAAATAATTTGCCTTTAAACTTTTTCATGATGGCCATTCTGACGTGCACTCATCTTCTCCTGCAAGAACACCAAAATCACAACTAGCTGCCGAACAGCCATCAACAGGAGAATGTTGGATCCCACCAGAATTAGTCCTTAGAGGCAGAGTTATATACCAGCTGTTTCTTAGCTCCCTTCCAAGTGGCACAGTGGTAAAGAATCTGCCTGCCAATTCAGGAGACACAAGATACATGGGTTCGATCCCTGGGTTGGGAAGATCCCCTGGAGGAGTAAATGGCAACCTCTCCAATATTCTTGCCTGGAAAATTCCATGGACAGAAGAGCCTGGCAGGCTACAGTCCATGGGGTCACAAAGAGTCGGACGTGACTAAGCATGTGCACAAGGTCAAGGTCTCTGTTGACCAGAAAGAAAAGTGCTTGGCCTAAAGCTGGAGAGAGCAAATCAGAGTTCAGTTTCTTCATTATAAATGAACAGCAGTTTCTTAGTTGAAGTGAGTTGTTATGCCTTAAACAAAAGTGTTTGATGTAAATAGGGACTGAACTCCTGCAGAATGAATGGGAATAAAAATGGGGCTCAACTGAGAGCAAGTTATTGATAGATTCTAGTGACTACTTGGGAGAGGGCAATGGCAACCCACTCCAGTGTTCTTGCCTGGAGAATCCCATGGACGGAGGAGCCTGGCTGCCATCTATGGAGTCGCACAGAGTCGGACACGACTGAAGTGACTTAGCAGCCGCAGTAGATGACACCACCCTTATGGGAGAAAGTGAAGAACTAAACAGCAGCAGCAGTGACTACTTGAAGGGCCAGAGTTTTCAACCAAAACACATAACTTTGGTTGCCAATTCAGTATAAACTGGTCCCTGATTTAATAAATATGCTAACCTCCTTCCATGGACAGAGATGGCTTTTATGGATTAACTGTGTATCCTTTGAATATAGCACATTCCAAAGGCCTACTTCATAGTTTGTGTGGTCATAATTATTTAGTTGTTTGTTTAGTCTCCCCAGGCGAACTTATAAGCACTATATGAAGGCCAGCCCCGGATCTGCTTTGTTCACATAGTCTGGTGCCTTGAAATTCATAGATGCTCGGTTCATGTTTATTGGCTTATTCATCTTGTTCTTGGGCAAGACTGGCATCTGAGGTTCTCAGGGCCACAAACAAATTCTATACATCTGCCCAAAGCAGGGGAGGAAGGCCTCCCAGAGCCTTGTTGTGCTTCTGGGGTGAGCTATTAGACTCCCTAGGTTCTGCCTCGTTTGGGTGGAGCCTCAAAGACTTGATGCCACTGGTCTTAGCAGTGGGGCTCTGGTTTTAGTAGTGGGGCTCATCTTTGTTCTGAGATGTTAACTGTAAACAAATTGTGCTATTTCCTGTCCCCTGGGGAACTCAAAGGGGCCACAATTGAGGGGCAGTGACAACACAAGAGTTACAGTGTTCTCTGCTGGAACCTCCCTATTGCTAGCCAGAGATGGCTCCAATATAGGCTAGCCAATCAGGAAATTCCAAACTCTTTTCCTGAACTCTAAACAGCTAGAGGAATCTCTCCAGCTGGAGTTGGAAAAGCTCCCAGTGAGGAGAGCCGAGTCTTACGTAACTTTTATGGACTGACCATTTTTAGGAAAAAACAAACAGTTTCTCAGCTAGTGCTGGACTTTTTGAGGCACATCCTGCATTCTTTCCTGGAGGCTCAGCCTCTCACAAAACAGAGTTGAAGACTGGTGAGGTTCAACGGGGACGGATGACACGAGACAGAGATAGTACATCTCTTGGACATTCTGGCTGGAATGTGCAATTTTGGTTCTCATGGTGCAGCTCCCACTAGCAGTGAAGGGAGTGCGGTGTTGGGGTGCAGGGAGAGGAGCCATACCTGGGGATACTCTCCCTGCACATTCCAGAGGCCAGCCACTACCAGCTCTGTCCACTCAGCACCCCACATCCCACTAGGGAGGAGTAGAACTTAGTGTGTATAAATACATCCAAAATTGTAATGAACCAAATTCTGCTCTGGAAAAAGAAATTTTCCCAATTTACTTTGGTAAAGATTCAGTTCCTCCTTAGTTCAGTTCAGTGAACATTATAAACCATGTGCCAGACTCTGCTGCTGCTGCTAAGTCGCTTCAGTCGTGTCCAACTCTGTGCGATCCCAGAGAGGGCAGCCCACCAGGCTCCCCTGTCCCTGGGATTCTCCAGGCAAGAACACTGGAGTGGGTTGCCATTTCCTTCTAGGCTAGGTTAAATGACTGCAAAGATGAGTAAGACCATTTCTGTCCTTAACATGCAATCAAGGGAAGAGAGAAAATGTATATAAACAGTTATAATATACTTCCTTGCCATATAGTCCTGTGTTTTTTATGTATTTCTTTTATTCTTAACTCTCTTATAAAGGTAACCATCAGTTTTATGTCTACTTGTGAACTTAGGGGGCTGCTTTATTGACTGTGCCAAAGCCTTTGACTGTGTGGATCACAATAAACTGTGGAAAATTCTTTAAGAGATGGGAATACCAGACCACCTGACCTGCCTCTTGAGAAACCTATATGCAGGTCAGGAAGCAACAGTTAGAACTGGACATGGAACAACAGACTGGTTCCAAGTAGGAAAAGGAGTACGTCAAGGCTGTATATTGTCACCCTGCTTATTCAACTTATATGCAGAGTACATCATGAGAAACGCTGGGCTGGAAGAAACACAAGCTGGAATCAAGATTGCCGGGAGAAATATCAATAACCTCAGATATGCAGATGACACCATCCTTATGGCAGAAAGTGAAGAGGAACTAAAAAGCCTCTTGATGAAAGTGAAAGAGGAGAGTGAAAAAGTTGGCTTAAAGCTCAACTTTCAGAAAAATAAGATCATGGCATCCGGTCCCATCACTTCATGGGAAATAGATGGGGAAACAGTGGAAACAGTGTCAGACTTTATTTTTTTGGGCTCCAAAATCACTTCAGATGGTGATTGCAGCCGTGAAATTAAAAGACGCTTACTCCTCGGAAGGAAAGTTATGACCAACCTTGAGAGTATATTTGAAAAGCAGAGACATTACTTTGCCAACAAAGGTTCGTCTAGTCAAGGCTATGGTTTTTCCGGTGGTTATGTATGGATGTGAGAGTTGGACTATGAAGAAAGCTGAGCACTGAAGAATTAATGCTTTTGAACTGTGGTGTTGGAGAAGACTCTTGAGAGTCCCTTGGACTTCGAGGAGATCCAACCAGTCCATCCTAAAGGAGATCAGTCCTAGGTGTTCATTGGAAGGACTGATGCTGAAGCTGAAACTCCAGTACTTTGGCCACCTCATGCGAAGAGTTGACTCATTGGAAAAGACTCTGATGCTGGGAGGGATTGGGGGCAGGAGGAGAAGGGGACGACAGAGGATGAGATGGCTGGATGGCATCACCAACTCAATGGACATGAGTTTGAGTGAACTCTGGGAGTTGGTGATGGACAGGGAGGCCTGGTGTGCTGTGATGCATGGGGTCACAAAGAGTTGGACACGACTGAGTGACTGAACTGAACTGAACTGAATTTATGATAAACAAAAATACAAGAAAATCTCCCTTTTTCAGGTGTGACCAGTTATATTTCTAAATTATACGTGAAATAGGCAGGCACAACTTTAAAGAATATTCTTATATTAATTGTTCTTATTTCCATAATTTTCTCAAGCTGAGATGAGGCATTTTAGAATTTTGAATGTAACTTGAATCTTTCAAAATAACAAATAGCTTTCTCACTGAATTAGGATTTGCCTTAGACAAGGATTTGCCTGTAACCTTTTGCTTTTTCTCTCAAATGAAGTATTAGGCAGACATCTAGCACAGCAGTAGCTTGGTAGACTATTATTGTTGTTGTTTAGTCACTAAGTTATGTCTGACCTTTTGCCACCCCATGAACTGTAGCATGCCAGGCTTCCCTGTCCTTCACTATCTCCTGGAGTTTGCTCAAACTCATGTCCATAGAGTCAGTGGTGCCATCCAACCATCTCATCTTCTGTCGCCCCCTTCTCCTCCTGCCCTCAATCTTTCCCAACATCAGGGTCCTTTCCAGTGAGTCAGCTCTTCACATCAGGTGAGATAATAAATATCACATAGATAGGAAATAATGGCTACTGTCGTTGTAAGTATTATTCTTTAGCTACAGGTCATCCCCTTCTAGTCTATGTTGTGTGGTAAGGTAGTGAAAGGGCAAGTCGCTCAGTCGTGTCCAACTCTTTGCGACCCCATGGACTATACAGTCTGTGGAATTCTCTAGGCCAGAATACTGGAGTGGGTAGCCTGTCCCTTCTCCAGGGGATCTTCTCAACCCAGGGACCAAACCCCAGTTTTCCACATTGCAGGCGGATTCTTTACCAGCTGAGCCACAAAGGAAACCCAAGAATACTGAGTGGGTAGCCTATCCCTTCTCCAGCATAACTCTGGTAATTCCTGACTCTGCACATTGTCCTTATGTTGCTTTTATAGTAGTTTAAGCCCTGTTTACAAAGCTATTTTAACTATTAGTAAAGGAGCCTAGATTTACAGCTCTATGTCTTTACTTAAAATAAGCTCACTTCTCTCCTCATGCCTTTCACCCATATTTACTATATCCAAACTCATCTGACTGTTGATAGTTCCTTTGCTATCTACAACCATACCACATATAGAAAAGGGAGGGATAGGTAAGAGAGAAGGACTTGAGACCCAGGTCAGTTCAAGTGTGGGTTTGGAACCTGGGGAGCAGGAGAAGAAGAAAAGAAAAAGGCCTGGTAGAGGCATGGGATGGTATTATTAAATAGAAATAGAAAGATAAAGGCTGTTTATGGCTCAGTCTGCACTCCAGAATGATAATGCAATAAGCTAAATTCCACAGATGTTTTTGAAGCACTTTATATGAAGGGAATTAGCCAGTCTGTCAGCTCCAATACAAATAAACTCAGAATTCTTCCTTCACATTCCTCAGTGGCTCCTTAGAGGGGAGCTGCCTCTGAAATATATGCAACAACCATGTGGGAAGAGGAAAGAGGATCCCTAGGCAGGCCCAGCAGAGTCAGAATTTTGAGAAACAGACTTTGAATAGAGAGGCCTTTAAAGTCCAGAATAGAAATCAGCAAATTATGGTCCATGCCAGAATAACTTTATAAGGTTTTACATTTACACTGAGAATGGTTTTTACATTTTTAAAGAATTGTTTTTTAAAAAAAGGAAGAAGGGAGTATATAGCAGAACTTTATGGCCACAAAGCCTAAGTAGTAACTGTCTGGCCCTTTACAGACAGCGTTTGCTGAAAGGAGGGTTTTCTGAAAGCTCACCAGAAGCTGGAGGATGCAGGAAAATCTATTTTGAACCCTAGGGTAGGCACTTGCAGAAAAAAAAGGTACCAGCATCAATGACGAATAAATTTCTATTTCTACTTTCCAAAAGTGCTGGGGACCTAGCAAACTAATGATTGCTGGGCCAGAAAGAGTGAAGCCTTGTACTGGGTTTAGAATACACTATTGCCTTTGTTCTAACAGAGCAGCGGAATATATCCTTTCATTGACACTGCTTTATCAGGCCTTTAGATGGAGCAAGTGGGTGAGTAGAGGCATTTCTTTCTGTTTGCAATTTTCTACTTTCTCTATTACACATTAGTGGAAATTAATAGCTTGTATCTAGGGAAGCAGATTCCTGACTGTTTCAACTGTTCCTCAAGCCAGTGGTAGGGATTATATGCCTGAAAGAAAAGAACTCTACCTCCAAGTACAGGCCAGGTTCACTTCCCAACATGGCCACTGTGACCCAGAAGAATAAAAATATGCAAGACCAGGCCTCTCTACTATATGCATGAGTGACAGTCACAGTTTTAAAATACTTTGGTCCAAAGAATTTATAGCATTTAAATTTCTTGCTACTTATTTTTTATTGAAGTATAATTGGTTTACAATGTTCTAATTTCTGCTCTCCAACAAAGTGATGCAGTTTATATACATATGTGTGTACATACAGTATGCTCTGCTGTGCTGTGCTTAGTCACTCAGTCGTGTTCGACTCTTTGCAACCCCATGGGCCTGCCAGGCTCCTCTGTCCATGGGGATTCTCCAGGCAAAAATACTGGAGTGGGTTGTCATGCCCTCCTCCAGGGAATCTCCCCAACCCTGGGATCGAACTCAGGTCTCCCGCACTGGAGGTGGATTCTTTACTATCTGAACCACCAGGGAAGCCCAAGAATACTGAAATGGGTAGCCTATCCCTTCTCCAGGGGATCTTCCTGACTCAGGAATCGAAGCAGAGTCTCCTGCATTACAGGCAGATTCTTTACCAGCTGAGCTACCAGGGAAGCCCATATATATGTATATTCTTTTTTAAATATTCTTTTCCATTATGGGTTATCATAGGATATCAAGTATAGTTCTTTGTGCTATACAGGAGGACCTTGTTGTTTATCCATTCTATATATAAAAGCTT
This sequence comes from Bos mutus, assembly GCF_027580195.1. Taxonomy (NCBI): domain Eukaryota; kingdom Metazoa; phylum Chordata; class Mammalia; order Artiodactyla; family Bovidae; genus Bos; species Bos mutus. The sequence goes on along the minus strand of NC_091624.1, from coordinate 52,541,505 downwards.
ACACCTACTAACCCGAACTTCTACTCCATTCCTCCTCCCCCCTCATCCCCTTGGCAACCACAAATCTGTTCTCTACACGTGTGATTCTGTTTCTGTTTCATAGGTAGGTTCGTGTGTCTCATATTTCAGATTCCCCATATAAGTGATATTATATGATATTTGCCTTTCTCTTTCTGACTTACTTTTCTTATATGATAATCTCAAGTTGTATTCTTACTACTTATTATTTGATTGTTCAAATATTTTCTTGCCATCTCACCAGAAGGTGGATATAATTAGCCCCTTCTCCAAATGGTAAACCTAGAACTTGGAGAGGACAGGTACCCTGCCCCAAGATGACCCAGCAAGTCAGAGAAAAAGCCAAGAATGAAAGCAGTGTTCCTATCCGGGCATCCTGCCACTATCCTAGGCATGAGTAGCTTCCAGATGGAGCTGAGATCAAACCGCATATCTTGAGTCATCAAATCTGGTTGATTCTGAGGCTGCATTGTTGTTCTGATGACCAGGTAGATAAGCCTTGAATGGCAGGAGAAAAAATGTACTGAATGGGTGGTTCCCCAGCCTACCTTCCTAACTCCTCAAGACGTTGCTATGTGGTGTCTCTGACAATGGCTATGAGTCAGCCTGACGCAGGAAGATGATGGAGTCACTGTTATTGTGTGCTTGGCTGCTGCTTTCTTTGCACTTCAGCATTCCTACCTGGTGTGGTACATTTTTGTCATTCCACAGCAGTCTGCTGTGCACATGACCCCTCAGTAGCCCAGACCCATCTATTTACATCAGCTGTCCAGCTGCCAGCCTCCTCACCTCCCTGTCTGCCAGAGGGGACTAGACGAAATCTGTGTTAGGACTGCCTTTCGGGGATGTGACTGGGATATCCACAGAGTTCTAGATTCTGTGTTCAAAGTGTAAGGTCCCTGGAACTCCACCTCTATGCCTTGGGGGAGAAGGAAGATTTCACAAAAGATTTTTCTAGGCACTGACTCCTGGCCAGATGAGAGCTGGTTTCTTGGTATTTCTATCCTATCGTGTCATTTCTAGGAAAGAAGCTCTAGCCAAATGATTTTTCAAGGGATTTGATATACCTTCTGAAAATACCATGCAAATCAAATAACGACCAGCCTAACCATTCTTTCTTTGAAATATCCTATAAAACCTTCCCAGGTAGGTTTTTTTTTTTTGCACAAGGTCAGCACTCACAGCACTAATCTGGGACTTGTGACTGATGAGGTGGAGCTTCTGCTTAGTTAAGTAACAGTCTTTCCTTAATTTTATTCAGATCATTTCAGTGCAACCAGTGTGTACGTGTGTGTGTGTGCTCACGCACGTGCACGCATGCACACATATACCCACCCTTCCAAAACAATGTAAATAACACATCAGGTCCCTTGTCCAGGGCCTTCCTGACTCAGGAGAATGCTGTGAACAACAGCTCTCAATTGAGGTCCACCTGGTCCCAGAGATTTGGGACCAGACAGCTGGACCTATGACAGCTCTGTTTGTTCCTTTTCCCCTTCCCTGTCCTTGTTATTACTAAACTGTTTTCAACAAGGCTCATTTCCTCCAGAATGCAACTCAGCATCCTGGAGAAGACTGAGGCCACTCTTGTAGCAGGAAGCTGCCCTAGATTTGGGCAGTAACCAGTAGAACTTGATACTGACGCCAGAGTGTAAAAATAAACACCTCCTACAGTGCTGTCTTAATCCATTGGCATCAGAGTTGCTATTATTAACCCATAGGCCTCACAGGCAGCTGTGATGGGCAGACAACAGCCTGGCCAGACCTATCCTGCCAACTTGGAATCAGACTGTTTCTTTCCTACATCTACTGGAATCTGATCTGGGGCCCCTGGAGAAGCACCATCAGTCTGGGAGCATGCCCCACAACAGGTAACACTAGAGATGGATTGGGATCTTTGGTTTGGGAGAGCCTTAGGTTCCTAAGGCCAGCCGGTGAGTCTAGAGTGTAATGGGCACAGGCTTACTGATTCAGTCCTAGTGGAAGGGAGGGGGAAAAAATGACTCTTTTCAGTTCCTTTGGCTCTTTTGAAGAGGTTTTGCCCTGCCAGTTCCCTGGATCTGGAGCCTTTAGGTTTTCTGGGAAATTGGGAAAGGAAAGAGAGAGGTAAGGTCTCCATTGGTCATCTGACAAAGCTCTAATAATAATAGTAACCATGGCTGAGCGCTTACCTTGTGTCAGGTACTTACCTGTAATATCTTATTCAATTCTCCCTCAAGCCCTTGAGGGAAAATATCATGACAGTTTTGCAAATGAGGAAACTGAAGTTTAGTGAAGTTGAGTAACTTCCCGAAGCCCACAGCTGGCAGGAAGAGTGTCCAATTTGAATCCAAACCTGTCAACGCCAAAATCCATGCTCTGAATCATTACAGAACCTAGGCTCCTGAATATTCTGGGCCCAGGCAAGATTCTTGCCACCTGCTTTAAAAGGTTTTAAAGTAAATATCAGTTTGCTCTCACTTTAGTCTTATAACCAAAGCAAATACAGTATTGGGTATGCAGGAATGGTCTTCGCTGCTGCCTGCTAATAAGGCAGTCCCAAGCATCGGGAGCCGGTCTTGGAGACTGTCATTTCAAGTCTACTGGGAAGTAAGTCACATCTGGGAAAAGGCTTTTGACTTGACGGAGGTGTCTCAGGGGCTATGATCCCTCTGCTGAGACTGGGGTGAGACTAGAACACAGTTTCCCGGGAAGCAAGGCTTTGATGGTTTCTAGCAGTCCTGCTGAGGGTGGAGTGTGCTTGAATGAAAATATTTCCTTGAAGGGCAGCTAGGCGTCTCTCTCCTCTTTCTCCTGCCTCCCCCACCCTGGCTCCACAACTGGCTTGTGGTAATTCAATCTAGATTCTTCTCATAGCCTACTTCACTGTGCATATGTGGCCTTTTATTTACAGCTTTCGAGAGTCTGATTGGATAGCAGCTTACCCGCCCCGCACAACTCAGTCCACTGCCTTGGGGGAGGGGAAGCCGAAAACATTCTGGCTTTGCTTCCTAGAGGCTAGAAGCCAAAAGGAGCAGCCAAAGGAAGAGCAAAGGGTCGACCACACTGAACAGTGGAGCAGCATAGGGACCTTTTTGTCCCAGCTAACTTGCTTCTGCAAATATATACTTGAGCGCTATCCTCCAAGTAGAGCAGCCCACGCTGGACCTTTCAACACTCACCCCTGGTTCACTGTCTCTGTCTTGGTGGCCTCCTGCTCCTTGCTGCTCCCCTGCACCTAGCGTTAGGAGGCTCTGTCTCTCTGTCTGTTTATCCACTGCTGCATCCTCCACCCCCTCCATCTGAAGAACTCAACCTGTCAAGGTAGGAATTGACTCTCCTAATTCTCTGTAGTCCTTCCCTCTCTCCCTAACTACATCCTCAAAAGAGGTAGATTTACAGCAAGTTCTCAGTCCTTTGAGACTTCTAACTGTGGCAGTTAGAAGCCAGGCACTTGGAAGTATAGGGGTGTGTGTGTGTGTGTGTGTCTGTGTGTGTCTTTCTCTGTGTGTGTATATCCATGTATTTATGTTGAGAGGGAAGACGTTTATTAGCACACTGCACAGGGACCTTCCCTTGGGCCCAAGGTTTTAATTTAGCTTAGTTTATAATTAGAGTTGAAAGGTACCTTAAGAAGTTATCTGATTTAGCCTCCTGCCTCCAAACAGGTGCTATGAGTTGAACTAAGAAGGGAATCAAATGATTGATCTAATGGAGAAGGACATGCACTTGCTGGCTGGATTACTGGAAGAGAATATTTTTCTAGGTATAATCCCATTTGAGCAGAAGGAGAAACTAGAACAAAGCTGAGTTGATTATCGTGGTATTTCTATGGAATAAAGGAGAGACCCTTTACAGCTCCATGAGGAATAGTGGCTTCTAGATTATTCTTTTCTTGGGTATAATTCTTAGTGCTGCACTCTCCTCACAACTGAGCCTGAGAGGTAAAAGGCTTGGAACTTGTTGGGGGTTTCACCCCAACATATTCTGTCTGTGATTTTTGGTTCCATTAAAGGTGCCTACATATTTCCAGTTCATAAGGGAGGAGATAGACTTTTGGCCACCTGATGCGAAGAGCCAACTCATTGGAGAAGACCCTAATGCTGGGAATGATTGAAGACAAAAGGAAAAGAGGGCTGCAGAGGATGAGATAGTTAGATAGCAACACTGACTCAATGGACATAAACAAATTTCGGGAGATAGTGAAGGACAGGGAAGCCTGGCATCCTGAAGTCCATGAGGTCACAAAGAGTCAGACATGACTTAGCAACTGAACAATAATAAGACCTGGGGGAAAGGAGATAAACCCACACCAGGTAGTCCTAGGAAAGAGCCCATTCTGTTGTACTTCAGAGTCAGGCCTCCTCTAGAGTCTATTTGATTTTAGGGGGGTGGACTTTTAGCTGAACCTTTCTGTAACATATTTGAGAAGCCAAACACAAAGCAAGCTCTATGCTTCGAAAGAAGACTGTACATTAGGGAGGCCTGATAAGGAAGCAGCTGGGTGTGTCTGGGACAGCCTTTCAGGCTAGGCCTCTTCCAGCACACACCCAGCACACTGGCTGGCCTCGCTTGGAGTCCAAAATAACTTAATGCCAGTTCAAAACAGTGGCCTCCTCAGCTCGGAGCACACAACCTGGAGGAAAGACAGACGTGCTCCTGGGCATTGGCTGCTATTCCGTTTGTGGAATCGGACTCCTGATGTCACAGCCTGGTGCTCTCAGGCAGCTAATAGCCTGTTTATCCTCTCCTTGCAACTCAGCCCAGAGACTACAGGCATTATTATTACCACCAATTCTTAAATCTCCAAATTCTTTCAGCATCTCTCACACATTTCAGTGAGAAGTACTTGTCTTAGAGGAAATTCAGTGTCCATCAAGTCTCATGGCCTATAAAGACATAGAACCTTAGTAGGCACGGGGATAATTACACAAACTGATTTTTCTGAATTCACTTAGAAAGTTATTTTCTGTACTGTAAAGTGAGTCTGCTGCTGATACAGTTAATTGACATCATTTTCCAAGCATATATGATTTGAGAGTCATGAAGTAAAAAAGGTGATTTCTCTCAGTTTTTGTTTCACTCCCCATTTCCCCGATCCCGACCAACCATGCTCAGTCTTGCCTTTGCCCAGAGATTTTCAGAATTTTTTCATCTGAACCCTAGGGTCCCCTGGAAGTGCCTTTGGGGGGCCCCTCTGAAGTGGAGAGAAGGAGTTGGAGTATATGGGGCTTTAGGGCCTCCCTGCTTCAACCAGAGTTGTTCTATGTATTGGGGCTGAAAAAGCTTGAAACCACTGCTCTGACCCTTATCTTACATCCTGAAACATCTTTCTTGCTTCCCTAGCCCTCCACAGAGGCATGTTGCCAATGATTTTAACAAAATTATGAGCCCCTCAAGTTGAGCTCTTACCCCTAAACACCCAGTGCAGTGCTTTGTACACAGCAGAAGTGTGTGCAGTGGATATGACTTATTTGATTGATTGATTGACTCTTGAGATGATATTAATTCATGGCCTTGGGATGCTTCTCCCTCAGAGAAAAGAGTATATGGTAAATTGTGGTTTATTTTTATTCAGTATGATTTGGGCACTTCTGACCTTTCCTATTGGAATCACTCATGCAGTCTGAGGCAAAAACATGGCCAAAAGGAATTACCTAACATAGATGGTTTCTGGTGTAGAGGATACCTGACTAGGTCAGCACAGGCAAGTACTTCATGCTAATGTCCAGAGAAAAGTGTCCTGAGGTGAAAGGTAAGCAGAGCAATTGGGAAAGGCTAGGGACAGAAATGTATTCGGATCACATTGTCTTATCTGTTTTTCAGTACTGCCTTCACTGAAAGTTACCTGCCTGATAGTTCCCAAAACTACTCAGTGTCTTGAATATGGGAAATACAGATCTTTTTATTTGCTAAACTATACTTAAAACACTGTCCAAGCTGTTTATCTATAGCCTCCAGTATATATCTACCTATCTTTTGAAGGAGAGAAGGAGGGCTTTATTTTGTTTTAAAACAATTTACATTTTATAAAGTTATATATACATATGTATATATACATATGTGTATATATGTGTATATATATATAGTTTTAAAAAGCCAAATAGTAAAAAAAAAAAAAAAAAGAACATTAGTGGGACAACTGGCAAAATCCTCACAATCTGCAACTTCAGGTAATAATACTGTATTCAGTGTTGATTTCCTTGTTTTGGCAAATCCACCATGACTATATAAGATGGTAACGTTAGGGGATGCTGGTTGAAAAGACATAGGGATACACTCCTAACTATCTTTGTTACTTTTCTAAAAATTATTCCAAAAATAAATAATTTGAGGACTTCCCTGGTGGTCCAATGGTTAAGAATCTACCTTCTAATGGAGGAGATGCAGGTGTGATTCCTGGTCAAGAAAATAAGGTTCCACATGCTGCGGGCCAGCTAAGCCCACATGCCACAGCTAAGACCTGATGCAGCTAAAAAATTTTTAATGATTAAGTTTAAAAAGTTTGTACACAACAATAAAAATCTTCACACAAAAAAAGCCAAATACTGCAAAATCTGAAATAATGACCATCAAAATCAATAATACCCAGCAAGAGATTATGACCCACTGAATGTTTTTTAAAAAGCCAAGAATCTATACAGATACCAAAAAAAAATAAATAGGAAGGAAACAGGAAATCCTTCTCATATTGGAATGCCAGCTAATAAATGTAGGAGGAATAATAAAAAGAAAATCATCATTTTTCAACCATCACAGTAAACAACTATTAATAATTCAGGTAAATCTTCAATGGATGCTGGTATTTTTAAAGAGTAACAACAATGCATTACATTTCTATAAAATATTTATAATTTATAGAGCATTTTCAGATAGTGTTTTGAATAGGCTACCATTCAGATCTACAGCAAGATGTTTATCTCCCCTTAGCTTCCATATCCTTTTTTTCACTTGGCAACTCCCTATAGCATAGCCTGGTCCAGGCATAAGAATGCTCAGCAGCCAATGATTATATTCAGATATGTTTTATTTTCACCTCCCCTGGATCTTTCTAATAATCTCTTACTAACTGCTTATCTGTGAGAATTTATCCTTTATTTAAAGCATTTTACCCATAGCTGATTTGTGTTCTGCCTCAGATGTTCTTAATATTTGAAGTTCTTGCAATTTAAATCTATTACTTATTGTTTTCTGTTATTCATTCATAGTATCTTGTTTCCATGTATATTTGTGATCTTTGATGAAAATTAATTTTTGCATACTCCTTAATTTTGAGAATCCTGTCGACTTAAGTTGGAGATATTTTTCTCCAAAAGTTTGGAGGAACCATCAACCCTGGATCACATGAGCTTGCTTCAAGGATCTCAGCCTAACTTGGGTTTAGCTATCCCTTGCCTTTCTAGTGGTCCAAGACTTGCCATTCTGACCACAGTAGAAACGTTTGTGCAAACCACATAAAATCTGTCGACATACAAGATGTGACCACCAGGCTCTCACTTTGCAATCTTCACTTTAGGATCATGACTATGGAAATAAACAGTAGTGAAGTACTGACTGAAGACATGGCTGCTCAGTCATCTTTCCATCCTTAGTATGAAAATGGAAAGAAATGAGGGGTTAAGAGATATCTTGGCCTTGAAGATTTATTTACTAAGCACTTTGCTAAGGCTTAACTTTTTGGTTTTCATCTTCCTTCCTTCCTTGCCTCTTATCAATCAAATATGCTATTCTCTTACAAACAATAAATGCCAGTGAGGGTGTGGAGAAAAGGGAACCCTCTTACACTGTTGATGGGAATGTATACTGATACAGCCACTATGGAGAACAGTTTGAAAGTTCCTTAAAAAGCTAAAAAATAGAACTACCATATGACCCAACAACCCCACTCCTGGGCATATACCTGGAGAAAACCGTAACTCTGAAAGATACATGCACTGCAGTGTTTATTGCAGCACTGTTTACAATAGCCAGGACCTGGAAACAGCCTAAACATCCATCAACAGAGGAATGGATAGGGGAGATGTGGTACGTTTATGCAATGGAGTATTACTCTGCCATAAAAAGGAATGAAATTGTGCCATTTGCAGAGACATGGATGGACCTAGAGACTGTCATATAGAGGGAAGTTAAGTCAGAAAAACAAATACTGTAGATTAACTAATATATGTGGGATCTAGAAAAATGGTGCGGATAACCTGTTTACAAGGTAGAGATGGAGACACAGATGCAGAGAACAAACATATAGACACTAAGAGGGGGAAGGGGAGGTGGGATGAATTGGGAGATTGGGATCGACATATATACACATGTATAAAATAGATAACTAATGAAAACCTACCGTATAGCACAGGGAACTCTACTTAATGCTCTGTGGTGACCTAACTGGGAAGGAACTCTAAAAGAGAGGGGATACATATATACGTATAACTGATTCACTTTGCTGTACAGCAGAAACTAACACAACATTGTAAAGCAACTATACTCCAATGAAAATTTAAAAATAAATAAATGAATAAAAGAAATGATTTTAAAAGTTAAAAAAAAAAAAGTTATTCTCAGGCTAAGCTAACCTGAAAGCTGACTTGAGTCCAACTAGCCCACTGGGCTTGCCATTCAATAGCTTTACCAAGCAAACATCAGTGGTGCCTTACTGAGTGCCAAGACTCTGGGCTCAGAATTACTTATCAAGATATAAGACAATCCCACTCTTCAAAAGTGAGCTGTCATCAAGAGATAAATAACAAAATAAAATGGCCAAGACTTGGTACTAAATGAGTTGTGTAGACAGTTGATATTGAAAAAGTTCAGAATAAAGACTTTCATGATAAAGAAAAGCTTCCAGACATGGTAGAATTTGAGCTAGATCCTTTAAAAAGAAACAAAGGCAAGGAAAATAGAGCATTCCAGATGTCTTCCCAGTGGACTGAGCCAAAATTCAGGATAAATTTGTCATCTGATAGAACATGGTTGAATAAGTGGGAAGGAACTTTGAATGCCGCATTAAGGGATTTGGATTATCCTGCAGGCAGTGGGGAGCCACTAACAACTTTTTAGTAGTAAGGTGAGGATACCAATATTGAGGCAGTACTTTGGGGAAATTATTCTTCTGTCAGTATATAGGATAGCTGGGAGGAGACAGCCAGAATGAAAGCAAGAAAACTGATTAGAAGACTGTATGATAATTCAGAGGAGGGGTGCCTGCAGGTCTGAACTCGGATGATAGAAGTAGTGACGGGAACTCGAAAGGCAGTGTGACAAGTAGTTAAGAACACGGACTTTGGAGTCAGATGGTTCTGTGTCTGGCCAGGTCAAACATTACTGACCGAGTTCCCTTTTGTTGTTGTTGTTCAGTTGCTGAGTCGTGCCCATGGACTACAGCACACCAGGCTTCCCTGTCCTTCAGCATCTCCGAGAGTTTGCTCAAACTGACCAGGTTACCTTAGGAAGGTCATTTAATATTCCTGAGCCTCAGACTTCTCATCCATAAAATGGAGATAATAATACTTATCTTAGAGAGCTGTTATATGTATAAAATGAGACAATGTAAGTGCTTAGCATGTGGGCTTCCCAGGTGGCTCAGTGGTAAAGAATCTGCTTGCCAAGTAGGAGATGCAGGTTCAACCCCTAGGTGAGGAAGATCCCCTGGAGAAGGAAATGGTATTCCACCCCAGTATTCTCACCTGGGAAATCCCATGGACGGAGGAGCCTGGCAGGCTACAGTCTTGTTCAGTCGTTTAGTCGTGTTTGACTCTCAGACCCCATGGACTGCAGCATGCTTCCCTGTCCTTCACTATCTCCCAGAGTTTGCTCAAACTCATGTCCATTGAGTCAGTGATGCCATCCAACCATCTCATCCTCTGTCGCCCCCTTCTCCTCCTACCTTCAGTCTTTCCCAGCATCAGGGTCTTTTCCAAGGAGTCAGTCCTTCACAGCAGGTGTCCAAAGTATTGCAGTTTCAGCTTCAGCATCAGTCCTTCCAATAAACATTCAGGACTGATTTCCTTTAGGATGGACTGGTTGGATCTCCTTGCAGTCCAAGGGACTCTCAAGAGTCTTCTCCAACGCCACAGTTCAAAAGCATCAATTCTTCGGCCCTCAGCTTTCTTTATAGTCCAACTCTCACATCCATACATGACTACTGGAAAAACCATACCTTTGACTAGACGGACCTTTGTCGGCAAAGTAATGTCTCTGCTTCTTAATATGCTATGTTGGTCATAGCTTTTCTTCCAAGGAGCAAGCATCTTTTAATTTCATGGCTGCAGTCACCATCTGCAGTGATTTTGGAGCCCCAAAAAATAAAATCTGTCACTGTTTCCATTGTTTCCCCATCTATTTGCTATGAAGTGATGGGACCGGATGCCATGATCTTAGTTTTCTGAATGTTGAGTTTTAAGTCAGCTTTTTCACTCTCTTTCACTTTAACCAAGAGGCTCTTTAGCTCTTCTTTGCTTTCTGCCATAAGGGTGGTATCATCTGCATATCTGAGGTTATAGATATTTCTCCTGGCAATCTTGATTCCAGCTTATGCTTCATCCAGTCCAGCATTTCTCATGATGTACTCTGCATATAAGTTAAATAAGCAGGGTGACAATATACAGCCTTGATGTATTCCTGTCCCAATTTGGAACCAGTCTGTTGTTCCATGTCCAGTTCTAATTGTTGCTTCTTGTCCTGCATACAGATTTCTCAGGAGGCAGGTCAGGTGGTCTGGTATTCCCATCTCTTGAAGAATTTTCCACAGTTTGTTGTGATCTACACAGTCAAAAACTTTGGCACAATCAATAAAGCAGAAGCATGTGTTTTTCTGGTCTTCTCTTGCTTATTTGATGATCCAGCGGATGTTGGCAATTTGATCTCTGGTTCCTCTTCCTTTTCTAAATCCAGCTTGAATATCTGGAAGTTCACAGTTCACATACTGTTGAAGCCTGGCTTGGAGAATTTTGAGCATTACTTTGCTAGCGTGTGAGATGCGTTCCATTGTGTGATAGTTTGAACATTCTTTGACATTGCCTTTCTTTGGGACTAGAATGAAAACCGACCTTTTCCAGTCCTGTGGCCACTGCTGAGTTTTCCAAATTTGCTGGCATATTGAGTGCAGAACTTATAGCATCATCTTTTAAGATTTGAAATAGCTCAATTTTGTATAATGGTAATTTAAAGAAAGCTAATTTGAAATAGAAAAATTAAAAAAAATTTTTTTTGATTGGTTGATTGGTTTTTGTTTGGGGAGGGGCACACCACGCTAAGTGGAAGATCTAAGTTCCCCAACCAAAAATCTAACCCACACCCCTTGCCGTGGAAGCTCACAGTCTTAACCATTAGATCACTAGGGGAAGTCCCTCCATTTGGGGGAGTAAGAAGTACCTAATGGGGTATTGGAGATTTGATTCTGGAAGTTCAGGAAGAATGAAGATTTGGAAATCAATAGAATACTGGGAAGGGCTAAACACTTCTCAGGTTGAAAAGATTTCAGGTCTGAGCCCTGCTGTGAATCTATATTTAAATATAGGTCAGGTATTGTGATATTAAACAATGAAGAAAGAATGATCTAAGAAGAAAAACTAGGAAGCCAAAGGAAAAAGACGGTTTCAATAGGAGAGGGTGGATAAGTGTCAGGCAATTTAAATATTATGAGCTTAAAAGTTAGAACTGCTTTTAGAAAGCTCAAGTATTAATAAAAAGAAGACAGACTTCTGATTGTTTAAGAAATAATTAAGGAGAAAGAATTAACATAGTCCATCCTTCTAAGAATTTTGGTATTGAAAAAAAACAGACGGAAGAGGGTTTTGTCTGAGATCCTTGGGTTGACATGGCAGTGATGCCCTCTGTTTTCTAGTGCACCTGAGTTCCTGCCACCTCTGTGCCCACCCAGTTACTGAGCCTGTAAAGACTTCTGCCTCTGTGGTGTTAACAGCATTGTTCACTGCTGCAGCTTCTGTTTTTAACAGCTTTATTGAGACATAACGGATATCTGTTTCATCATTTACAGTATACTATTCAGTTGCTTCCCTGGTGGCTCGGATGGTAAAGAATCTGCCTGGGTCCAGTCCCTGGATTGGGAAGATCCCCTGGAGGAGGGCATGGCAACACACCAGCATAATCTGATTTTAGAACATTTGCATCATCCCCCCAAAAAATCGCGTACTTGATAACAATCACTCGCCATTTTCCCTTTCCCCAAGTCCCTGGAAGCCACTCCAGTAATCTACTTTTCATCTCCATAGATTTGCCTAGTCTGGGCGTTTCATATGAAAAGGGCTTCCCTGGTGAAATGAAGTCAAACAATACATGGCCTTTAGTGTTTGGCATCTTCTACTTAGCATGTTTTCAAGGTTCATCCACATTGTAGCATGTTTCACTATATTACTTTTTATTACCAAATAATATTACATTTTATGAATACACCACATTTAATTTAATCTATTCATCTGTTAATGGATATTGGGTTGTTCCTACTTTTTGGCTATTATAAATAATGCTGCTATGAACATTCATATATAAGCTTTTGTGTGAAGATAGATACGTTTTCATTCCTTTAGGGTATATATCTAGGAGTGGACTTTCTGGGTCATATGGTAATTCTGTGTTTAATGTTTTGAGGAACTGCCACACTGGTTTTAAAGTGATTGAACTATCTATTGTACAGTCCTCCCAGCAGCATATGAGGGTTCTAATTTCTCCACATCATCAACATTTATTATTGTCTGTCTTTTTTATTTATCCTTTCTAATAGGGAAAAGTGGTATCTCATTTTACTTTTGATTTGCACTTCCCTAATAACTGATGATATTCGGTATCTTTTCTTGTGCTTATTGAGTATTTGTCTCCTTTAGAGAAATGTCTGCTCAGATCCTTTGCCCATTTTTAAATTGGGTTATATATCTTTTGTTGAGTTATAGAAGTACTTTATGTATTCTGGATAGAAGTCCCTTATCAGATATATGATTTGCAAATGTTTTCTTCCATTCTTTGAGTTGTCTCCTCCCCTTTTTTTTCTTTTCACTATCTTGATTGTGTTCTTTAAAGCACAAAAATTTTAAACTTTCATGAAGTCCAACTTATCTGTTTTTTCCTTTGTCACTTTTACTTGTGGTATCATGTCTAAGAATGCATTATGTAACTCAAGATTATGAAGGGTTATTCCTTTTTTGCTAAGCTTTCTTTTAATATACCTCCCCCCCTCCACTTATGAACAGCAAGCGTCTTCTCTGTCAGCCTTTTGAGTCAGATCTGCCCACCACTTACTTTCCTTTACACTCTCACTCTTTTTGGACTACTCTAATTCAACAAGACTTTGACTCACCACCTTCTACAATCTAAACACTGCTAGTATTTTGGGAAACACAAAATAAAAAATGATACTATCTTAAGCTCTGGATATTGGGAATACAAAGATGAGTATAACTTGGACTTTGCTATCTAAAAGAGCCATTAAAGCGGATATGCAAAAAAAAGAGCATAATCATGTCAAGTAACAAGTGATTTACTTAATCAAAACCTCTCATGAACTGATATTAGTTTCCAATGAAGTTTGCATCAGTATACAATGAAATGAGGAAAATAATGACTATGTTTTTTTAATGAAATGATGAAAATAATTGATATAAGGGTTTTTTTGTTGTTATTGTTTTAATGATCTTACTTGGCAGTATAAGAAATTGGCAGCCCGTATTGACCCCCTGGCTTCTGTGGGATTTTTTTCTTGTCTGTAAAATCAACAATCTGCAACCACAGTTCAGTAGACAAAGATCATTTCTGGCTTCAAGGTGATCAGTGTAGACTTGATGCAGGAGTTGATCTGGGCCTTGTAGGTTTTGGATAATTCCTTATAGGTTTAGTCAAGTGTAACAGGCGGGACAATCTGAACAAAGACAGCTGAGTATAAAGAGCTTATGAAACAGGTTTGAAGGACTACATGAATGGAGGACGGAAAGTAAGGTTGGATAGAAAGTCAGTAGACAGACAAGATGGAGGGAACTTGAAAGCCAAAGTGAGGAGTTTGAACTTGATTCTCTAGGAATTGGATACCACTAAAAGGGGCAGGAGGAGTGAATGTTGAATCTTATAAGACTTATCTTTATAAGACTTCAGGGTAATAAATCTGGCAGTACTAAGTAGGAAGTAAATTGCAGGTGAGAAGACTAGTTAGGCATTGTGGTTCATAATGTGATGGCGTTTATAGTTTGTTTCTAGTCAGAAAAAAAATTGATCTTCTCATCAAAGCCTTATAGATCTTTGGCAGTAATTGATGGAAAGTAGGTGATGGTGTAGTCTGTGATGTGGTGAAGTAAGTTAAGCACTGAAAGTAAGTTAAGCTACCTGCTGTAGGCAACTGGAAACATTTCCAGAGTAAGTAGCTTTCCAGTGCACAGCTTAGCCTCACAGAAATTTAAGGGACAAAGACCCTGGGTCCAGAGCTCTAACTGCAGCTCTAAGCACTGGTGGAGATTGACTTTGCCCCTGTCTACAGCTGCTTATCCAGCCTCCTTTGAGGTCTGTTCCAGCTGGGGAAGAGGGAAGCAAAGTGATACCTTCCAACATCCCAGAGGGGACCACTCATGTCTAGTTTTATGAACAGCAGCCTCCCTCTCTCCTTTTTTCTGCTTTGTAGGATCATGGGGCCATGGTCCCTCAAACAGGTCAAGGTTGGAGATAGGTTTGGGGGATCTTTAGCCACTTCTCTCTAACTCAGCTCATCTCAGCATACCATCAGTGGGCACTTGAGTCTCATAGGGAATAGAAGCAACAATAAAGGGCAAGAAAGGACATCTCTTCTGGATCCTGAGTGGTGGCTGACGTGGTCCTGGCCAGTAGACCTAAGCCTTCTTTTTAGGGCCTAAAAATCCAAGGGCTTGGCTGTGGAGTCCAGATAGTGGTCCATACTGGAAGGAGCCCTGTGACGGCTAGTGCTTGAGGGCCAAGCCCAGCTTGAGACCATCCCTGTTTGGGGATGCCCGTGGGCGGCCCTGGCACGAACTGGCCAGAGACACACTGCTGCTCACAGGGCGCCTGGCTCCGGCTGTTGCTTCTCTACTGTTTCCTGATTCCCACAGAACTGGCCCAGAAGCTGACAAGGGTGGAGTAGGGAAGCGGTGGAGGGCTCTGTAGGGCTTCAGAAGGAACTGAGGTCTCTCTGTGGCCTGAGGGAAACCACTCCTTTCCCTTAGCCTTCCTTTCTCCAGGAAAATAGACTTCCTGCTCCCTGGCCTGACCAAATGGACACCACCTCCCCACAGGCCCAGCTGGTCCCTGCTCAGCACTAACCAAACACTGATGCAGGTGAGAGGGGGAAGGATTCTGCTCCAGCCACACCAACAGACCTTCTGAAGATCCAGGGAGCTGAACTGGACCCTGTGGTGGGAAGGGGCCTGCAGCCAACTTGCTCCTAAGGCTCACTACCACTCCGTGTATAGCCTACCAATGGCCCAGTCTCTCTTTCTTTTTTTTCTGATTCAGATCCCATTTCTCTGAAGAGGCACACCCTAGATAGCCTGGTGTCAAGTCTAGGAACTCAAGTAACCGGTGTTACTGCTGGTGGAGTGATGACTGGTCCCCACAGCCTCCCTCCCGGCCTGCAGGAACCCCCTCCCCGGCTGGCTGCTCCACCCTGAGGCTAGTCTGGAATCCCAGTGAAAGGAAACGGCTGGAAAACAAGGAGTCATTCAGAGTGGGTGAAAAGAGGAGGGAGAGGTTTTCTGGCTGAGATCTAAAAGGAGGGGCCTGAGGAAGGAAGGAAGCTCCCAGCCTCCTCCCAGACCTTTTCCCTGAGACTCCTAGGAATGAGAGTGGAGCCGGGCCCAGCTCACTAGGCTTCTCTTTGCCGCTGGGAGAGTTCTCGCCTTGCAGCACTGCCTGCCCTCTGTGGCTGACTCCCTTCTCTACCCTCCCCCTTCCCCAGGCTAAAGGGCCCGCAGGGACTGACAGGGAGGGAGGCTGAGCGGCTGCACTGTGGGCATGCCTGTTCCTTTCCCTTCCCCCTTCCCGGAGCAGCAACGTCACCGCAGCACCAGCGGCAGCGGCAAGGATACTGGGCTGGGATTGCGCAGCCTCCCTGCATTAGCAACGATGCCATTGTATTAGCAGAAATCAGATCTTAGGAAATCAGCCCACTTGCCCCTGTGCGGGCCTGTGGAACAGTGCCTCAGCTCCAACTGTCAAGATAGAGCTTGGTCGGAGTGCCGCGGAACAGAAATCTCGGGATTCAGCTAAGGCACCTTACAGAGGTATGGCTCAGCGGAGCTGGGGGGAGGGGCAGGACAGGGACGCTGGAATAACTGATCAGCACATTTGGGCCCCGGCTTCTGAGGATTGGCTTTGTCTTCCCGAGAGGGAGAGAGAGCGAGCGAGCAAGCGAGCAGGAGAGCAAACGTTAGACAAGCTCATCCATGCATACTTTTGGGCTGTGGTGCAGAGATGGGAAGAACAGGCTGGGGCTGATGCTATTTTGTCAAGAAGATCCCCTTCTCCCTTTCTGAGCATTTCTAATGAAGCTGCTATAGTGTGGGTCAGGAGAGAGGGAGTCAGAGCTAGACACAAAGGCTTAATGGGAAGAGACACCCATACAGCTCCTGTAAGTTTATGATGGAGACCTGCAGGGATCCACTCAGCCTTCAGGAGCAGGCACTGGGAAGGGGAAGCATCGAGCCCATCTTGTTCCTCCATGTACATACATACATGCACACAGACACACATACCACATCTTCTGGTGCTGCAGGAGCCGCGAGACTACAGATAAGGATGGAGTAAGAAAGAATGTTGACCAGGAGGCTCCACATTATAGGGAGAGAGAGGATGTTATGCCTAGGACACCTGACCTGTTATCATTGGCTTTCTTATACAGGCTTAGATTCCTAACAGGAACAGACCTAAGGATAAGTTGATACACCCAAATCCACCCTCCTGCTCTCCCCACTTCAGTCCTGTCCAAGAGAGAACCCGGACAGGAAAAGGCTTAGCAGTCCTACTGAGGCTCCCCATCAGACCTCAAGTCAAGGTCAGATTGCTGGAGAATAACAGCTGAGTATCACTATCTTCCCCTCCTTCTTCAGGAGGCCAAAAAAGAGGGAAGGGGTTCTATGATTGGCAGAAAGATGCTGATGACCAAAGACAAGGGAAACCTTTCTCTGGAGTTTAAAACTTCTTCCTGCCCAGAATTACCCAGAGTTCTATTGCTGAGAAGATAGAAAGAATTCTTTAAATTCCCCTCTCCATTGATCACCTTGGTGGAGGATTCAAAAACATACACTATTAGGAGTCAGTAGTTCCATGTTGCACAAAATGTGATTGGGTAGGATAATACATTGGGAAATTGTGGGAAGGTGTTAGTTCCCAGGAAGCATCTAGGAATGTGAACTATGGTGCAAGGGAAAAGGGTATTGAGGACTGTGAATGGGACAGGGAGATGTGAGCTGGAAACTGGAGCAGGAGGTAGGATTAAAGAGTGTTATTAGAGCCTGGGGCATTAATATGAAAGGGACTGTGGGTTCAGAGGCTAGTAGAGTGGGTAAATACAAACTGTGTCAATGGAAACTGTGAGTCCCGGTGGCCCAGATGGTAAAGAGTCTACCTGCAATGCAGAAGACCCCCTGGAGAAGGAAATGGCAACCCACTCCAGTATTCTTGCCTGAAAATTCTATGGACAGAGAAGCCTGGCAGGCTACAGTCCATGTGGTCGCAGTCAGACACAACTGAGCCACTAACACACTCACTTTCAAGTAGAAACTAGAGTGTGAGCCTATCCAGGAAAAAGTAGGACGTGTCTGCGTTGGTAGCAGGGTAAATGCAGGGAGTTTGGGAAGAGGGTGTGACCCTGATCATTTTCTGAGAGGCAGTTGTAGTGGAAAGAATTAAGAATTGAGCAGACCTGGGTTTGCATCCATCTCAGCCATATAATTATGGCAAACTGTTTACACTTACTAAGCTTCAGTTTTCTCATCTGTAAAGTGGGGATGATTATGTCTACTTTAAAGGATTATAGTGGAATTAGAGATGCTGTATGTCAATCACCTTGAGTGTAAGTGCTCAGTAAACGATCACTAATAAATAGCATTATGATGATTGGCCAAGAGAGACTTGTTTGTGATGAGAACCAGGAAGAGGGCTCTTGTGGAAAGCTTTCCCTAATTTTAGGGATTCTGGACCTTGTAACTTTATTGACTGAGCCCACCACCTCTCTGTCCACCTGTTAGAGCTGAGTGCATTCTTCCACTTTCTTCTGGGTTCTCTATTCCCCGCCACCTCCATCTCCCATGTCTCTCCATTTCACCAGGTTACAGAAAGAGACTGGGATGCACTCTCCCATCTCACTGTTCTCTCTTCACCTTTCTTAGAGCTCATGGGCCACAGTATTAAACCTATCTTCTTATAGAACATGACACTCTCAGGGGAGAAGTCTAAGAGAAATGCTCTTAGTAAATGTGTTCTGTGGTAATTGAAATCAAGTCATATATACCATATATTCTCATTACGTTCCTAACTGATGGAGAAAAAAGGTCAAAAGTTACGATTCCTGACTTCTGTCTTAATTCTGTCATTTATCCCCTGAGAGTTCTTGGGCAAGTCATTTCTTTTTTCTAGGTGTTGATTTCCTTATTTTTTTTTTTAATGAAGTAATCTACCTGCTCTAGTGTGTTGTTAGGATCAATGAGATGATATACATAAAAAGTGAAGTCACTCAGTCATGTCCGACTCTTTGCAACCCCATGGACATGAGCCTACCAGGCTCCTCAGTCCATGGAATTTTCCAGGCAAGAGTACTGGAGTGGGTTGCCATTTCCTTCTGCAGGGGATCTTCCCAACCCAGGGATCGAACCCAGGTCTCCCGCATTGCAGGCAGACACTTTACTGTGTGAACCACCAGGGAAGCTTTTGATATACATAAAAACTGCTTTGTAAAAACTGTGAAAGTATGGGGCCAAAGCATGAGTACTGAGACTTGTGAGATGCCTGTAAAACTTTACCTTAGTTGGCTGAACTAGAGTTATCTGTGGAGAAACTATTGACAAGATTTCCCTGGTCGTGTGGCGATCAGGAAAGAGTAAGACTTTCTCAGAGATACAAAAATGTAAAATAAAATGAAATCAGCCAGTGAAAGAGCTTTACACTTAAAATAGAATGCAGCACAACCTTAATATAAAAGCAAAAACTATACAACAATTATTTAAAAAAAAAACAACATGAAAATTTCTTGGGATAGGCAAAGATTTCTTAGAACACAGAAAGCTATAACTATAAAGAAAAAAACAAATAGAACTTCATAAAATTAAAAACCAATTAATTAAAAATACCATTAAGAAAACGAATGGGCAAGCCACATTTGAGAAGAAGCCACTTAAGAAAATATTCTCAAGATGTGTATTTGACAAAGGACTCATCTAGAATAAATTTTAAAACTCCTACAACTCAACAATAAAAAGACAAGCAAGTCAATTTTTAAAATGGGTGGAACAGGGGTCAGTAACTAACCTACCATGCCTACTGTGTTCCAAGCACTATGCATGGGTTCTAGGGACTAGGGTTTGACTATATCCCAGTTTCTGACCTCAAGGAACTGGACTCTAGTCTGGGGATAGATCTGTAAACATAACATAATAAACTGTCAGCGCCCTCCTGCCTGAGGTTCTCCATGGCCCTCCACATCCATTTGTGCCTTATCCATGATTCAGAGAGAGTCAGCTTACCAGGCTCGGTGAGTTGCTATGTTTCTTTATTTGAATATGTACATGACACCCAGTCAGTGGTTTTATGGGTCAGACACATTCTTCTGTGTATATATTTGAAAATGGTGCTTTGAAAGGGGAATGATTGGGATGGGGAATGGAATTCCCTGGTGGTTGGTTAGGACTTTATGCTTTCACTGCTGAGGGTGCGGGTTCCATCTCTGGTCAGGGAGCTAAGATCCCACCAGCCATGCTGCTACTGCTGCTAAGTCGCTTCAGTCGTGTCCGACTCTGTGCGACCCCATAGACATCTGGCAGCCCACCAGGCTCCCCCGTCCCTGGGATTCTCCAGGCAAGAACACTGGAGTGGGTTGCCATTTCCTTCTCCAGTGCATGAAAGTGAAAAGTGAAAGTGAAGTCGCTCACTCATGTCTGACTCTTCTCGACTCCATGGACTGCAGCCCACCAGGCTTCCCTGTCCATGGGATTTTCCAGGCAAGAGTACTGGAGTGGGGTGCCATTGCCTTCTCTGCCCACCAGCCATACGTGCAGCCAAAAAAATTAAAAGGGGCTGGGGGTGGTATTCATTGAAGAGCAAGTGATGGCCGTAGCCCATAGGTACTCCTAACATTTCTGCTGTGTGTACAAGAAAGTTCTCTGTGCTCCATTTAGTCCAGGCCTCAAATTATGGCCTGGACCCTGGGACAGCCTAGTACTATATTTAGGGGGATGTCCCCTCCCCTAGCCCTGACCAACAGTATCTGTAGTGCTTAAAGGAAAAAAGTGCTTTAAAAACTGTTCAAATTGTGTACATAACAGACACTTATTTTTAGAAAATACAGATGAAACAGAATAAAATTTAAAATAATCCAGAGTCACGCAACCGCAATAAGCACTGTTAACATTTTGTTGTCAAGTCCACAGGTTGTGCATGCATAGATTCAACCAACTGGGAATCAAAAATATTCAAGAAAAAAGGATTCCAGAAAGTTCCAAAAAGCCGTACTTGAATTTGCCATGTTCTGGCGACTATTTAAGTAGCACTCGCATTAGGTATTATAAGTAATCTGAAGATGATTTAAGGTAAACTGGAGGACACTTGTAGGTTATATGCAAATATGGCACCATTTTATCTAAGGGATCTGAGCATCCTTGGCTTTTGGTACTGTGTATGCTTTCAAGTTTTCTTCCATGCATATTGCTCTGGTTTGAATATCTATGTGTCTCCTCCACCAACTCCACATTAGGTCTTGAGAGTAGAGCCCTCCTAAATGAGATTAGTACTTTTATAAAACAGAAAGATCCCTTGTCCCTTACAATCTGTGTAGAAGGTGTCAGGTATGAACCAAGAAGTGGGCTTTCACCAGAATGCAGCCGTGCTGGCACCTTGATCTTAATCTTGGACTTCCCAGCTTTCAGAGCTATGAGAAATACATTTCTGCTGTTTATAAGCCATCTGGTCTGATGTATTTTGTTATAGCAGCCTGAAGACAGATACAGACATATATTTATTTACAATAATGGTGTCATACTGTACATATTGTTTGTAATCTGCTATTTTCACTTAATCTTTTGTGAATATTTTCTCAAGTCACTAATAGGGAAATTAACACAACATTGTTTTAATGATACTGTGTTCTCTACTTTTCAAATTGATTATTATTGGAATTTTAGGGTGTTCCTATCTTTTTGTTATCCTTGTGGCATAGATTAATATATTGGGTTGGCAAAAAAGTTCATTCAGGTTTTCCCATAATATCGTATGAAAAACCCTAGCGAACTTTTTGGCCAACCCAGTATTTGAGCCCAAAGTTTTCTTGGCAAAGAAAGAGAGAGATGGGAAAGAGTGAAGAGGAAATTATCTCATGTACCTCATAGCAAAATTTCCTAAAAATCCTCTTTATCCCTCTCTACAAAAATCCCAATACTTCCTCTCTTGTTCTCATCTTATCTGTGCAAATACGCATTCTTCTCCACTGCTAATACTGGTTCCCTTCCCTCTCTCTCCTTCAATCTTCTCATAAACCTTAATCTTTTTTCCTATTTAAATTTTTTTTAAATAACAGCTTTATTAAGATATAATTCACATACCATAAAACTCACCCTTTTATAAAATTGAGATATAATTCACTTTCCATAAACTCTGGAGTTTTGGTTTTATTCACAGACTCAGGTAACCATCACCACTGACTGATCTCAGAACATTTTCCTCACTCCCAGAAGGAACTTCCACACTCATTAGCAGTCACTCCCCATTTTCCACTCTCTCAGTCCCTGGCAACCACTAATCTACTTTCTGTTTCTGTGGATTTGCCTATTCTGGACATTTCATGTGAAAGGAATCATATTACATCATGCAAAGAATCCTTTTATGACTGGCTCTTTTCACTTACCTTTTGCAGTTCAGACATACTGTATCATATATCAGTACTTCACTCCTTTCATTGCTAAATAAGATTCCATTATCTTTACCATGGTATATCTGTTCATCAGTTGATGAACATCTGGATTGTTCCCACTTCTTTGGCTACTGTGATTAGTGCTACTGTGAATATTTGTATACAGGCTTTTGCATGAACATGTTTTCATTTCTCTTGGGTATATACCCAGGAGTAGAATTTCTAGGTCATATGATAACTCTATGCTTAACATTTTGAAGAACTGCCAGGCTATTTTTCCAAAGTGACTGTCCCATTTTACAATGTCCTCAGCGATGTTTGTGGGTTGCAATTTCTCCACATCCTCACCAGCGTTTGCTATTGTCTTTTATCTTAGTGAGAGTGAAGTAGTATCTTGTTGTGATTTTTATTTCTCTAATGACTAATGATGTTGAACCTCTTTTCATGTGCTTATTAATCATTTGTATGTATTCTTTGGAGAAATATCTGTTCAAGCTCTTTGCCCAGTTTTTAATTGGGTTACATAGTTTTTATTGTTGAGTTGTTTATTGTTTATATATTCTGATTCTAAGTCTCTTGTCAGATACACAATTTGCAAATATTTTCTCTCATTCTGTGACTTGTCTTTTCACTTTTTTGATCGTGTCCCTTGGAGACTCAAAGGTTTTTGATTTTTATTAAATCTACCTTATCTATGTTCTCTTTTATCACTTGTTCTTTTGGCATCTTATCTAAGAAGTCATCCAATAATGACCTTAACCAAAGATAATGAATTTACTCCCATATTTTCTTCTGTAACTCTTAGTCTTGTGGCTCATTTAGCCTCTCTGGTTTCTGCCCTTCTGCCTGTCTACTCCTTACCCTAGTCAACACACAAAGGCTTGGAAATCTAACAGAGGAGCCTTCCTCTCAGAAAGGAAAGGAAGAAGAAAGATGGTAAATACTTGCTTTTTAATTTTAATGTAATTTAACTTAACACAAATAACATATTTTAATAGTGTCCCTCACACACATATTTATTAGCCATTTGAATTTTTCCTTTTATGTGTTGCCTGTCTGTGTCCTTGAACACGTGTGACTTGCCTGGCTCTTTACTGTACTCCATATGAAGAGCTCTGATCTAAATGAGTTACACTTTTAAAAAATCGGTGGTATAAAGGTTCAGCTAAATGATGAAGAACTTAGGCAATGAGGGATTTGGACTCGTTGTAGGTAGAGGAAAATGACAGGAATGATAAGGGAAAGAGGAGAAATGAATGAATGAGGAGAAATTAGGTATGAGAAGTCTGAGCAAATGAAGGCTTTGAGGACCTGACCTTGACAGCACAGGAGACTAGAACTTGAGGGGGGCCATCCTGCCATGGTCCAGCCAAGAGACCAGAGAAGCTCAGAATGGGCTCCGTGTAGAGAACTTGACCTTAGCCTATCAGAGGTAAAACCAGGAAGACAAGACGTTTTAGGGGACCCTCAGAGGGAAAGTTCTAGCTAAAACTGGACAGAATTGGGGCACTTCAGAAGATCTGTTCCCTGAGCTAGCTAAATATTAAGAATATATTATGCCTCAAGCCTTACCTGATGTTGTGCTGAAGTAATACAAAAGTATAAAAACAGACCCCACGCTGGGAAGGAAGAGGATGGCATCAGCCATACTAGAAATCTGCTGCCTAACTCAGTCGCTATTCAGGAAGCTCTAACACAGTAGTAGGAAGAGTGAGGACCCTTGCCCACAGCCAGTCAGAGTGGGACAGGTATTCTGGGGCTCAGGAGGGGAAAGGGGGTCAAAGATGACACAGGCATCAAGTGATATAGTACATTAAAAATTACCTTTCTTGCAAAATTGTAGCTTATTGCTGTGCATACCTAATGTATTATTTGTGATGTCCCCTCATCTGTAAGTGTGTTTGTTGTAGCTGTGTGTAAGATAATTCCGTGGCTCCTTTGCCTAGCACCCTCTCAGGCATCTTAGGTGGTTTTTCTTTAGTTATGTCATCATTCATAGTTTTTTTTGGACTCAGGACTGGTCGTTGTTTACTGCTAAGAAAGAGGAGAAAGAGCTGTCACTGAGATTCCCCAGACCTTCAGAGGTGGCATTAACAGGGGCCTAGCTTTTTGTTCGAGTGGATACATGGCGAGCTTACAGTGAAGGGGGCACTCGAGAGCTGGCCTTGTGCGGTGAGGCCGAGTACCCCATTGGGCTGAGTCATCCAGCTCCATGTTGACTGAATCTTTCTTCCTCTTGGGCTCTTCGCTATCTGCAAATGACATGGGTAGGGGCATGTCCCTGACTTCGGGGAGGTGACATTAGGTTCCCTTTCTTTCCCTCTCTTTCCAGGTACCAAGCTCTCCTGATGAAATGTGTTCTGCCCCACTGGGCTCCAGGGGCAGTGTCTGGTGCTGTTGATGCCCTTGTTCGAACTTTCCAGAATGGATAGTCCCCCAAAGCTGACTGGAGAGACCCTCATCGTCCACCACATCCCCCTGGTGCACTGCCAAGTCCCAGACAGGCAGTGCTGTGGAGGGGGAGGTGGAGGTAGCGGGAGCACAAGACCCAACCCCTTCTGCCCACCGGAGCTGGGCATCACCCAGCCTGATCAGGACCTTGGACAAGCTGACTCTCTGCTGTACAGCAGCCTGCAGTCTGCTCCAGGGGGCTCTACACGGTCTGCTGATAGTGCCAAGAGCAGGGGTCGGGATGGAAGAGGCCCCGGGGCCCCTAAACGACACAACCCCTTCTTGCTGCAGACAGGCGTGGCCGAGCCAGGACTTGGTGACCTATATGAGGATAGCATCAGTGACAGTGCCGCCCAGCAGTCCTTCCACCTGCACAGGGCTGGCCAGCCCACCTTCCATCTCTCCTCTTTCCAGCTGCCACCGCCTGGCCCCAGAGTGGGCAGGCCATGGGGGGCAGCGCGTAGTCGAGCCGGAGTGGTGGAAGGGCAAGAACAGGAGCCAGTGACCATCTTGGATGCCCCGCACTGCAGCACTGGCCGCTGCTGCCGGCCAGAGCCGGAAGCTGAGACCATGGAGCTGGATGAGTGTGGGGGGCCTGGTGGGAGTGGCAGTGGGGGTGGAGCCAGTGACACCTCTGGCTTTTCCTTTGACCAGGAATGGAAGCTCAGTTCTGATGAATCCCCAAGGAACCCCAGATGCTCAGGCTCAGGCACCCAGCACTGCCGCTGCAGTAGCACCTCCAGTCAGTCCGAGGCGGCTGACCAGTCCATGGGCTATGTGAGCGACTCCTCCTGCAACAGCTCAGACGGCGTGCTGGTCACCTTCAGCACCCTCTACAACAAAATGCACGGCAACTCCCGTGCCAACCTCAACTCTGCCCCGCAATCCTGCAGCGACTCTTCCTTCTACAGCCACTCGGACCCTGGCGCCTTCTACCTGGACCTGCAGCCCTCCCCAGCTGAGTCGAAGATGTCTTGTGAGTCCCACCACCCTGACAGCGGAGGAAGGGAAGGTGGCTATGGTTGTCCTCATGCCTCATCTCCTGAGCTTGATGCCAACTGCAACTCCTACCGCCCGCACTGTGAGCCCTGCCCAGCTGTGGCTGACCTCACAGCCTGCTTCCAGAGCCAGGCCCGTCTTGTTGTGGCCACACAGAATTACTATAAACTTGTCACCTGTGACCTGTCCTCCCAGTCCTCCCCAAGCCCAGCTGGCTCTTCTGTCACCAGCTGCTCGGAGGAACACACCAAGATCAGTCCTGCCCCTGGACCTGGCCCAGACCCTGGCCCTAGCCAGCCCTCTGAGTATTACCTGTTCCAGAAGCCGGAAGTCCAGCCAGAGGAACAAGAAGCAGTGGGCTCTGAAGTGGAAGCGGAGGCTCCCATGGGCCGCACTGTGATCGAGGGGCAAGTGTACACCAACACTTCACCCCCCAACCTCAGCACTGGACGTCAGCGCTCTCGAAGCTACGACCGCAGCCTAGAGCGCAGCCCTCCTGTCCGCTTGGGCTCTCTGGAACGCATGTTGAGTTGCCCAGTGCGCCTCAGTGAGGGCCCTGCCGCCATTACTGGGCCTAGTTCCCCACCTCGGCGGGTCACCTCCTTTGCTGAACTTGCCAAGGGCCGGAAGAAAGCTGCAGGCTCTGGCTCCCCTCCACTGCGAGCAAGCACTGGGGACTCTTCTCAGGAGTTCTCACTCATCCAAGAAGCCCAGCAAGACAGGGTGGGACCCCTAGATGAGGGCACTCACTGTAGCCATAGCCTCCCACCCATGCCCTTGGAGCCAGGCATGGACCTGGTTGGCCCAGAGCCCTGGTCCACCCAGGTCTGTCAGGGCTCCCAGTCCAGTGAGATGCCACCCGCTGGCCTCAGAGCTGCTGGGCAGGGGCCCCTGGCCCAGCTGATGGATCCAGGGCCTGCTCTCCCAGGGAGCCCAGCCAACAGCCATACCCAGAGGGACGCAAGAGCTAAAGCTGACGGTAAGAAGCCTAGTGGCTGGAGAGTAGCAGGTTGTATGCATGGCCTTCTATCAGTAATAGGTCCTGCCAACCACCCCACCTCTACCACTAGAGGTTTCTCAGCCCAGACCCATCATCTTTCCAGTCCAGAGCATGTCCTCCAGTTATACTAGGGGGAGGCGGATAGGGAATAAAGCATACACCAAGGAGATGAAATCAGCAACTGAGAGATCGATGTATTGGGATAGCAGGTACTCAGAAGATTGTGATTCAAAGCCGGGTGACTGGAAAGATGATGACACATGGGTAGGGACCGCAAACACAGAAGTAGACTTACTGGGAAAGGAATAAGGCCTGAGCTCCATTTTGGACATCAAGGAATTTGCCGTGTTTAAGAGAAATGTCAAACAGACAAACCACATTGGGCATCAGTAAGTTCATTCTTTGATCAGTGACTGTAGCCACTCTTCAAAGAACCTGAGACCTGACACTTAACCTTTGAGCCTCCTACGCCAGCTCTTCCCTATTTATTTCATTTCGCTTAAGTGATTATTTTATAAAGGCTCTGTGTTGAGTGGGTGCTGGTGATAGACGAGAGGGACAATATCTGTCCTCGAGGAATTCTGTTGAAGGATGGGAACAGAAAAGGAAGCACAATTAAACTGTAGAGGTGGCAGTTGTATGGCACTGGCCTATGAGAGGAGCACCCAAACAGACCAGAATGTCAGCAAAAGAGCGCTAACACAGTGTACATTTAAGCACAGTCCAGAAAAATGTTAGAGGAGTAGGCTTTGTGGACACTCATAAAAAGAACACTGTAGGCTCATACAAAAGTCGGTACAAACCACAAATGCATAGAGTATCTTGATGCTTTCCAGAAACTGCAAATAATTTAGTATAGCCATTGTAGAATGTGGATGGAACCATTAAAGGATTTTAATTAGGGAAATGGGATTTTTTGGTTTGTAATGGCATGTTTTGATTAGCATTTTAGAAAGATCACAGGTTGTTTGAATGGAAGGTAGATTCAAAAGGATGTCTCCCTGGAGGTCAGGAGACCACCATGAGAGACCAGTCATTGGAATAAAAATAGTAGTTGAAGCTATGAGTGGGTGAGAACATCCAGGGAGAATGTGTAGAGTTATAAAGGGAACAAGGGGACAGAACCCTGGGGATACAGTGATTGAAGGGTGAGCAGAGCAGTCCTCAAAGGAAACAGAAAAATCAGCCAAGAAAATAGAGGGGAAACCAAGAGAGAGTGAAGTCATAGGAACCAAAGAAGGAGAAAGTTTCAAAAAGAGATTCAACAAATGAGTTCTGAAAACAAATCACTAGGATTAAGGCTGAAAATCCCCAAAGCAGCATTTGGGAGTGATGAGGGCAGAAGGCGGATCTCAGAGGGTTTGGAAGGAAAGGGGAGATAAAGCAGAGGAAAGATCGATTATGGGGAATTTGCTGTCTGTGGCCCTAGGGCTTCCCTGGTGGCTCAGGCAATAAAGAATCCACCTGCAATACAGGAGACCTGGGTTCCATCCCTGGGTTGGGGTGATACCCTGGAGAAGGAAATGGCAACCCACTCCAGTATTCTTGCCTGGAGAATTCCATGGACAGAGGAGCCTGGCAGGCTACAGTCCATGGGGTCACAAAGAGTCCGCCACGACTGAGTGACTGACACTTTCACTTTCAGCCTTAGGTTGGTCCGTTGGCTTCTCAAAGGAAAAGGGTTAAAAACCCATAAATGGTGTTATACCTGCTGTTTGAGAGATGGCAGTATATCAGATGACTTCAGGCTCCTAAACACACATGGAGGAACTGCCCCAGAAATGCAAGAAGGTCTCTAGGGCAGAGGGGGCTCAGAAACGGCAGGGATTGGCCAGAGTCTTCTGAACCCACGCTCTTCTCAGACTGCAGTGCCTGGTGGGTATATCTGGGCATAGACAGTGCTTGCCTGGTACTCTGAGGACAAGGTCAGTCCTGATCAGATATGGGAGAAGAGGCTTTAAAAGTGTTTTTGCTATCAGATAAGATTTTTCATAATAATATAAGACTTTTGTTCCATAAATCTCCAGTGACCTATCATAGGGCTTTTCTTTTTGTTCTGTACAACTTTTTTATTTTTAATCAAAAAATGATGAATTCATGAATGACAAAAGAAGTGAGATCTCTTTGAGATTCTGAGCAACAGAATCTAGATTTTAAGAGGATTTTATCTAGTCTGGAAAAAAACGTTTTGTTCTTTCAAGGACCAGTATGAACTTTGATATGTAAGTGTTCTTCTTGATTTGGGATATTTATTAATAATTGATTGCAAACTCAGAATGAGTCAGCAGTTAGGAAGGGCTTCTAAAAAGTTAAAATGGCTGGATTCATTTATAGACTCCAGAAGGGAGGAGTTGATAGTCCCCTCCACTCCTGTGAACCTTAGGGCCCACCTGGGATTCTGGGCGCTCCATTTTAAGAGGGAACTGAGGGACTGGGGCTCTGTTGCCTGCAACATGGACTTGAGTGAATGCGATCTCTATCTCCAGTGTTTCTAAGGGCTGTCTCAAAGAACAGGAGAAACCTTTTCCCCTGTATTCCCAGAGGGTAGAATTGATACCCGCTCCCCACTGTAGTCACCCCTCCCCCTTTCCCAGTCTTCCTCCTCTGCCTCAAACCTACCCTGAGAACTCAGCAGGGAGGAATTTTAAAAGAGTAGGAATAGATAGTCTAATTCAAACATACTCTATATAGCATGTACAGTAAAGCTGAGGTTGGGAGGGCCTAATCTGATAGCCAGGGTCAGCTCAGGCTTGAAATTAGGTATTTAAGTAAGTGGAGAGACGAAACATTG
Organism: Bos mutus; assembly: GCF_027580195.1. NCBI lineage: Eukaryota > Metazoa > Chordata > Mammalia > Artiodactyla > Bovidae > Bos > Bos mutus. Next base: position 52,512,207 of record NC_091624.1, on the reverse strand, counting down.
CCAGCGGGAAAAGCAGTGTGCTTAAAGATGGGAAAGGGGTGGGAAGAGCTGTGTCAATGCGGAGGGTAGCGCATTTGCCACAGGGGTGGCCACCAACCTGCCTGAGATGAGACTTTGTTCTGTGGGCAGCAGAGCCACAGGAAATAGAACTGGTGTTCTAAGAAGTGAGCTGGTCCGTGTAAGAAGATTTGGATGTAGCGAGACCATACTGAACCAAGGGTGCCAGTGAGGATTCGTTCGTGGCTTTTATTCAGTACCTACCATATACCAAGATCCATTCTAGGCACTGGGGATACAGCAGAGAACAATTTAAAAATCCCTGCTTTTCCAGAATCCTAATAAGGAGTAATGGACAATAAACAAATAAGATAATTTCTGACAGTGAAAAATGGCTAAAAAGGAAATACAACAGGGTGATGAGAGCATGACTTGCCCGAGGCACTGGGACAATCACAGAAGGTCTTGAGGAGGAGGTGATGCTTGAGTTGATGCCTAGCTGATTTCAGGCAGAAGGAACAGCAGTATACAAGACCCCAAGATGTTAATGAACTTGACATGTTTAAGGACCGAAGAAGGTATGACTGGAGCATAGTGAGCAAGGGAGATTGACAAGGGCTGTTTGCTAAGCCCTGACTGGGACTGGCAGGAGAGTATAGTCTGAAAATGTCCACGGAGAGTGGTTCTGAAACACCTGCTTTATGGGGTTGTGGTCACCATCCCCTTAAGACTCGCCGAAGTAAATAAATGCAGAAAGATGAGGAGTAGGAAAATCCAGCCTCATACCATTTCATGTGTGGTGCGATGTGGCAGAGAGAACATTAGCCCCAAAGCCAAACTCTGACTTAGGCAGAATTCTAGCTCTGCCACTTCCTAGTTGTGTGATCTTGGGCAAATGACTTAATCTCTAAACTTCCAATGCCCAGGTCTTTTAACTATGGATACTAACTCCTGCTTCAGAGCTGTTGAACCCAGGGTGCGAGTGAGCCACACCCAGGGTTTCAGGTGATTGGGCGGTTATAGCGCCACCTTGTGTTTATTCGGGTGTTGACAGTGCGCTGTGTTTAATTAGAAGCACAACCCATAGGCAAAGACTTGGCCTCTGTGCAGTGTTGGAGTGTTGTGTTTAGTTCTGAGACACATGTTTTGTGGGACACCGACTAGAAGATTGGCTGAAAGAACAGGAGAGGACCAGCCTTGGTAAACACACCTCTGTGTGGAGGGAGCAGATGTGGACTCTGGGGTTCCAATGCTAGGATCAGTGAAGAGTATGACTGGGGTAGATTGGGTGACAGGAAGCTGATTCTGGCAGCAAGTAAAGAAATATTTTATTATGGTTAGATTTGATCAAGAATGAAATATGTGGGCTGTAGTTGATGAGGGGATGATGGGTGGAAGCTTGAAGTAAATTAACATCTTGACACTGAAAATATGTGACTGACTCCAGGTCTTTAGACCTTAGATACAAAGGAGAAGGAAACGGCAGCCCACTCCAGTATTTTTGCCTGGAGAATCCCAATGGACAGAGGAGCCTAGCGGGCTACAGTCCTTGGGGGTCACAAAGAGTTGGACATGACTAAGTGACGCTTTCGCTTTCACAAAGAAAATGGTGGTTCTGCCATTGGCAGAAATGGAAATCATCAGGAGAATGAATGAGGTATTTTAAATAGCAAATTTTAATTGGAAACAGAAACCTAAAGCAGAATGATCTAGAGATCAAGAGAAAGGTTGAGGCTAAAGCCTTGGGTTCAGAAGTCACCTATATGACTGTCTGAACATGAGCAATGCAGGGAAAAAAGTGTAAAGGGAAATATAAGAATTGAGCCTTAAGATGCACCCACATTTGAAGTCAAGAAAAAGAAGAAGGGCTGAACAGCCAAGAGACAAGTCAATATCATGAAAACACCAGGAGAAGATGGGAGAAGCAGTGGCACAATCCACAGAGTCAATTACCCCTACCCTACTCAGCTCCTCCAGCCCAGGTCCTGCCCCTCTCTCTCTCTCCCTGGTGAGCATCATCTCCTGACTGCTTCTTTGCTTCCTCTCATGTGATTGCAGTGTTTGATTCCTTCTCCATCCCTGTTGCCGCAGGGGGTGGTGCTGAGAGCCGACCGGTCCTTCGCTACAGCAAGGAGCAGAGGCCAACCACGCTGCCCATCCAGCCGTTCGTGTTCCAGCACCACTTCCCCAAGCAGCTGGCCAAGGCCCGGGCCCTGCACAGCCTTTCCCAGCTCTACAGCCTCTCAGGCTGCAGCCGTGCACCGCAGCCTGCCCCCGCAGCTGCCCCCACTGCTCAAGGCCCAGGCCCAGCTCCTTCAGGAGAGCCACAGGTGCCCACCCACAGGGGTGCCAGGAAAGCCAGACCTGAGCCAGAGACCTCGCGGCCATCACCCCTGGGCAGCTACTCCCCCATCCGGAGTACTGGCCCCTTTGGGCCCAGCACCGACTCTTCAGCCTCCACTTCGTGCTCCCCTCTCCCAGAGCAGGCCACAGCCACAGAAAGCCCACCTCCATGGGGCCTTTCCTGTCCTCCTGCTGTCCGGCCTGCCGTCTCCCAGCAGCCGCAGAAGGAGGATCCGAAGATACTGACCTTGGCTGAGTACCGGCTCCATGGGACAGGAAGCTTGCCTCCTCTGGGCTCCTGGAGATCTAGCCTCGGCCGAGCAGAGAGCCTGGCCCGGGGAGGTGGCGAGGGCAGCATGGCTTCCAGGCCCAGTAATGGTATGAAGCTCACTGCCCACCCCTCTTTCCCACCCCAGGCAGTCTACCTCCCCTTTGAATGATTTCCTGTACTCCACATGGGGTCACAGGTTACATTGTGTGCAACTGTAGCTAATACCCCAACCCTCCGGTTTTATACAGGCCCACTGGGTGGGTATGAAATGCTGTCTCTTAACTATTTCCTGTCTCTTCTGCTAATCTCTCCTGATTTCAGCCAACCACCTATCCCCTCAAGCACTCAAGTGGCGAGAATACAGGAGGAAGAACCCTCTAGGGCCCCCTGGTTTGTCAGGGAGCCTAGACCGAAGGCCACAGGATGCTCGGCTGGCCCGAAGGAACCCCATCTTTGAGTTCCCTGGCTCCCTCGGTGCTGCTGGTCATCTGAACTGCCGGCTGAATGGTGTGTGGGCCAGGTCCCCAGCAAACCCAGGGCAGGCTTCCCTGTAGCTGGGAGGGAAGGGGTCAGTCCCAAAAGAACACATCTCAGAGGACATGAGACACAGACCTGAGCTGCCACTCAGGAAGATAATTGCTTGGGATTGATTTCTCTCTTCTTTCCAGGTCAAGTAGTGAAGCCGTTACCACTAACCTGCCCTGACTTCCAAGACCCTTTCTCCTTGACTGAGAAGCCCCCCGCTGAGTTTTGCCTGTCCCCAGATGGCAGCTCAGAGGCTGTATCCATTGACGTGCTTCAGAAAAAAGGTAAATATCATTCCTAGCTCAAGACCGGAAATCTGCTGTTACTACCTTTTTATGCCTGTGGCCCAACTCTCTAGCCCTTCAGAATATTTCCCTGTCTTAGAACTCCAAGTGCTGGGAGGGAATTAGCATAAGCTTTGGGGCAAGAGGCAGAAGTCTGTACTATGGATCATGAGTATCTGCAAGTGAGCAACAGTCATTTATCAGATGCTTTAGACTGTCTCCAGTCTCTTCCCTCAGGGAGCTATGTGTAGGGAGGGAGACACCTGTGTGCTATACCAGGGGAGCTCAAGGGCTACAGGACAAGGTGGCTTGGATAAGCATGATTTAATCAGATGAGGACTGACAAGGAACCAGTATATTTAGCAGAGCCGTTTAAATGAGATGATAAGGAGAAGATTGAGCATAACTGTGGGCTGAAGAGAAGGAGCTTGTGAAAGGGAGAAAGATGAAGCTAAAGTCCCTTGCAGAGACAGAGCAGGGGACTCAGAGCATCGAGAGGGAAGAACCTTAGGCAAGAAGGGGAATGGCCACCTTCCTCCAAGATGGAAAGGAAGTAAGGGAGGGCAGGTGGGAAGGATAGATGTGATGTAGTCCCGTCTTTTGGATGGGAAGTTGAATTCATTACCAGTGGCCTCTGTTCTCTGAGTGAAGTAGAACCAAGGGCTTGAGAAGAGGGGTAAAGATTTGGCATGGCAACCTGAGGGCATAGCAGAGGGTGCTGCAAGGCACGCATCAAAGAAGTACCCTTCCCAGGCCCTGGATGAACAGCCTTGGACTTTCTCCAACAGCAGCCAATAGCCTGGTTTCTCAGAGTGGAGAGGATGGAGAGTTAGACTGATCCAGGTTTGAAGTAAGAGGGCAAGGAAGTGAGTACGTTGAGTGTCTTAATGGAGTCGTTGGGGTGGGTCTTGGTGGAGAGGTTAAAACAGGAAGGACTTGAGAAGTGGGTAAAACCAGGAAGAAGCCAAGGCCTGTGGTACCTATGCAGGGACAGAGAGAGAGAGAGAGAGAATATATGTGTGTGTGTAAGCCCTTCCCTCTCCCCACTGAGGGCCCACTCCCAGCCAACTTGCCTGGGGACTCATTAGGGACCTGGCGCATCAAATTCTCACTTGCAGGGCTGGTGAAAGCTGTCAACACTGCTGTGGACCTCATTGTGGCCCATTTTGGCACAAGCCGGGATCCCGGGGTCAAGGTAGGCGAGAGACTGAAGAGCTGAGCTCTGTCCTGCTGACCGTCACCTATCCTGTGCTACCCCCATCCCTTGCTCTCCTTCCCCCAGAATTCAGAGTTGGGTCCTCAGGGACGGGGACCACGAGAGAAGTACCATAAGGACTAAGGCAGTCAGAAAGGACCAAGGTTGCAGGTAATTAATTCCCTGTACTTCCCTGCTGCATCCACAGGCGAAGCTGGGGAACAGTTCTGTGAGCCCCAATGTGGGTCACCTGGTTCTGAAGTACCTGTGCCCTGCGGTGCAGGCAGTGTTGGAGGACGGACTCAAGTCTTTTGTGCTGGACGTCATCATTGGGCAACGTAAGAACACACCATGGAGTGTGGTGGAGGCCTCCACACAGCTAGGTCAGTGCTGTGGCAAGGGAAGAAGCCCAAGCTGAATTTTCAGGGTTCCAAAGATGGTGACCTCCAACTCTGGCTTCCTCCCAGGCCCATCCACCAAGGTCTTGCACGGCCTGTACAACAAAGTCAGCCAGTTCCCAGAGCTCACCAGTCACACCATGCGCTTCAACGCCTTCATCCTTGGCCTGCTCAAGTGAGTGTGTGGAAATCTGCAGCCCACCAGCCCCCTCCCCTGGGCCCCAGCACCTCTGAAGAACCAACTCCCTAGACTGAATCAGAAAGGGTGAATCTGCAGGATCTGTGGCCAGGCTCAGGCCCACTTTCTCCCCACCTTGCTACAGCCTCTCTTAGTGGGTCACAGGTTTCCCACCAGACCCATGACTCTGACCACCAATACAGGCTTCTGCTTTTATAAATCTATAATCTGGCTAATTTGGAAATTAATCTGGTTCTGTCTCCATGGGTATTGTAACCCTGAACCTCTCAGTTCCAGCACTGCTTCCGAATCCTGCTTGACCCAGTCCACCTTGGCACGTATATCATAGTATCCTTCTTTCTTGAGTATGAGCCAGGGTCACCCCCTCTGGCCCTGAGCTGCCCTGTCCTCTCATTCAGTAGCTGCCCTGACTTCTTCCATCATGGGCAAGTCAACCCCATCCTAAGAAGTGATTGGCTTGTGAATCACCCCCACCTACATCCCCTCTGAGTTTCTAGAACCATGTAACATGAAACTACCCCTGCCATAGAAAGGAGATGTTCACCTGTACCTTTGCTGTATGTCTGACCCCCCCATATCTGTCTCCTTTGTACGTCACGATCTGGCTATAGCCACACAAGACTCAACTCTTCATCTCTCTCCCTGCAGCATCCGGTCCCTGGAGTTCTGGTTTAATCACCTCTATAACCACGAAGGTAACACTCAGAACCCTGCTCTGTCTTGCCAACTCAATACAGGCCAGTCCTGGGAGGACCAAGAGGGGGCGGCGGCACTGCTGTCTTTGCAGAGTCTAGAGGTGGGGAGGAGAACCACACAAGCTTTCATCTCGAGGCTTGGGCTTCTACCCAAGTCCTTTCCCAGCCTCTGTTATGTTAGAGCCTGGGAGCCAGGAGGATACTCAGGCAATCTGGAAGTCAGGGTGGCCAGGAGCCTCTCCTCTGAACTCAAGGTTGCTGCTTAAGCTGATGGAGCATGTTCACCGCACAACTTCCGGAGGCATTGTTGACACCACAGTGCAGCTCAGTGGCACAGCCTGCCCAGCAGCATGCGATGGTTCTGCCCAGCTTGCCTTTCCGAGGCCCACCCCAGGCCAGGCTCTGCTTCTCTATGTGGCTCAGTCCCTCTCTCTTTCTCCCCTAGATATCATCCAGACCCACTACCAGCCGTGGGGCTTCCTGAATGCAGCGCATACGGTGTGCCCTGGCCTCTTTGAGGAGCTGCTGCTGCTGCTGCAACCCTTGGCCCTCCTGCCCTTCAGCCTAGACCTGCTGTTTCAGCACCGGCTGCTGCAGAGCGGCCAGCAGCAGCGGCAGCACAAGGAATTGCTGCGAGTGTCCCAAGACCTGCTGCTGTCCGCCCACTCGACCCTGCAGTTGGCCCGCTCCCGCAGCCAGGACGGCCCTGGAGATGTGGACAGGGCAGCCCCCGGGGAGCGGGTGAAGGGTGTGGGTGCCCCAGAAGGTGGAGAAGAGGAGGAGGAAGAGGAGGAGACAGAGGCGGCCGGGAGCTCAGGGCGCGGCAGGTGGGCCCGAAGTGGGCAGGCTGGCTGGTGGTACCAGCTCATGCAGAGCTCCCAGGTCTACATCGATGGCTCCAGCGAGGGCTCTAGGTTCCCCCGAGGTAGCAGCACTGGTAACAGCAGTGAGAAAAAGAAAGGGGCAGGAGGTGTGGGGCCACCCCCCCGAGAGGGAGTCGTGGAGGGAGCGGAGGCCTGCCCTGCCCCTGAGGAGGCCCTCGGCCGGGAGAGGGGCTGGCCCTTCTGGATGGGGAGCCCCCCTGATTCTGTACTGGCGGAGCTGAGGCGGAGCCGGGAGAGGGAGGGGTCCGCTGCCCCCACAGCAGAAAATGAGGAAGGAGCATCTGAACCTTCACCAGGGGGCATCAAGTGGGGACACCTCTTTGGGTCCCGGAAGGTTCAGCGGGAGGCCCGACCCACAAATAGGTAAGAGTTGGCCCCTGGTGGAAACTAGAGGGTGGGAGAGCCTGCTCTAAGACGGGCACAGATGGAGCCAGAGCCCTGGCCACTGTCCCCTAGGCTGCCCTCGGACTGGCTCAGCCTGGACAAGTCTGTGTTCCAGCTCGTGGCACAAACAGTGGGTGCCCGCCGGGAGCCAGAGCCCAAGGACAGTCTGCAGGAGCCACCCTCTCCAGGCCTGCCTTCCAAGCCTCCATGGTGAGCAGGGGAGACTGGAGGATTGGGGGGCAGAGGCTGGCTCGGGATGGGCTTTCTCTGACCTCCATTTGTTGTCTCCCCAGTGAGGTGAAGGCGCTGTGCCACCATCTGGCCACAGGTCCTGGACAGCTGAGCTTCCGCAAGGGAGACACCCTGCGGGTGCTGGGGCCAGCCGGGGCGGACTGGCTGCGCTGCAGCCGCGGCCCTGACACCGGCCTGGTGCCCCTGGCCTACGTGACTCTGACCCCAACTCCAAGTCCAAGCCCTGGAAGCAGCCAGAACTGAGGCCCTGTGCATGCTGGTGGCCTCAGGGACCCTCACAGCCCCCAGGCTCATCGCCTAAGAGCGCTTCCCAAGCCGTCTGGCCTGGTTACAGAGAGTAGACGGAGAGCTGGGGGCCGCATATCCCTGTGCTCAGTATTAATTACTCCCCATTACCTGTCCCAGTGACCTTGTCCGGACCTCCCCCCAGGAGAGGAGGGAAGGGATGCAGCACTGGGCTGCCAGAGTCTCCCCAGCCAATCTGGCCAGTCCTCCCATGGGTGCAGACAGGTACTTCCCTGTGGAGGGAGGTGACCAGAAGGCCCACTTGCAGGGTTCCCTCGGCCAGGTGGTGAGGAGGTTGGGTGACAGTATTGGGGCCAGTTCCCTAAGCCCCCAGCTGTAAATAGGCTGTGGCCAGTGCCTGGCGGTCAAGGAGGGAGGAGGAGCCCAGGCTTCTGTTTATGTATTTATTTATTTATTTATTACACCTATTAATAAAAAAGGTGCTCGGCCTCCAAACTGTTCTCTCTTTGTGCTTCCTCCCACCAGCCAACCCGCCTTTCTTCTTTCCAAAAGGATGGCTGGGATAGGACGACAAGGGAAGAGAGAACTTAAATGCCAGGTACCTATACCAGGAGCTGCTTCTGGAGGGTGCTGAGACCCAGAGCATCCTGGGTGAGATGCCCATACGTGCGGCCGAACTGGAACTTATACCCTGTGTAGCCAAAAGAGTCTGTCATCTGTAGCCAGAGGCACAGAAAAGTTATTTCTCAGCCAGTTACCCAGAACCTCCAAGTTATCCTCCAAACTCTGGTCCCCACTCCCCACTAGGAGCTATGTCAGTTCCTTTTCTGCCCAGTGATAAAGCTGAACCTCACGATCCAAGGACCCCTCCCTGTATCTACTAGTTCCCATCCCCCAAACCACCTCCACCTATCACTCACTCACACTCACACACATACACACACAAATATCCCAGTCCCCAAAGCCTCCTTCCTGGGCCATCCTCACCTGGCACATAGCCCCCGTATTTAGGTAAAAGGCCCAGGTGCTGAGGGTAGGTCCGGGACAGTGCAGGGAGATGCTTAGGATCCTTCTGGGACCTGCCCGGTGACTTCATCTCTCCAAATTCCTGCAGCGCCTGGTTGCTGAGCACAGGAAAGCTGGAGCCGAAGAGGAAGCGAGCACGGGGCACATAACCAGTGAAGCCTGGGGGGTGGGAACACTCAGTCGGTACCTTCTGGGCACACCCCCAGGCCTTTGGTCGTTACCCACATCCTCTCACCTGACATGAAGAACTTGCGAGGGTCTCTGTCATCCATGGAATAGGGGGAAGCCTTGTGAGGATAAATTGATAGAGGAGAAACGGCAAACAAATTCAGCCCCTGGGTTATAACACAAGCTCCCAGGGCAATGGAGCTGGTGGTCTGGCCCTGTACCCACAGCCAGACTACACATGGCCACCACAGGCCTGGCCACACAGGGGTAAGGGCTCCCCGCTCCCACCACTGGACTCTGCCTCAGCCTTCTCATCTCACTTGTTCCGCCTCCTGCCCCAGCTCCGGCTCCTTTTCCGCCTCCGGCTTTGGCTCTTGGTCTTTCTCCACATCTTTTTCTCCCTTGGCCTCTTTGGGCAGCTCCTGACTCCCCTGTCCTCCGCTCCTCTGAGTAAAACCATTCAGAGCCTCAGCCCAGACCTGGCTGCAGTTCTTGGCAAAGATGAACTGTGCCTGTGGCACAAAACCTAGGTGGGCAGGGGGCAAAGAAGATGCATTAGAGTGTGGGGCCCGTGTTCTGGGATGGGGGCCCCTGTTCATACCTGTGTCCGAACCTGTGTACCCGGGGACCATGCTGGAGCTGAGCCTTTCGTGTCCAGGCCTGACAGGCAGGCTTCTCCTGCGAGGCTCGGGGAATCTTGGAGGCTGAATGGGAGGCAGAAGTGTGCGGTGGGCAGGGGGCCAGGCGAGGCCAGGAGAGCCGCGAAGTAGCTGCCCAGTCATCTGTCCGTAGGTCTGGCCCATGCTGAACCGAAGTAGTGGGCAGTGTCCAGTGTACCTGCAGCACAAGTCTCACCCGCTCACCTCGAGTCCCCCGCCTCACCATCCCCAGACAGAGGAGCAGAGACCGCAGAGGCCCTGCTCATTCTGGACTCAACTGTGTGTATATTTGGAGCAGGCATTTCTTAGTTCTCTGTCTGGGTTTTCAGCCTTCCCCTCGGCTGTTACCCTGTTGCCATGGAGAGTACAACACAAAGCTTCACAGCAGGCCCGGTTCCTACTATTCCTTTGCTTTTCCTTTTCCATCCAACGTCATAGACATCATAGATAACCCATCCATAAGCCGCCCATACCACAATGTCCACTTGGCCCCCAAGGCCAAGGTGGCACAACTCTATATCCTTATTACCCCTACTCCCAGAAGCAACGGGTATGCTCTTACCCCGGGATATAATGAGGGTTCTGGGGGTTCAGTCCTGGTATGAAGGTGCTGGCCATAGCCAAGGGGACCCAGGCAGTTCCTTTTGTTTCTCTTTGAGCTCAGCCTCTGGGCTCTGTGTACTGACTGTGTCCAGGGCTGGGAGGCTGAGTCAGCGGCAGGAGGCGGGGCTCAGACAGGAGAGAGGGGAGGGGGCCCTGGTGTGATGACGGCAAGGGCCAAGGCCAGCAGACCAGGAAAGCAGAGGCTTGCTGGTCTGTCTGCTCCTGAACAAAGGCAGTCCTGCCACCTGGGGGCAGGGAGAAGGCTGAGTACAGACAGCCTCCGCGCTGCAGGACCAAGGAAGCCCTCGAGTGGGAGGCAGGGGAGCAAAACCTGATAGATCCATTGAGCCATTCCTAAGCCCCTCTCTGAGCACCTGTCTGAGGAGATGTGGGTTGTCCTCTCTCTCAGTCTTGGTTGAAGGTGATTTCCTAGGAAAGCCCAGAGGGGAGGTGGTAGGGGAAAAAGGAACCAAGAGACCTCTAAGCAGTGACATTGTTTATTTTTAATAATAGAACTTGACAAGAATTACTGCTATAATCCATATCATCATCCACTCAACAAATATGCCCTGCTCTGCCGGGCACACATTACAACAGCAGAAGGTACAGAGGAGCAGGAGTCAGAATAGCTAAGCTCTATGAGACTATGGGCAAGTCATTTAGTATCTGAAGCCTCCCATCCTCATTTATAAAATGCAGGTACTACTACTCACCCTGCCACTGTTGCAAGCCTCAGATTAATGTATACAAACATGCTTTGTAACAATAAAAACCATGAAGCCAGAGTGGTGGGGTAGGGGAAAGGGCATGGGTGTGAGGTCAGGCAGCCATGAGCTCCTAATAGTTAGCGGCCTTTAGCTGTAAGCAGGTGGCTCCCTCTGAACCTAAAATCCCTAAACTCTTAACAAGAAAGTTAAAATAGCCTAGCCTACCAAGATGCTGTTAAGAATACAGTCAGTCACCGCAGCACTGTTGATAATAGCCAGGACATGGAAGCAACCTAGATGTCCATCAGCAGATGAATGGATAAGAAAGCTGTGGTACATATACACGATGGAATATTACTCAGCCATTAAAAAGAATGCATTTGAATCAGTTCTAATGAGGTGGATGAAACTGGAGTCTATTATACAGAGTGAAGTCAGAAAGAAAAATACCAATACAGTATACTAATGCATATATATGGAATTTAGAAAGAAGACGGAGGAGCCTGGTAGGCTGCAGTCCATGGGGTCGCTAAGAGTCAGACACGACTGAGCGACTTCACTTTCACTTTACACTTTCATGCATTGGAGAAGGAGATGGCAACCCACTCCAGTGTTCTTGCCTGGAGAATCCCAGGGACGGGGGAGCCTGGTGGGCTGCTGTCTCTGGGGTCGCACGGAGTCGGACATGACTGAAGCGACTTAGTAGCAGCAACGATGACCCTATATGAAAGACAGCAAAAGACAGAGGTAAAGAACAGTCTTTTGGACTCTGTGGGAGAAAGTGAGGGTGGGATGATTTGAGAGAATAGCATTGAAACATGTATATTATCATATGTGAAACAGATCGCCAGTCCAGGTTCGATGCATGAGACAGGGTTCTCAGGGTTGGTGCACTGGGATGACCCTGAGGGATGGGATGGGGAGGGAGGTGGGAGCGGGGGTTCAGGTTGGGGAACACATGTACACCCATGGCTGATTCATGTGAATGTATGGCAAAAACCACTACAATATTGTAAAGTAATTAGCCTCCAATTAAAATAAATTAATTTTAAAAAAAAGAATACAGTCAGATAATGTGTGTGAAAAGACTTACCCCAGCACCTGGCACACAGCTACTAAAACTTAATTTCATTTCCAATTGTTTAGTATTATCTCTAAACTTCTAATACAAAGGGGAGATCAGTGAATGTGAGAGTTCAGGGGAAGGAGATATGAAGGTAATGTTAAAACTAGGAGGCAAATTAGAATTTGTTATGAAACCATTCAGATTCTAAGAGAAGTACAGATCAAGAAAAAGAGATCTGGGGGATGCTACCTTTCCAGGAGGCAGAGCCTCTGCCCTCCTCCCCTCCCCCCTCCACTGCCAATGCCAGGGCTAACCAAGCATGTGTCACTGACTTCTTTGGCTTGCACAAGAGCACTGGGCACCAAAGAATAAATTTCATGTTCCTCACTGTTCTGCCAAGGACAACCTTGGTATGTGTCATGAGAGCTAGAATTGTAGGGGGCGTGGCTCACAGGAACTATGCTAGAGTGAGGGAGGGAGCTGAAGGCAGAGCCTAGAATAGCAGAAGTATGTCAAGGCTAACAACCTGGATTCTGTAACAGACACTGTTGGTTGCACACTTCATACCTATTCCCTACCCCCATCTCCCTTCTTCCTAATAGGACTTCAATTTTGTTCTGCCAAGCAGTCAGGAGCTTCAGGGAAGCTCGGAACCAGCCATAGGAATGAGTCTTGATTAGTCTAAGCCCATCATAGTGGTCTCGTTCCCCTTGCCAATGACTGGTTAGGTGTGGGCTTGTGGCAATCTGGATAATATGAGGGCAAGTCTGGTGGGATGAAGGAGCGTCCTAGGGAAAGTTTCTTTGCTCTTAAAAAAGATGCACAACAAATTAGGGAAAGAGAGATGGACAAAAAGGAATATCTTTTCCTGCCTCGAGAAATTCTGTGAATGTGATGTTGGAACTTTGGCAGGAATCATAAATCTTGTGGAAAGGTAAGCTAACCTCCAGACAAAGCCTTAATCCACCCAGGGTGGATGGTAGAATAGAAAGGCCTAGATCCTTGATGGTAATGTAGAATCTCAGAATTAACCAACCTTCTTATGAAGTGATTTCATTATTGTTAAGGCCACTTCTAAGTTCTCTTTTACTTAGAGTCAAAGGCATCATAATATAAAACAAAACAAAAACACTAGTTCAAATTCTAATCACTAGAGATACAGACCCTGGCTAAATTCATCTCATCAGACCCCAGTATTCTCATCTATAAAATGGTAAGCTAATGTTACTACCTCATTGAGTAGGATAAGGTAGCTAAATAATGCATAATGAAGAATCAGCAAAAGAGCCCCAGAAGGAGCCAATAAAATAGGAGAATCAAAAAACTAAAGGAAGGGGAATTCCCTGATGGTCCAGTGATTAGGATTCTGAGCTCTCACTGCTAAGGGCTTGGGTTAGATCCCTGGTTGGGGGGCTAAGATCATGCAAGCGCCCCCCCTACCCCACAAAAAAAAAAAAAAAAAGAAAAGAAAGAAACTAAATGAAGAAAGTAATTCAAGATGTGATAATGGTATTATGGTTACACAGAAAATTACCTTGGAAGATAATACTAATGAAATGTCATAATGCCTGCAATGTATTTTCAAATGGTACAATAAAAAATTATACTAAATAGTACAATATAATCATACTATATCAAATACCACACCATACAATATTATATCAGAGAGAAACAGAACAAACATAACAAAATAACAATTGTTGAATTGAACTGAGGGTATATAGTTGTTCGGACTTCCTTGGTGGCTCAGCGGTAAAGAATCCACTTGCAATGCAGAAGTTGCAGGAGACGCAGGTTTAATCCCTGGGTAGGGAAGATCCCCTGGAGGAGGGCATGGCAACCCACTCCAGTATTCTTGACTGAAGAATCCCCATGGACAGAGGAACCTGGCAGGCTACAGTCCATGGGGTTGAAAAGAGTCAGACACGACTGAAGCAACTTAGCATGCACATACAGATGTTCATTCTGTATTCCTTCAACTTTTCTGCATGTTTGGAATTTTTTCAGAATAAAGAGAGAGTGGAGGGGACTGTTTTAAAAGGAATAGGATATGCATATATCCATTTAACTGCTCTTCCTAAGGTCACACAAAAATTACCCATATTGAGGTTTCTAAATACCATTTCCAATGAAAAGGAATCATTAATCATTGGAAAAAATAACTGATAGCAGCTCCAGTCTAGCAATTCACAAAATGAGCCTAGAACATTTTATTATATCAAAGAGCAAGAAACCTTAAGAGTCATGTGAAAAGGACTCAGAAGCCAACTTGAATGTGTCCAGTGGCCAAAATAGGACAGTTTAAAAATCAAAAACTTTTTTTAATTGCCAGTGATTAAGACACATCATATATGTATTAAATTATGAGTTTATGATGATACTAAAAAAAAACACCTCATTGGTCACTGTTGGAGGATGCTAGAGAACCGACTCACTACTTTAAAAGCTGGTAAAATAAAAGGGAAACAAGCATTTTTTTTTTTTTTTGCCTTTCCCATATGAATATGTCTCTGAGTAACAAGTAGTTTAATGAGGAAAAGTTCTCAATCAGGAACAATTTTGCCCTCAGGGGGACAATGTCTAAATGACATTTTAGTCATCACAACTGGAGGAACTGCTACTGACATTCAGTGGGTCGAGGCCAGGGATGCTGCTACATCCCTACAATGCACCAGGACAGCCTCCTACTATAAAGAATCTCTCCAGTCCAAAATGTCGATAACAGCAATTTTCCTCCAATTACAAAATAAACTAATTTTTAAAAATATCAATAGTGCCACGTTTGAGAAACCCTGGTCCAGATAATAAGCGTGATTGGTTATTAACATCACAAAGACTGCCACTGTATATGTGTGTCTGCTTAGTCACTCAGTCAAGTCCGTCTCTTGGTGACCCCATGGACTGTAGCCCACCAGGCTCCTCTGTCCTTGGGATTCTCCAGGCAAGAATACTAGAGTGGGTTGCCATGCCCTCCTCCAAGGGATCTTCCCAATCCAGAGATCAAACCCAGGTCTCCGACATTGCAGGCAATTCTTTACCATCTGAGCCACTAGGGAAGTCTAACACTGTATATACCTCATGATAAAAGTGTTAAAACCACCTACAAATTAGTTTTGCCAAAATAATAAAATATAAATCTAATTGTCTCTACAACTTTACTGCAAATACAGGGGACTGAAGAACATGCTAAAAGCTTAGCAAAATTCAGATTCTGAGAAACTCTATAAGGACAAATGACCTGGTTTCTTTAAGAAAAAAACAAAACAAAATGGAGGAGGGGAGATAACGGATGGAGTTAAAGGTTTAAAAGATATCAGCCTCAAAGTATGGACCTTATGTAGATTTTGATTCAAATTAACAATTTGGGGAACTTCCCTGCTGGTCCAGGGGCTAAGACTCTGCAGTCCCAATGCAGGGGGCCCAAGTTTGATCCCTAATCAAGGAACCAGATTCCACATGCTCAACTAAAGATACAGCACACCTCAATAAAGGTCGAAGATCCTGAGTGCCACAACTAAGACCTGGCACAGCCACATAAATAAATATTTTTTAAAAAATTAATTTTTAAAACTGAATATAATTCAATGGGGGAAATATGAAAAGCTAGATGCTTGATGGTATTAAGTAATTTTTTAAAAAAAAGTATGACATGGTACTGTGATTTTGTTTTAAAGAAGAATCCGTATCTTTTAGAGGTAACACACTGAAATATTTATTGATGAAATGACATAATGTCAGAAATATGCACCAAATAACTAGGCGGGGGAGAAAAGCAGTAGTACAGATAAAACAAGATTGTCCATGAACTGATTACTGGAGAATCACTGGCATAGAAGGTACAAAAAAGCAGATATTTTCACTTCTACCCAGTCATTTATGGCAACAGTATAACTGAGGCATGGGTAAGTGATTTTGAACAATGGTTCGCCAACAAAATGGTCTTACCCAAGGTAAATAAGGGTTCATTGTTCTATTCTTTTTTTCACATTTGAATTTTCCACCTTAAAAAGTTTGAAAAATGACAACAAAAGGATCTTCTAGCAGCCCAACTCAAGGAACATTTCAAGCTCATCTTAGCATACCTCTCTGCACTACTGTTCATTATTCCACTTTTCCTAAACTCTCCATTCCTTGGATTCCACTTGCCACTATTCGTTAAATCATTGGCAGTGAAAAGTATCCATTTAGACAAATACACAGATATAGTGCTAGTTCAGTCACAGACTGGAGTTTCATATTATAATGTAAATATATGTCAGCACTATTCTAAACAGCCTTATTATGACTTTAATTAAATAAAAAAGGCAAAATGTGTATGTGTATACCCTATGTGTACTTCTTAAAATAGGTAAAGGTCCTGACCCTTTTATACAGAAGTTTGAAATTGAAGGTGGCTCAGACGGTAAAGAATTCGCCTGCAGCATGGGAGATTTGGGTTTGATCCCTAGGTTGGGAAGATCCCCTGGAGAAGGAACAGCTACCCACTCCAGTATTCTGGCCTGAAGAATTCTATGGACAGAGGATCCTAGCAGGCTAAAGTCCATGTGGTCGAAAAGAGTCGGACACCAGCAACTTTCAGTTTCACTTGAATTTGAAATTACATTATAAACACTTATACTTTATTCTAAAAAAAGAATTTTATGCACTCTCAAAAAAAATCTCTTCCTATATTTCAGCATGTTTTTTCTGTTTCCTTCACAGACTTCTCTTCATCCACCTACACTTTATTACTACTGGTGTTCCCTAGAAGTCCATTATCAGCCTACTTCTCCCTCCCTACTGGGATAATGGCATCCACATTCATAGTTTTCTTTTCCATCACATGACCCCTTTGTTTATGACAATTACCTACCGCCCCCAACCTGTCCTCCTCCTGTATTCTTGATCTCAGGTGATACTCAGTCATTTAAGCAAGAAATTTTAAAATTATCCTGGATGATGCTCTTTCCCTCCCCAGGACTGACTGGCTTTGGATACTAGTCTGTCAGCAAGTTTTCCCATTCTAGTTGAATGTTTCTTCCTCCCCTTTTCTATTATCCCTATCCTAGTTCAGTCCCTCATCCTCTCCTCAATGAAGCATCATCAGTGCCTCCTTGTTAATCAGTCTTCCTGCCTCCATACAACCACTACAATAATCTGTCTAAACGGGCAACCTGGCTCCTCTGCTTGGAATTACTATTACCAACTACGGATATTCTCAGACTTCGGTAAAGGGTCAGACATGAGTAGATTAAAATACTATATTGCTTAAACAAAAGGAAGCATAAATTCCTAGTGTTTATTGGGCTTCCCTGCTGGTTCAGACGGTAAAAAGTTGCTTGTAATGCTGAGACCGGGGTTCCATCCCTGGGTTGGGAAAATCCCCTGAAGGAGGGAATGGCAACCCGCTCCAGTATTCTTGCCTGGAGAATTCCATGGACAGAGGAGCCTGTCGGGAGGGCTATAGTCATGGGATTACAAAGAGTGGGACACGACTGAGTGACACACTTTCACTTTTCACAGATTTCAACTACAGAAAGCAAACTTACAAATGAAATATTGTAGATGTTAACATTTAATGTGACAAATGAGCTTGTTTTGCTGAGACAAAATTGCCTCTGGAGGAATGAATATGATGCATATGGCCTGTCTATACTGGCAGTGGAAGGGCTGTGAATCACTCTGGCTCTTTCTCCTACCCTGTGCGAAAACTTCCCTTGTACCAAGACAGCATCTGACTTTCTCCCGATCCTCCTGCACCGTTTGTAATTTAAGACTGCTTTATTCTTTTCTCATTGGCTCTTAACAATTAAGTAGTACGAGGCTCTCACTCCATAAATATGGGATAAGACTCTGTTAGAAGGTAGTCACCCACACGGATGCGGACTGTGCAATTAATTTTCTTTTTAGCTTACCACAGAAATAAAAATAGTACTTTAGAGTTTCTGAAAAGAATTCAGACTTGCTCCCTCAAGCTCTGTCGCAGACTGTTTCGTCCCAGGCCCGCGGCCTCCGCTCCTGCCGGACTCCACTCCGCCGCTAGGTGGCAAGCGGCTCACCGATGCCCACCACCGCTCTTCCCAGACCTGTCACCGGGATCGTGTGACGTCACCCATTCCAGGCGATGATTGGCTATACCGCCGACGACAGGAGGGAGGAGCCAGCGGAGAGGAGAAAGCGTTGGGTACGGCGAGCGCACCGGGTCCTGGAACGGTGCGTGCGCACTCGGGACCTCGCGCCGCTCTAGAGGCCGGTGGCAGAACTTCCTCCCGCCTGAGCCGGCGGACCGGATTCCTACGTAATGGGGGCGGTACCTGTCTAGAGGGGGTCACACTGATAAGGGCCACACTGAGGGGAGGAGTCACGTTGAGAGGCGGGGTCACAATGGCTGGTGGAGTCACTCTGAGAGGTGGGGTCTCTCTGGGCAGAAGGAACACACAAAGGAGGGTTGTCACACTAAGGGGTTCTGGTACACACTGATGTTGGTTGGCAGTGTCATACTGAGAGGTGTCACTGAGAGAGAAGTCTCCGAAGAGTTCCTTGAGGGGCGGGGTTTTGCTAAGGGGTGGGATCTTGAGCTTAGACGGGCGTCCCTACAGGTGGAGTCTTCTCTTTTGAGAGAGAGGGGCATTCGGACGAAACAGTAAAAGGAAGGTGCAGGCTGGGTGGTCACTTGACCAGGCTCTGGAATCTGAACTTTATTCGAGGGAGGCGGGATGGATGAGGAGGAGTCGGGGCCACACTTGGAATGGGCTGGCCGAGGGCTCGCTGCAGTCTCGGGGCATCACCACCCCCCGAGAAGGTAGAAAGTGTCAGGGAGTCCGGAGATTTAAGGTGTAAAGGTCGAGACCTGGGAAATGGGCAGGCTGGGCCAGGGCGGAGGCTGGGAAGGTAGGTAGGTTGCTGGGCTGCCTCCGATTGTGGCTAGGCCAGAAGGATCCATTTTTCAGCCCTGCGTGTCCTTTGAGCCCAGGAATCTTGCGGCTCCCTGAGCCGAGTTGTCAACCGCCAGTGACCTGAGGGAGGGAGAGGAGAAAGGACTCCCAGGGCAGTTAAAAGACATTTGAACTGCGCGTACGCACAATCAGCCCTTAATTCCCTTCGGTTATTCAGCTCAGGCCTGACCTCATTTGACCCCGACGCCCCAGACCCACTCGCCTAGGGCATAGTGGCTTCCGGTTGCGGGGTGCGCACCTGAGGGGGCGTGGCCGCTGCCCGGAGGCCAGGCACGAAGGAGTTAATCAGAGGCCCGGCTCAGCCCCGCCCCCGGCAGGCCGCGGAGCCTGAGCCTCAGCGGCGAAGCGGAGCGGCCGCCGCCCGCCCGCCCGCCCGCCCGCCTCCGCCTGCGGGGAGCCTGCCCGCCTGCCCGCCGGCGCCCGGGAGCGCCACCTCCACCGCCCGGCCCAGGCCCAGGCCCAGGCCCTGCGCAGAGCGGAGCGGAGCGGCGTCCACCAGGGCCCAGCTAGCCGGCGAGGCGGGGGCGGGCCCAGGATCTTCGGCGAATCTTCTATTCTCTAGGGCGGGAGCGGGAGCGGGAACCCGGGCGCCCCTGATCCGTCTGGGCCCGCTCCCATGGCGAGCGCGGCCTGCCCGGGGCCCGGGGATCCTGCCATGTGAGGCAGGCCCCGGCCTGGGGGCCCGGCCATGGCCGGGGAACGGCCCCCACTACGGGGCCCTGGGCCCGGGCCTGGAGAGGCGCCGGGGGAGGGGCCCCCGGGGCCGGGGGGAGCGGGAGGAGGCCCGGGCCGGGGCCGCCCCTCCTCCTACCGGGCTCTCCGCAGCGCCGTGTCCAGCCTGGCACGCGTGGACGATTTCCACTGCGCCGAGAAGATCGGGGCCGGCTTCTTCTCTGAGGTCTACAAGGTAGGACCAACAGAGAGGGCAGAGGGGCGGGACCGAGCCTCAGACGCGAGGCTGGAACTAGGGGCCTGGACCCTGGCAGTGTTCCCGACCTGCGCGGGACTAGCCATCCGTTACCGCCCGCAGGTTCGGCACCGACAGTCAGGGCAAGTCATGGTGCTGAAAATGAACAGGCTCCCCAGTAACCGGGGAAACACGCTACGGGAGGTGCAGCTGATGAACCGGCTTCGGCACCCCAACATCCTAAGGTGAGCGGGCCCCAGCCGCTTGCTGTGAAGCTTGCTGGGGGGAGGGGAAAGATCCCGCGGGAAAAGTGGGAACTGTGGAGAGGCCGAGGCTCTTACAGCCTACCCTATCTTTCCCAACCTCCTCCAGGTTCATGGGGGTCTGCGTGCACCAAGGGCAGCTGCACGCTCTTACAGAGGTGAGGATGGGCCAAGAAGCGGGGGGGGGGACCCCCTCACCACCAAGGGGAGAGGGTGTCAGCAGCCCCGTGCATCTGCAGAGGAGTAGTGGGAGGCGGAAGGACCCAGGGGAAGCTTCCCAGAACATCCGTTTAGGCAAACCACAAATAAAAGGCGTCAGCTGGTCCCATCCTTGCTACTCTTTAGAAGGGTGCTGTCCAACAACAGATCTTTCTGCAGTGATAAAAATGTTCTGTATCTGTGCGGTCCAAAATCATAGCCACTAGCCACAAGTTCCTGAGGAGCACTGGAAATGTGATTAGTGTGACAGGAACTGAATGCAATGGCACCACACTCCAGTACTCTTGCCTGGAAAATCCTATGGATGGAGGAGCCTGGTAGGCTGCAGTCCATGGGGTCGCTAAGAGTCGGATATGACTGAGCGACTTCACTTTCACTTTTCACTTTCATGCATTGGAGAAGGAAATGGCAACCCACTCCAGTGTTCTTGCCTGGAGAATCCCAGGGACGGGGGAGCCTGGTGGGCTGCCGTCTATAGGGTCGCACAGAGTCGGACATGACTGAAGTGACTTAGCGGTAGCAATAATTTAAATTTAAATAGATGTTCATGTATGGGTCCGGACTGCCTTAGGATATGAATGAGGGACCCTAGAGCACAGACTCACCCTACTGACTTTGTGATACTCCTGAGTGTCCCCAGGCTTAAAAGTGGGAGACCTAGAGAACAGACTGAAACTTTGATATTCGTTCCCCTTCTCCTCCCATGTCCCAGTATATGAACGGGGGGACCCTGGAACAGCTGCTCAGCTCCCCCGAGCCCCTATCCTGGCCTGTCAGGCTCCGCCTGGCTTTGGACATCGCCCGTGGCCTGCGGTACCTGCATGCCAAAGGGGTGTTCCACCGAGACCTCACATCCAAGGTAGGTGGGCCAGGTGGGTGGAGGCATGAAAGGGGATTTGAGAGTCATTAGATTGTAACAGCCCATGGATACTGGAAAGTGGATAACAGGCAACATTAGGATGTTGGGGTAGCAAGACATTGGAGTATGGGGGTCTGGGATGAGGGGGAGTGCTCTGAGGGACTGAGAACCATTCTGTTTAAACCAAGAGATGGGTGATGCTGCAAGATTGGGGTACATTGGAGAACTGGGAGATCAGAGGAAGATGGGGTTATTCTGGAATGACAGGTCTTTGAGGTGCATAGTGGGAGATCAGAGAACAGAAGGTGATGGGTATGCGGGGATGCTATATGTATATGTCAGAACTGTCTGATCCGACGGGAAGACCGAGGCTTCACAGCTGTTGTGGGTGACTTCGGGCTGGCTGAAAAGATTCCTGTGTATAGGTGAGGTGAATGCCCCATCCCCCTAAACCTCCCAGAAGGCCCTTATCTAAGCAAAGCCCATAGGCACATTTCCTTTGGGGTGGGGAGTGGGCTGACCTCACCCCCTTTTGTTTGGGAATGGTGTTTGGATGGGATATTCCTGACCACTCTGCCCCTGCAGGGAAGGGGCAAGGAAGGAGCCGTTGGCTGTGGTGGGCTCCCCGTACTGGATGGCTCCAGAGGTGTTGCGAGGCGAGCTGTATGATGAGAAGGTAAGACGTCAACCCTTGAGGTCCCCAAGGCCTTCCAGACACCCTGGAGATTCTCTTGTAAGGCCCCATCCCAAGTTCCTCAGCAGCTCTGTGAGATACTCAGAAGACCCAAGACCTTACCCCTCTTACCCCCTCCAACACACGGCAACTGTCAAGACTCCCGCGAATTCTGACATATTCTGACATGGAACTGTCAGTGCATCCCACTGACATTCTTTCCTACCCCAGGCTGATGTCTTTGCCTTTGGGATTGTCCTCTGTGAGCTCATCGCACGAGTACCTGCAGACCCTGACTACCTACCCCGGACCGAGGTGAGTGATATGCCCAGGTTTAAAAGGATGCACTCCAGACTGGGCAGTTCATAACCACGGAGGGTTCCCAGAAGGTCGAGGCCCTAACTAGGGGCAGCAGGAAAACTGGAGGAAGGCTGACTCGCAGGTGTCTCATCTCTGTCCCCACAGGACTTTGGGCTGGATGTGCCTGCTTTCAGGGCCCTGGTAGGGGGTGACTGCCCGCTGCCTTTCCTGCTCCTGGCCATCCACTGCTGCAGTGTAAGAGCCCCACTCTCCCCGCTGCCCTGCACCCCCGGCCAGCCCAGGCGATGGGAGGAACACTCAGGGACACGCTTTTGGAGCTCTGAGTGAAGCTGCTCGTCTCTCCCTATCAGATGGAACCTCAAACTCGTGCTCCCTTCACTGAAATCACCCAGCACCTGGAGTGGATCCTGGAGCAGCTGCCTGAGCCAGCCTCCCTCCCGCGGGTCCCCCTGACACGTGGTCAGGGTAAGTGAGCACAGCTGAGGTCCTTTTGCTCCTCTCTTCCTTAGAACTCGGAATCATCTGAGGAGACTGAGTGTTTTATTAGTTGAGAAGGCTGGGGGTGGGAGTGCGGTGAGAGGACATCTCTAAGCAGATAGTTTTCTAATTCTAGAGCCTGAGGGAGGGGAACAAGGGAAGAAGAGGTACAGGAGGCTGGCGGGGACATCCCCCTCTTTCCAGAGCACCCTTTTCTCAGCTCTGGTCCCACCAGCCTCCCAGTCAGTTTATGAGGCCCTCAGGGAACTCTGATGAGTGCTGAGAACAGTGACCACAGACTTCTCTGTCTACAGGATCTGTTCCGAGAGGGGGTCCCTCTGCCACACTCCCCAGGCCAGACCCCCGGCTCTCCCGAAGCCGGTCAGACCTCTTCCTACCCCCATCGCCAGAATCACCCCCCAACTGGGGGGACAATCTGACTCGAGTCAACCCCTTTTCACTACGGGAAGACCTCAGAGGTGGCAAGATCAAGCTCCTGGACACACCCAGCAAGCCAGTCGCCCCTCTACCCCTTGTACCTCCATCGCTACTGCCCTCCACCCAGCTGCCCCTGGTGACCACTCCGGAGACCTTGGTCCAGCCTGGGACACCTGTCCGCCGCTGCCGCTCGCTACCGTCATCCCCTGAGCTTCCCCGACGTATGGAGACAGCACTGCCAGGTCCTGGCCCTCCTGCTGTGGGCCCCTCAGCCGAAGAGCAGATGGAGTGTGAGGGCAGCAGCCCTGAGCCAGAACCCCCAAGACCAGCCCCGCAGCTGCCCCTGGCCATGGCCGTGGCCACAGACAACTTCATCAGCACCTGTTCTTCAGCCTCTCAGCCCTGGTCCCCTAGATCAGGACCTCCCCTTAACAACAACCCCCCAGCTGTGGTGGTGAACTCCCCGCAAGGCTGGGCAGGGGAGCCCTGGAACCGGGCCCAGCATAGTCTGCCCCGTGCAGCAGCCCTGGAGCGGACAGAACCCTCGCCGCCCCCTTCAGCTCCCCGGGAGCCTGAGGAGGGACTGCCCTGCCCAGGCTGCTGCCTTGGCCCCTTCAGCTTTGGCTTCCTGTCCATGTGCCCCCGCCCCGCACCAGCTGTGGCCCGCTACCGCAACCTGAACTGTGAGGCGGGCAGTCTCCTCTGCCACCGAGGGCACCACACCAAGCCACCCACTCCCAGCCTGCAGCTGCCTGGGGCACGCTCTTAGCAGTGGGGCCTGTGGTCTCTGGCCTCCACCTTGGCCTTCAGGATGCCCCGTGAGGACGGAGAGCACACGCTGGACCGCGCCAGCCCTGCACAGGCTGAGCAGCTCTTGCCCCTGTACAGGGGAGGCTCAACATGGACGCGAGGAACAGAACATTTCCTTTCCAACCCCTGGGCTTGCTCTCCCGTGGGGATCACTGAACCAGACAATGCATTGCTGACACACGAGACTAACACGTGCAAATTATTTAAAAATATTTCAATAAAACTGCCTGGCTGGCTCCGGGCTGCCCCATCCACTCAGCCCGTGCGCCCTCCCCACCCATTCTACTATAAGAGGTTTTGGGGCGGGAGGGCGAAATCTCTTCTAGAAGCTTCTTCCCCGTTCCCTGGGAACAGTCCAGTTTCTGGGACAGGATCTCCAGCAGGCTTGCCTAGAGATGCTGGGCCTGGGTCAGCCCTTGGCGGGGCCCTGTCTGAGCAGAGTGAAGACACACTGGAGGAAGGCAGATCTTAGGACCCGCAGGCTACAGGTTAGGGCTGAAGGGCACAGGCTCCTGTTGTTGAGTACCTGGAGGATTAAAGCATCAGTGAGACCTGGAGGATTAAAGCATCAGTGAGCTCCACGCTTGACTGCCACTGAGAATCCTCCTCCAGCTCACCCCACCTCCTCCCCAGCAACCTGGACTGCTGCATCGCCAGCCTCCCTTCAGTTCCAGGCCTTCCCTGCCCAACACTCCCTTCCATAAGCAGACCAAGCCCCTGGAGGCTGTGACATGGCTGCTGCCTCCAGCAACAAGTTTTCCCCCTGCCCTCTGTGTGAGACCCTCTGCCCCCAGGCTCCATGCCTCAGTCCCATCCCCCACACTTACCCAGCTCAGTGCAAAGAGTGGTCCCTGTCTGGAGACCTGAAAGCTGACATCTCACAGATGGAGAGAAGAGGAAGGTGACAGGATGAATCTGTCTTTGAGTCCAGATTCGCCCACTTGATTTCTAGCGTGGGACATTTTGGACTGGGATACCTAAAGGGTAGTGAAGTAGCACAGGGTTAAGCTCTGGCCCCTCGTATCCCATCCTCCCTTCTCTTGCCCTGCACAAACCTAACCCAACTCCTAACTCACCCTGCCTGCTGTGTGTGGGAGGGTTCAGGGACAGGTGTCTGGACTCCAACCCAAAGAGGCGCTAGGACCAAGGGAGGGAGAAAATGCCCAAGTTTTCAAAGACAGAAACTTCAGTTAGGTAACTACCGTGCTTCAAGATCCATGGGGTTGGTCCTCAAAGTTACCCCAATTACTTCCTTTCTCACTTCTCTGGGGCAACTCTGGTGCCCCAAGTGGCCTTGACTGAAAAAGTACAACTTCAGTTTGGGTAGCCTTGTCGGCTGTAAAGTTAGACCCGAGGTTCTTCATCAGCTGTAACCCCTAGCTAAATCCTCAACTTATACCCCTGAGAGAAAAATGACATAGCTCCCAAATTAGTCTTTTTTTTTTTTTTTTAAGTAACACATGTGCCAGGGACTGCTGGGTACTGGGGACAGAATACAGAGCATGCCTGCCCTGAGAGTTATTAATCAAATAGAAGAAATGGACACATGGGCGATTATAACATCCAAAGTTTTGAAAGGATGACCTGGAGGGAGAGTTCATTACCATGTCTTTACGAAGGTATTATAGAGGATTTTTGTTGCCCCAAAGTCCTAACTTACCAACTCTGTTTTGTATGATCAGGCTGCCAGAACGGATTTCTGTGGGCAACCCAGTATTCACCTTGTGGCACCACCTTCCGTAAGTTTCTGATAGAAATCTGAGAAATCTGAAGGGAAATTAAGATATCAGAGGTGTGTGAGGAGTGCTGGGAAATATTGGAATAGGGGGAGAGAGGGGGTGTCAAGAGGAGGGGAAGGAAATACTAGAGAGACTATGAGCTTCAGCAAGAGGACTGTACCCAACCTTGGTGCATGATATCGCCTCATCAGTGACCATCCCCACACCCTTCAAGTGCCACCCTGCAGATACAAGCTGACCCCTCATTACACATGCATGCATGCATACCCACACGCACATGCTGGGTAAGAATTTCTGCCAGCCTGTGAAGAGTCATTCTGTGGACGGTTCTTGTCACAGGAGCCATTCCCTATGATCCAGTGCACCAGGTATGGAACCTGTCTGCCTGGGAGACCATGAGAGTCAAAGAACCTGTTGAGCAGCCCAGAACTGACCAGAAAGCTGAGATGAGAAACAGGTTAAAGTAAGGATGCCTTGTAAGTTTCAACTCTCATGCCAGCCCTAATCAGTAGGTAGGGCCACCTGGAGCTCTGTGCTGAGAGGCTGCATAGTGCCATCCCTGACTCAGTGACATATGTCCCTTTACCCAACAGAACCCACTACAGTCTTTGAATACGGGTTTGCTTACTGCATATGGATAAGAACTGTCGCTGATTTTGGCCAAATCAGAAGACAGAGATTTACAGTGGCTTTGGCTTTCCATCCAATTTCTCTTAGTAACTGAGATGTAAAAGCAACTCCTCTCATTCTGTATCCATCCCAAGGGACAGCAGGAACCTAAAAAGCAGAAAGAGAGTGACAGCACTGCACTGTCCAGACCCAGGAGGGGGATCTCAACACTCAGCAATCTGGTTGCTAACAATATTCCCTGGAGTGGAACTGATCTGGTCCTTAAACTCTGTAATCTTTTTTTCTTCGACTACCCTGGAAATGCCATACCTGTGCATACTTAGTGAAAGCCTTTGACATTCAACAATTTTACTCCTTAAAACCGGGGTTTGGATTTCCCTGGTGGCACAGTGGATAAGAATCTGCCTGCCAGTGCAGGGGACATGGGTTCAATCCCTGGTCTGGGAAGATTCTGCATGCCACAGAGCAACTAAGTCCATGCCCTAGAGCCCACAAGCCCTGAGCCCACAACTACTGAGCCCACGTGCTGCAACTACTGAAGCCTGAGAATACCTAGAGCCCATGCCCTGCAACAAGAGAGACACTGCAATGAGAAGCTTATGCGATGAAGAGGAGTCCCTGGTCGCTGCAACTAGAGAAAGCCCACACAGCAATGTAGACCCTGCACAGCCAAAAACCAATCAACCAATCAATTTTTTTCCAATCTGGGAGGCTTATTTGAAAAGGGCTGGTGGTACTATCCCCAGTTCCTGAACAATTGCAGTCTACCCCCCATTTTGGTTAACCTTACCTGGGTCCCCAATAAACAAGTGATCAACGGGCCTCCCATTCATCTCACTGAGCTCCCTAATGCATTCCCCAGCGTATATTCAAAACTTCCCCTCATTCCTCAAGCTCCTAGCCACTAGCTTCCCCTCCAGTCTTCCACAAGTTGACAACCTTGCTTCCTGCTTTGCTGAAGTTGTCAGACACTTGACATGTGAACTCTCGCCATTTTCCTCCCCCCCATCTCAAAATATGTCTCTTTTCTCTCCTCCTGACTATTGGTCAGAAATAAACCTCCCTCTTTCTTTAATATCCGACACCCTAGTCTGTGCTCCTGATCCCAGCCCACCTCTCTCTGCTTTGTCCCATCCATCCTACCTCCCCAAAAATCATTCCTTCCCCTCCAATTCCCTCTCTTCTGTCCATATTTTCTCATCCCCACCCAGCTACTCCCTTGAGTTACTGTCCCACAGCAACTTAAAGGAATATAGAAGTCACTGTGGCCAAATGAACGAGGGTGAGGGGATGAGCGGCACACTGAAAGGTAGGTAGGGGCCATGGGGACCAGATGGAGAATTTTTTATTTTTATGTTATGAGCAAGAGAAAGTCAATGTAAGGTTTTACATTGAGGCATTTTGTTCTCTGACTGTATCCCAAGTGCCTGGGCACAGTGCTGGACACAGAGTATGTATTCCATAACTTTTGATGTAATTAATTAACTGACATGATCTTAACTGGAATGACATGATCAGATTTTTGTTTTTAAAGGATCACCCTGGCTGCAACATGAAAAGTGGATTTGGAGGAGGGATGTTTAGAGAAAACATTCAGCAAGCCGTTGCAGTTATCCTTGCAAGAGATGAGGATGGACAAAAATGCAAATGGATACACAGAACTGGTGGTGGAAAACAGAAGAAATTCCTCTCTGGCAGAGTAGGGCCATCTGCTGAGAGGGTAGTGGGGTACGGAGAGCTAGTAGTGTGGGGTCCCACCAGACGTTGAGACTCGAGTTTTGTGGCACCAAGCAGAATGACTGCACAGCTTGTCACCCCTGGGTGTAGGCATGTGTGTTCATCCAGAGTTGAGATATTGCCAGTCAGATATACCAGAAGGACACTGGAACCAAGGAGTGAGTGGGGTGGCTGAAGTAAGGGGACAGGCCCTCAAATCAAGATGGGGGGAGAAAGAAGTGAAGACAGGTGATGGCTGATGAGAAGGGAGGAAACAGGGGAGCCAGCAGGTTGAAGGCCTCTGTGAGACTGAAGAAGTGTGGGGACCCGTTGTGGTCAGAGTGAAGATCTGAGCCGTCCTTTCAGTGGAAGTGTGGTTTGGGTTGCTGAGGTCTAGGTTCAGCTGTGGGGATGGGGGATAGCAGTGGGGGTGGGCAGTACTGGCATGAAAAGTGAGGCTTGTAGAGAGTGAGAAGGTTAAAGAAACCAGGGCTGCAGGTGTCTGTACATAATCTCTTTGTTTAAAGCTTTGGGGGAGTATCCAGATATCCCTGCACTAGACAGAGCCTAACCTCTAGACAACCAGTCCACATGCAGTCCTGTCCGCTCGGGCAGGGGACCCTCCCTCAACCTCAGCCTACTTTGGCAGACCTTCTGTGTGTCCCCCTCCTTCATCCCCACATACTGCTGCACTCCTCCTTTCAAAAGGGATGAGCAATTCCACCCTAGTTCACTGCCCTCCAGGCTCTCTGATAGAGCCTCAGCTGCCTTGCCCCAACTCCAGACTATACCACAACCATCAGTAATTCTTAATCTTTGGGGGAAGCTCAGCTGTAACAAGAATTAAGTAAAGCTATAGTTCCTCTCTCAGAGAAGGCAATGGCAACCCACTCCAGTACTCTTGCCTGGAAAATCCCATGGACGGAGGAGCGTGGTGGGCTGCAGTCCATGGGGTCGCTAAGAGTCGGACATGACTGAGCGACTTCACTTTCACTTTTCACTTTTATGCACTGGAGAAGGAAATGGCAACCCACTCCAGTGTTCTTGCCTGGAGAATCAGGGGAGGGGAGCCTGGTGGGCTGCTGTCTATGGGGTCGCACAGAGTCAGACACAACTGAAGTGACTTAGCAACATAGGTCCTCTCTACAGAAAAACATGTGAACAATCAATTTCACATCCAAATTCAGGGAGTTTCCAGATCCTTGATACTGATATGCCCTGAGCCCTGAGATGAGCCAGATGAGCCCTGAGCTTGCTGCTCTGTATCATTTGCACTGCTGGCTGCCACCCTCTTCTCCCCAAGAGGATCCCACCTTAGAGCTGGATGAAAGTGAAAGTCAGTCGTGTCCGACTCTTTGCCACCCCATGGACTATACAGTCCATGGAATTCTCCAGGCCAGAATACTGGAGTGGGTGGCCTTTCCCTTCTCCAGGGGACCTTCCCAACCCAGGGATCAAACCCTAAATCCAGTAGGTGGCTAGATCCTTCCCCCTGCTGGCCAAGGATGCACAACTCATGTCCATGTCAGCCAGCACTCTGGCTCACCACCCCTTTCCTGAACAACTCAATGGCACCCCAATAGATAGACCCCTCTCTTCAATCCACCCGTCATGGCAGGCCCTCCCATCTCTCCTTTCCCAGAGCAGATACCTGGGGTGGAGCACTTGAAGAAGGGTTGTAGCCTTTCCTGCATACTGTTCAGCCTCTGCTCCAAGTTCATCCTCTCTGTCTCCTTATTTCTCAAGGCCTCTTTCGTCTTCTCTCCGTCAGACTGGCAGGCCTGCAACTGTTGTCTGGTAGCCTGGCCAGCCTTCTGTTCCACCTGTAGTGTTTCCTGACTCTGGGCCAGCTTCCTCCTGGATCCCTGCAAATCCTCTTCCCTCTGCCCCAGCTGGGTTATCTTCTGGCTCAGCTGCTGCCTCAGACTGCTGTTGGTGGCTTCCAGAACCCTGTTCATTTGCTGGAGCTGCCGAGACACCTGCAGATCTGTTTGGCCATAAAGAGAGATTCAGGACATCATCAGCCATGCCCTGGTAACCCGAGTCTTCAGCATCAGTCCCTTTTCTGCTTCTTGCAAGTTTGCCCTAACAGGCTGGAACGGAATATAAGCTCTGACCGCCTAAAGCTTCAGGGGGCACTGGGTTAGGTCAGGACAATCTAGGAAGTCACTGCGCTCTGAAAACAGACCTGGCTAGAAATCAGCCCAAGGCTGAGGCTGTGATGGTAGTGACTCCCGCCCTGCTGAGGAAGGGCAGCTGTTGGGGAGAGTCGGGGAGAACGTTGTTCCGGGTAAGTGGAAAACCAGGGGCAGCCATACTCACAGCGCACTCCCAGGCAGGTGGCAGCCACCCCGCACAGCAGGCAGGTGAGGAGCAGGCCCAGAACCAGGTACCGCATGCAGGCTGCATGGCCTTAGGGAGACAGCGGGTTGGGGTGGGGGGGCGGGGGTGCAGTGAGCCCCACGAAAATTGACAGACCGAGGGGTTGGGGGTAGGGTGGAGATTCGCGGGAAAAAGCATCCCGCGAAGGACGTGGAACACTAGCTGGGCAGCGGGAGGCGCGGGCGGGGCTGGGAGCGCCGGGTACTCACACCAGAGAATCCGCCCGGCAGCTGGTGACGTCACGGGGCTCCAGGCAGCTGTTGGCTGCTCCGACTGAGCCCCTGCGGAAGGGAGAGACTCCTGTGAAGGTGGGAAAGCCCAGGAAATGCCCCTTCTTCCCACTCCTACCCCTCCACCGCGCCGAGACTCCAGTCTGTCCTAAGGTACCTTCGGCCGCCGCTCGGGGCCACCCTTCGCGCTCTCCGGAGCTCCTCATCTCCCCTGGGGCTCCCGTGCCCGTCTTGGGTCTTACCTTATCCTTTCCCCGGGGACCCTCTATAACCCTTCAGGGTCTCCCTTGATCTTTCCCTCTGGGGCCACTCATCTGCCTGCCAAAACCTCCCCAGGAGTGCTCTCCCTTCCTCCCCCTTCCCTCTCTCTCTCCCCTCTCCCTAGGGACTCCCATTTCCCACTGGAGCTCTGCACCCCAACAGGGCTGATTGGGGTGCAGCCTGATCCCTCCATAGAGCCCTCACTCCCCGCTGGAAGTTTTATTCTTCCTTGGCTCCCGTGATTGGTCCTCATTCTCTTCCTGAGAACCCCCGTCCTTTCTCCAAGGATACTGTCCTCCCAAGAATGCTGTGGACTCCCCCAACTCAAAACATAGCCCCTTACAAACACGCATCCCCCAGGCTCCCCAGACCTGCTTTATCCCGTAATCCAGAGGAGGCCAAGCTTGAGGGTCCTCCTGTGCCTGGAGGCACATTCTCATAGGTGAGTTCACCATCTTCATCAGTCTCTGGGTCTGGAGAGAAGAGGAAAGGTGGGATCAGGATGGGGGTCTGTGGGGTGGGAGTGGGGTCTTGAAGGAGGATGGAGCTGCAGAATCAAGGAGCCACTGCAGCTGCCCTTACCGTGTCCTAGCCGGCTGGAGTTGCTCTTCTTCAGGGGAGCCTTCACAAACCGCAGGTCTGCATAGGTGATGGCCTCAGCCATGGTCCTGGGCACCTCTGCTCCCACTGGTCCCCCTCCTCGTCCACCGCCCCGGGGCTACCCTGCCGCTCTCCCTCTGCCCCCTCCCCTTGACCCCTTCAAACGATGAGACTCTGTGTTGCCTCTGTGACTGACAGCTTCACGCCTTGCCCTGTGACTTCCAGTCACAAAACAGGAAGATGTGAACCCGTTTCAGATAGATGGGCTCAGTGAAGCAAATGGCATCCCTGAGCCCTGGGCAGAGGGGCAGGGGAGGGGAGACTGAGGCCCAGAGCAGGGGGTCAGGTCTGAGGGGGTCAGAGAGCCAGTACTCAGGCCTGGCCTTGCACCTTGCCTGCGCCCCTCCTTCTTGCATCCCAGACCCGCCTTGACAGTGCTGGACTCCAACAACCCACCCTGGTCACCCGATTTGCCCCACACTCCTCTCCTGGCTGCCCAGTCCCTGGGCTTTCTACCTGCAGTCGGAGCTCTTTTATGCTCAACTGACCACAGAGGGTCTCCTAATCACTGCTCCAGGGTGGGGCTCTACCCTCCCATCAGATTGGGGGGTCCTAGTCTGAAGCCCTGGCTCTCCCTCATCCTGGGATTCCCAGCAGATCTGAGTTCCTGCAGGAGACCCCAGTTCGATTCCAGGGTTGGGAAGATCTGCTGGCGAAGGGATAGGTTACCCACTTCAGTATTCTTGGGCCTCCTCGTGATTCAGCTGGTAAAAAAATCTGCTTGCAATGAGGGAGACCTGGGTTCGATCCCTGGGTTGGGACGATTCTCCTGGAGAAGGGAAAGGCTACCTACTCCAGTATTCTGGCCTGGAGAATTCCATGGACTGTATAGTCCATGGGGTCACAAAGAGTCAGACACGACTGAGCAACTTTCACTTTCACTGAGTTCCCGGAATGGGGTTCCCTTACTTGGTGGGCATTTTCTCTCCATCAGTTTGGGGGGTTTCAGGGTGGTCCTGGCTCCCTTTCTGCTGTCGTCCTACACAGCTGCCAGGAATCCCACACTTGGGGAAATTTTCACTCCAAGCCCTTCCTGGAGATGTGGCAGCACTTTGGAGGACGCAGAGGATCTGGAACCAAATTGCATCTCCTGTGTAAACACCCCCCAGACTCTTACTCCACAGTCTTTCTCTGGCCTCCTCCACCTTTGGTGCCCTACTGGTCACCCTTGTGGCCCATCCGCCCCTTCCTTGCCCCATCCTGCTTGGCAGCCTATGTGACCCCTGTGTTCTGGTATCAGCTAGACGGAGCAAGCTGAGTCCAGGAGGCAGAAGCTCTGGGACAAGCAGGGCTGGGGGTGAGGGCAAGGGACACCCAGGGACACCCCCGTGTGTGTGCCCACACCACTGACTGTTCATGCATCTTGTTGGGGGTCAAGGAACAGACGGACAAAGGACTTGCATGGGGATGAAGATGGACTGCAGCTTCTCAGAGGGAGAATGGCTGGGTTCTGAGCGGGAAGACTTTGGATCAACCAAGGTTTTACTATCTTCTTAGTTGGGTACTGGCATCTCTCTTACTTTCCTAGTAAAATTCTTCCTTTAAAAATCCCTGCAGGAATTTCCCAGTGGTCCAGTGGTTGAGGAGGCTTCCCAGATAGTGTTAGTGGTAAAGAACTCACCTGCCAATGTAGGAGAGGTAAGAGACTCAGGTTCGATCCCTGAGTCAGGAAAATCCCCTGGAGAAGGAAATGGCAACCCACTCCAGTGTTCTTGCCTGGAGAATCCCATGGACAGAGGAGCCTGGTGGTCTACAGTCCATGGAGTCACAAAGAGTCAGACACGACTGAGGTGACTTAGCACCCACACCAGTGGTTAGAACTCCATACTCTCACTGCCAAGGGCCCAATTTCAGTCCCTGGATGGGGAACTAAGACCCCACAAGCCATGTGACATGGTCAAAAAAAGAAGCCCCTATATTGTTGTTTTACACACAGCCCCAGTAAAAAAGGGGGGCAGTTGTGGGGAAAGACCAGGGGCTAAGAGGCCTGGCAGATGGAGGACAGGAAATGGGGGGGGGTGTTGCTGAGCAGAAGTGCTCCCTAAAGTTCTTTTACCAGGATGTGACCCCCCCAAAAAAGGGCCCACTTGGAGGGTGAGAAGAAGCTGGGACAAGGTAAGGTAGAGAATTGGGAAAAACCCACCCCAAGTGGGTGACATCCGCCCCCTCAGAACCCCCCTCCCCCATCACCGCAGCTGTGAGGAAGAAAAAGGAAGGGGAAAGAGGTCCTCGCCACACGCTAGCAGCTTGCAGTGTATGGTTAGTGGTGTGTGGAGGGGCGCTGAGATGGTCCTGTGAGTCTGACGGGAGCCGTGCCCAACAGTGACACCCAGTTTGCCCCAGAAAAAGTGCCACTGACACAGACGAATACATTTGTCACCTGAGAAACGTGTCGGGGGGAGAGGCAGACGTCCACAGGGGTGTGAGTGTGTAGGCACGCACACACATCCCCAGGCCTCTGCAGTCTGTCGGGGTGTCTGTACGAGGTGACCATCTCTGCCCGAGCCTGTCGCGGGGTGAGCCCAGAGGAGTCTGTGGCCTGAACAGTGCCTGTGATGGCTGTGGTTTTTTCCCAGGGTGGGAAATGACTGGCCATTTTCAGAAGTCTTTAAAGGTCATGGGTACAGATTCTGCAAGTATTTCCTTCTTTTAAGGCTCATGATTTCTTTCCTAAGGTGTTTCCCTGCAGCTGTTAACCGTCCCTGCTTGATTAAAGTTTCCAACAACCCAGCCCCCTCCCCTGGGGGAGGAACATGGTCAGGGCCTCCCCGAGACAGCGACAGTGGCACATGTTGTGACTTCCTGGGCCCTCGGGGGCCTGTGAAAGTGAGTGGGAGTGTACAGAGCAGCTGCGGTGAGTGGGGGCGGTCAAGGCGCTTGAATCTGTGGAGCACAGGGCTTGGGGTAGGGACAGCAAGTGTGTAAATCAATTGCAGGAACACTTGCAGGAATTCTGTAAACTGGAGATAATGTCCCAGTTTTCAGAACCTGTATGGAACAGGGCCTGGGTACCAGGTAAAATGTCAAAAGCAAGCTACCACTATGTGCTCAAAAGAGAAATCAATGGGCATGCTGCCTAACTCGCCTGTTGGAGAGGCTTCAGGAGGCAGTGTGCCCAAATGGGGTTGAATGAACTTCACGCTCATAATGCTTTGGATGTCTTAGGCCACCTGGCCTGTGTCTCTGTCCTCTTTAGCTCTTTTAGTGATGGATGCACATTTCCTTATGACTCTCTGCATTCCCTCAGTCCTAGATCATCGTATGGAAGATGGTTATGAGAGCAGGGTCTGTCTCCTTCCCCAAGTGTGTCACGTGGTATCTTTGTGATATTGACATACATATTTCCCTCTGAGGCTGGACATCAGAAAGGACATCTGAAAGTCTGACCCGCACCTCAACTGCTCAAATGTCAGGAATGCCTGGGGGATTCTCAGAGCTGAGGGGCCAGTGCTGTACATTTCAGCTTTTCCAGGATCATAATTTCAGCTGAGATCCTAGAGGACAAACACCAGAGCCCATTTTTTGTCCTCTCCTGATCCTCCATGCTCATTTCAGGGAATGGTTCTACAGTAGACAAGAGGAGGGGGCCCAGCTAGGAGCATTGGGAAAGAATTTGCTGTGTGGAAAAGGGCTTGGTGAAGTGCAGCCAATATCAGGAAGTCAAGGAAGTCTCCCAAGACTCTGAAAGTCAGGTTCTGTCCACCTTTAGTAGCCTAACCCACTGACTCCAGGAGGCCCTGATCTCCGGACAGGGTGTGATAGGCGAAAAATGGCCTCTCCCCAGTGTTCACAATCTTAACCCCCAGAACCTGTGCAGAGGTTACTTTGCCTGATGAAATTGTTAATGTGACTAACTTGAGAATCTTTAGATGGGGAGATCACCCTGTTTTACCCTGAAGGCCAATCTAATCATAAGTCCTTGAAAAGAAAAAGTTTTCAGGGTCATGGGAGGAAAGAGGTTTGACCTTGGAAGACAGGGCAGAGAGATGAGGCATGAATAAGATGCTGCAGGCAGAAGAAGGGGACCATGAGCTGAGGAACGTGGGCAGCCTCCAGAAGCTGGGAAAGGCAAAATAACAGATCCTCACCTCACCTCCAGAAAGGAACCAGCCCCGCTGACACCTTGACTTTAAGCCAGTGAGATGTGTCAGAACTGTAAGATAAGAAACTTGTATTTTGTTTTTTAATTTTTGCTGGAGGATAGTTGATTAACCATGTTGTCTTAGTTTCAGGTGTATCAAAAAGTGAATCATTATATGTATACATATACTCCCTCTTTCTTAGAGTCTTTTCCCATATAGATCATTATAGAGTATTGGGTAGAGTTCCCTGTGCTATACAGTAGGTCGTTATTAGTTATCCATTTTATATATAGTAGTGTGCATATGTCAACTCCAATCTCCCAATTTATCCTTCCCCACTGGTAACTGTAACTTTGTTTTCTACATCTGTGATTCTATTTCTGTTTTGTAAGTAAGTTCATTTGTAGCTTTTTTTGATTCCACATATCATATCATACGACATACATATGATAAGTCATATCATATGATATTTGTCTTTCTCTGTCTGATTTACTTCACTTACTGTGACAATCTCTGGGCCCATCCATGTTGCATTGTTTTGTTCTTTTTTATGGCTGAGTTATATTCCATCATATATATGTACCACATCTTCTTTATCCACTTCTCTGTCAATAGACATTTAGGTTCCTTCTATGTCTTGGCTATTGTAAATCATTGCTGCAGTGAACATTGAGGTGATGCATGTCTCTTTTCAAATTATGGTTTTCTCAAGATATATGCCCAGGAGTGGAATTGCTGGATCATATGGTAATTTTATATTTAGTTTTTTAAGGAGTCTTCATTATAGTCTTCTCTATAATGGTTGTACAATTTACATTCCTACCAACAGCATAGAAGGGTTCCCCTTTCTCCACACCTTCTCCAGCATTTATTAGAAACTTTTATTTTTTTAAGCCACTAAGTTCATGGTAATTTTTTTACAGCAGCAGGAGATAAGTTTCCTGAACTGTGGAGGAAGCATGATGTAATGGAAAGAACTTGGTATAGATAAAGAAGCCAGCACAGCCGCAGTGTGTCACTTTGGGCAAGTCACAATTTCCTATCTGTAGAATATGGGATTGTCTAGATATCTGACATCAGTTAAGGGGATCCTGTCTGGAGATATTGTAGATGTCAATTTTAGCAAAAGCGTCACTGAAAGTCTGTTAAATCGCTTCAGAGGCAGGAGAGAGGACAGCATCATTAAGAGGGTTTGCAGCTCTTTGATCATGGAAGCCAGGGTGCCAGCAGGTCTCCAGTGACTACCTTAGGCCTCTGCTTGGCCCTGTCTTGAATGGCGACCCAGAAAGCGCATTCATATACGGTGATGGCCCAGAGCTCTACAGAAAAGCAAATACACCGAAAGGCAAACTCATGATTCAAATATTGCAGCAGAGCAAGATGATGGCTCCAACCACAGAATGAGATATAATAAAGATGAATAATAACAGCTAACATATATTGAAGAAATGAAATTTGGTGCTTAAAAAATTTATGTAAGCATCAGTTGGAGGCAGTCCTGGCTTAACGATAGTTTATGTATAAATGTTTGAGGCAAGAGGCAGTTACCAGTCGTTTGGAGCTTGAAGGAATCTTAGTGAGCTCAACTCACTTATTTTACAACCTCGAAACTGCACGCAGTAGGCTACAAGTTCATTATGAGTTAGCCATATGACTAGGAGGGCAGGTGACAAAAGGCTGCCCAGCAGGACTACAGCTGCTTTACCACAAATGCCAAATACTGTGCCGGCCACACCTACAGCCCCTTCTAAGGGGTCAGACCCCTACTGATGAGGCAGCCCTAGACCTTCAACGTTGTGTTATGTGACCCTCCCCCCAACCCCTCTGACCTCAGTTGATTGAGATAACCAAGTGGCAGCAGATTCAAGGCTGGTCTGTCCAGAGACCACCCCTCTGGGGTGGCTTGGCCTAGAAATCAGGGAGGATGTGAGGTTATCAAATGCTAGCTCTCAGGGGACTTCCCTGGTGGTCCAATGGTTAAGACTCCAGGCTTCTACTGCAGAGAATGTGGGTTCAATTCCTGGTCAGAGATGTAAGATCCCACGTGCCACGCTTGTGGTATGGCCAAAAAGGAAAAAAGAATTTAGTTTTCAAGAATTTAAATGGGAGAATGTGGAGATAAGCACTTAGGTAGCAGTGGGGAGGCACACAGAGCCTCAGACATCCCTGGCCCCCAGGCCTTCCCACTGGGTGCACTTCTTCCAACTGCCAGGATCTTTGCAGCTTTTTATTGGCAGGCAGTGAGAAGCTGCGGGAAATCAGTGCCTCCTGCCAGAACAGCTCTTAACTGATGACTGGTGGGAACTGGTGTACATCCTAGCAACTCACCCTGGGGAGCTAACTCTGGGGGCACATAGTCTACCCTGGCTTTCAGAGTCCTCCAGTAACTGTGAGCCCCAGTTTTCCACTGGGGAAATTTCCCGAGTGGACACTAAGTGGTATCTCCTTATTAAATTGCATGTCCCTGACTCCTAACAAATTTGAACATATTTCAAGTTTGCTAACCAGTTGAATTTGCTCTTCTATTAATGTTAGATCCTTTGTATTTCCCTCCCCCTGAGAATTTTATTTTGAAAATTTGAGGCCTAAAGGAAAGTTGAAAGAATAATACAGTGAAAGCTTATACATCTTTCATCTAGTATGTCAGTCAAAGCTCAAACTGTTCTCACCACATAAAAGAAGTGTTAACTATGTGACATAATAGAGGTGTTAGCTAACCATGGTGGTAACCATAATGCAATATATAAATGGATCACCTCAACACATTATACGTCTTACACTTATAAGACCTGGGTTCAGTCTCTGAGTTGTGAAGATCCCCTGGAGAAAAGAATGGCAACCCACTCCAGTATTCTTGCCTAGAGAGTTCCATGGATAGGGGAGCCTGGGCTACAGTCCATGGGGTCACAAAGAGTCAGAAACAACTGGGCAACTAACTATAAGAGCTAAACAGTCTATGGAAGGCTGTTATCTTTGCTTCTGATGCTGAAGTGTGGGGTCTGCAGGGCAGGAAACTGGAAAGCAGGTGGATGAAAAGTAGGGGAGAAAGGATAGACCAGAACCCACAAGGATAGCCTGGAACCCAAGTCAATGTCTCAGTACCTCAGTTTTGATGCTGTGAGTGTCCTGCAAGAGAAGCTGTGTTCTCCCCGACGAGGCACCACTGCTTTGGAACAAAAGCCCAGCAGGTACACAGTCCCAGCCAGGCATTGGCTCTCAGTAAGGACAGGCACCTGTTCCAGGGCCGTCTCTTATGTCATCCTTACTTTCTCCAACGTACTGAAATGCCATGTTCTGATATACATATATACCTAATTTTTTATTCCTGTTTACTTATTGATTCCCTTCTACTTATTGATTTGATTAACTAGTCTTTGAGCATGTTCTGATCTATTTGGTAAGACAAATCTCTCTTTCTTTTTAAAAAGATATTTGTCCTTGACTGTTCTTTGAGATACAAATTGGAACTATAGTAACTAACAGTATACTTTAATTTGGGGAGACCTGACTTTTTTCTGGTTTTTAAAAAACATTTATTTATTTCTTTATTCGGCTGCATCAGGTCTCAGTTGCAGCACGTAAGATCTTGGTTGAGTCACGGGGGACATTTTTTGTTGCCCCGGTGGCATGTGGGATCTCAGTTTCCCCGATCAGGGATGGAACCCACTTCCCCTGCATTGGAAGGTGGATTCTTAACCACTGGACAGCCAGGGAAGTCCCTTCTTCTGATACTTTATCTTCCCTTCCAAGGAGATGGTTGACAGAGTTCCCTGGTGGTCTAGTGGTTAGGACTCAGCACTTTCACTCCCTGGGAGATGGCTGATTTTCTGTTTGTCCCACGCTGACTTTGTATCTTATAGTTATATTGTATGACTTCATATAAATATGTATGAAGTCAATTCTTGACTAAATTTACACACTATAAAACTTCCAGTCAATTAAAACAAAAAAAATTAGAGACTTCCCTGGTGGTCCAGTGGTTAAGACTTTGTCTTTCAATGCAGGAGGGGAGGGTTCAATCCCTGGTCAGGGAGCTAAGATCCCACATGCCTAGCAGCCAAAAAACCAAAACATAAAGCAGAAGCAGTATTGTAACAAATTCAATAAAGACTTTAAAAAAAGAAGTCCTGGGAATGTAAGGTACAGCATGATGACTATAGTTAATAATATTGTGAAAGTGAAAGTGTTAGTGGCTCCGTCATGTCAGCCTCTTTTCATCCCCATGGACTGTAGCCTGCTAGGTTCCTCTGTCCGTGGAATTCTCCAGGCAAGAATACTTGAGTGAATAGCCATTCCCTTCTCCAGGGGATCTTCTCAACCCAGGGTTCAAACCTGGGTCTCCTGCATTGCAGACAGATTCTTTACCGTCTGAGACACCAGGGATACTCCATTGTATATTTAAAAATTACTAAGGTTTTTTTACAGTTAACTTTTATTGGAGTATAGTTGATTTACAATGTTGTGTTAGCTTCTGCTATACAGCAAAGTGAATCAGTTATATATATGCATTATCCACTCTTTTTTAGATTCTATTCCCGTATAGGCCATTACAGAGTATTGAGTAGAGTTCCTAGTACTATACGGTAGATTCCTATTAAGAGAGTAAGTAGATCTTATAAGTTTTCATCACAAGAAAAAAAAAAGCTATGTGCAGTGATGCATGTTGACTAGAGGTACTGTGGTGATCATTTCACAATATATACAAATATCAAATCATGTTGTATACCTGAAACTAATATAATGTTATATGTCAATTTTTTAAATTAACATACAGTATTATAGTGGTTACAAGGGTTGTCTCAGTGCCAGCTACTAGAATTCAAATTTCAACTCTTAATGCATTACTAGCTAGTGATATAGGGTAAATCACTTAATCGCCCCATTCCTCAGTGTTCCTTTCTGCAAATCAAGATTGGCAATAGTAATCTATCTCAAGAGGGTGTTGTGAGGATTGCTTAGAAGAGTGCATGGAATTATGATGCTGACTATAGTTGTTATTATTCTAAGAATTTGATAATTTTAGTGCATATTTCCCCATTTTTAATTTGAGCTGTTTATTGCTAGACTAGGAAAAAAGCATATTAAAAAGCAGAGACATTATTTTGCCGACGAAAGTCTATATAGTCAAAGCTATGGTTTTCCCAGTAGTCATATATGGATGTGAGAGTTGGACCATAAAGAAGGCTGATCACTGAAGAACTGATGCTTTTGAACTGTAGTGTTGGAAAAGACTTTTGAGAGTCCCTTGGACTGCTGGGGAGATCAAACCAGTCAATTCTAAAGTAAATCAACCCTAATATTCACTGGAAGGACTGATGCTGAAGCTCCAATACTTTGGCCACCTGATGAGAAGAGCCAACTGTTTGGAAAAGCCCCTGATGCTGGGAAAGATTGAGGGCAGGAGGAGAAAGGGACGACAAAGGATGAGATGGTTGGATGGCGTCACTGACTCAATGGACGTGAGTTTGAGCAAGCTCTGGGAGATGGGGAAGGGCAGGGGAGCCTGGCGTGCTACAGTCCATGGGGTCACAAAGAGTCAGACATGACTGACCGAACTGAACTGAGGAAAAAAGCAATTTGCTTTCATTATTTTATCTTGTATCCAGTCAACTCTCCTAATTGTCTTTATATATATACACACACTATATATGTATATATATAAATACATGCATATCTACTTTATTTGTCTATTTATTTTTGTCTGCGCCGGGTTTTCGTTGCTGCATGTGGTCTTTTGCTTGGTTGCAGTGAGGGAGGTGAGGAGTGCAGGCCTCCGATTGCAGTGGCTTCTCTTGTTGTGGAGTAAGGGCTCTAGGCACGTGGTCTTCAGTAGTTGCAGCTCGTGGGCTCTCAAGCATGGGCTCAGTAGTTGTACTGCATGGGCTTGGTTGCTCCACGGCATGTGGGCTCTTCTCTGACCAGGGATCAAACTTGTGTCTCCTGCATTGGCAGGTGATTCTTAAGCACTAGATCACTAGGCAAGCCCCTGTATTGTCTTTTTACTAGTTTTTTTTTTAACTCGTCTTGAAGTTTTTGATAATACAATCATATCAGCAAAAACGATAGATAGCTTTATAATTTTTCAGATAATCATAATAATCCATTCTCTTGTTATATTGCATTTGGTAAAACTTCCAAGATATGATAAACAACAAGGGTAATAGCAGGCATTTCTGTCTAAACTTTTATTTCAATAATGTGATTTTAGTGTTTCACTATTAAGAACAATATTTGCTGTTAGGATTTCCCAACAGCAAATACTTAGAGTTTTTATTGGGGATGGTACTAAGTTATACTGGCTCTGTTTATTAAATATGAGAGACTTTCTTCTTTTTTCCATAATCTTGACTCTGGAAATAGCATGGCAATTACTCTTATTGATGGTTAGATAACACTTAGTTGTGGCATCAATTAAATGCAGTCTTTTTCAAAGGTAGATCCCTAATCACCTTTCTATTCTAGTTTTTTCTAAGATAAGTTGACCTTTTCAAACTTTTCTCTTTGGGGTCAATTTTGCTAATTTGTATTTTTCCTGAAATGTATCCATTTCCTCTAAATTTTCAAATTGGCTGTTGAGGAATATTAAGTTGCACTTTTAAATAAATCTTCCTCTCTTCTATCTATAATAATGTTTTCTTTCTCACAACTAATCTTTTCTATTTTTAACTCTCTTATTTTCTCTTTACTTATGCTTGTAAGATGTTTTTCTATTTTATTAGCCCTTTTAAAGAACTTTTTTTTAAAGTGTATGCTTTTTAGTATTTTTGTTTATTTTCCATTCCATTCACGTCAGCGTTTGTTATTTCCTGATTACTTTGGCTTCTTTTCTTGTTATTTTTCTAATTTTTTGAAATAAGTAATCCCTTTATTTTTCCTCTTTTTAAAAAAAAAAAAAGCTTGGTATCTTTATGGTATTTCAGGGATAGACTGAATAATATAGGATACAGGGTAATTGAGAGAGTTTCTGGCATTACACTGTTTTTTCATTCAGCATTTAAATTTTGTGAACACAGTAGTTTTGTTCTTTTTTTAAAGCCAGCTTTCAGTTCAATTCAGTTCAGTTCAGTCGCTCAGTCGTGTCCGACTCTTTGCAACCCCATGACTCTTTGCACACCAGGCCTCCCTGTCCATCACCAACTCCCGGAGTTCACTCAGACTCACGTCCATCGAGTCAGTGATGCCATCCAGCCATCTCATCCTCTGTCGTCCCCTTCTCCTCTTGCCCCCAATCCCTCCCAGCATCAGAGTCTTTTCCAATGAGTCAACTCTTCGCATGAGGTGGCCAAAGTACTGCTGTATTGCAATTTACGTATGCTAAAATTTTTTACATACATTAAATTTCATCAGTTTTTAAGTGTACAGGCCTATGAGTTTTAGGCCATATGTACTTGGCCATGTAACCACAACCAAGAAACAGAAGAGTCCTATCACCCCCAATGTTCTCTCCTACCACTTTGTGGGCAGTCTTCACAGCAATTTCAGCCTGAACCTCAATTCTCTTTGTTGGAGATCAGCATTACCCCTGCTTTCTGTTTATTTGCTTACTATCCCTGTTCTACATCTTTATATTGAAAGTTTCTTTACCATTTTTTAAGTGTGTTTATTTTAAATAATATGAACCAGAATTTGATTTATAACAAAGTCTGACAGCCTTTTAATGGAGGAATTCGGTCCACTCATATTTATGTAATGAGTGATGTATTTGATTTATAATTTCCATCTTACTTATTTTAAATTTCTTTACACTGTTGTGAACTCTTCTTTTCTTTACCTTTGCTGGATTGAATGAATGGCTGTTCATTTTTCCCCTTTGTTATTTGGAGTTCATCCTTCTATTAATAGTTATCATCCCTTGCCCTGGTGGCTCAGGAGTAAAGAATCTGCCTGCAATGCAGGAGACGTGGGTTCCATCCCTGGGTGGGGAAGATCCCCTGGAGAAGGAAATGACAACCCACTCCAGTATTCTTGCTTGGGAAATCCCATGGACAGAGGAAACTTCCGGGCTACAGTCCATGGGGTTGCAAAAGTGTCGGACACAACTTAGCAACTAAACAACAGCAACAATTCCTGCCCTGCCCTCTATATCGGCACCCATGCCTCTTCAGTGTGTGAACCCAGAACAGCTATTTCCATCCTACTCGGTTTATCTTCCACTTCCTTATTTTCCCTGCCCCCTCTCTCCCCTCTCATCCTCCCAATCCCTCCCCCTTTAGGCACTAGAACACTTACCTTCCCCTTATTCCCACCACCTGATTCCAGAGTTTTATTGATGTAATTTAGTCCTTATTAGAATTTCCCTCACAGTGTGTTCCACAGTGTGCCCCTCACATCTGTTCCAAGGGTCCTTATTTAGCAATTTATTACATGTTATAAATACACATATAGGTATAAATATATAGGTCATGATTCGTTGCTCCCCACTGCTTTCTTTCCTCTTCATCTTCCCCTATCTTGAAGTCTCTGTTCCGATTCATTTGTTGTTTCATTAAAATCTTAAAAGTATTTCTCAGATAAGATACTGAGTGGTTTTTGCAAATTTTCAAATACCTTTCTTTCTTCCTTGGCTGGTTCTGGATTTCAGGCCTTTTCTTTCATTAGCTCACATTCGATTTTGCTGTCTTTTAACTTCCAAAGTAGCAGATAAGAAGAAAGGAACTTCTTTCTGCATGAAAATGTGTATGAGTTCCCATATCCTTAGAGCTTAGAAATTTTAAATTGTATATGACTAAGTGTGTGGTTTTTCTTCTAGTTTTACTGAGATATAATTAACATTATAAGTTTAAGGTGTACAAATAAAGATTTTATGTACATACATCATGAAATGATTATTACAATAAGTTTAGTGAACATTCATCATCTCATATGGATACAAATTTAAAGAAGTATTTAAAAAATGCTTTCCTGTGATAACTCTTAGAATTACTCTGTTAACAACTTTCATATGTCACATACAGCAGACTTAATTTTTTTATCATGTTGTACATTATATTCCTAGTATTTATCTTATAACTGGAAGTTTGTCCCTTTCAACTGCCTTCATAAGTGTGTGTCTTTTCCTATAGATCCAGTCTGTAACTTAAGTCTTTCTTCAGCTCATGGATATTTCATCTATTATTTAATCATGCCATAAGTGTGGTGTCATCTGCATATCTGAGGTTATTGATATTTCTCCTGGCAATCTTGATTCCAGCTTGTGCTTCATCCAGTCCAGCATTTCTCATGATGTACTCTGTATATAAGTTAAATAAGCAGGGTGACAATATACAGCCTTGACGTACTCCTTTCCCAATTTGGAACCAGGCTGTTGTTCCATGTCCAGTTCTAACTGTTATTTCTTGACCTGCATACAGATTTCCCAGGAGGCAGGTCAGGTGGCCTGGTATTCCCATATCTTTAAGAATTTTCCACAGTTTGTTGTGATCCACATGGTCAAAGGCTT
Organism: Bos mutus; assembly: GCF_027580195.1. Lineage (NCBI taxonomy): Eukaryota > Metazoa > Chordata > Mammalia > Artiodactyla > Bovidae > Bos > Bos mutus. Next base: position 52,467,264 of record NC_091624.1, on the reverse strand, counting down.
TGGCATAGTCAATAAAACAGAGATAGATGTTTTTCTGGAACTCTTTTGCTTTTTCGATGATCCAATGGATGTGGCAAAAAGCGGAGAAGAACTAAAGAGCCTTTTGATGAAAGTGAGAGTGAAAAAGTTGGCTTAAAACTCAACATTCATAAAACTAAGATCATGGCATCTGGTCCCATCACTTCATGGCAAATAGATGGGGAAACAGTGGAAACAGTGACTGACTTTATTTAGGGGGGCTCCAAAATCACTGCAGATGGTGACTGCAGCCATGAAATTAAAAGATGCTTGCTCCTTGGAAGAAAAGCTATGACCAACCTAGACAGCATATTAAAAAGCAGAGACATTACTTTGCCAACAAAGGTCTGTCTAGTTAAAGCTATGGTTTTTCCAGTAGTCATGTATGGATGTGAGAGTTGGACTATAAAGAAAGCTGAGGGCCGAAGAATTGATGCTTTTGAACTGTGGTGTTGGAGAAGATTCTTAAGAGTCCCTTGGACAGCAAAGAGATCCAACCAGTCCATCCTAAAGGAAATCAGTCCTGAATATTCATTGGAAGGACTGATGCTGAAGATGAAACCGCAATACTTTGGCCACCTGATGCGAAGAATTGACTCATTTGAAAAGACCCTGATGCTAGGAAAGATTGAAGGCGGGAAGAGAAGGGAAGGACAGAGGATGAGATGGTTGGATGGTGTCACCAACTCAATGGACAGGAGTTTGAGTAAACTCTGGGAGCTGGTGATGGACAGGGAGGCCTGGAGTGCTGCAGTCCATGGGGTCACAAACAGTGGGACACAACTCAGTGACTGAACTGAACTGATTTAATTATGACCTCTCCTCTCCTGTTCCTTTTTCTCCAGGAACTCATAGAATTTGCAGTTAACTCTCCTGGGTCTGTTCCAGTTTCCCATCTTTGACCACATGATTTGCATCCGCATGTTTTTGTTACATGTTTTGAGATATTTCATCTATTTGATTTTTCTACACCTGTTTTTGAGTTTTAGCTTCACCTTTGCTTTATCTATAAACATTTTTAGTTTTGATAACATATTTTCAGGCTCAGGGAAATCTTTTGTGTTTGAGTTTCACACACATCTCCTCCAGGCTCTCATTTCTTCAGTAAGAGGTTCGTCTGTTTCCTCTAGCAGGTCTCTCTGCCCTCTGGTTTGTTTGCATTCTCCCAGCCTCAAGGACTGAGAAAGTTGATCCATCATGAGTTTTTTGGAGAGTCAGGGAAATTCAGCAAAGCCATTCATTGTTCTTGGGAACCTGACTGTTCTGAGACTTCTTGCTGTCCTGAGGCTGCTCTCCAGAAACTTGTCTGCAGGGAATTCTCTCAGCCAGTTCAGGAGAGCCCATGTAAACTTTATCACCTGTAGCTGGGAGTTGCCTGAGAAGTGTGGAAGCTCCTGTAGGATTGCCACATGCCCAGAATCTCCTCATTCTGGGTAGTCTAAGTATAATTGACAGATACAGTGATATTCTGGGTTTCCCGGGTGGTGGCTCAGTGGTAAAGAATCCATCTGCAATGTAGGAGCCACAGGAGACTTGGGCTCAATCCCTGGGTTGGGGAATCACCTGAAGAAGGGCATGCAACCCATTCCAGTATTCTCACCTGGAGAATCTCATGGACAGAGGAGGCTGGCGGGCTACATTCCATAGGATCATCAAGAGTAGGATATGACTGAAGCAACTTAGCACACATGCACAATGATATTTACCAAAGACTTAAAAATAGAAGTCATGAACAGTAGGTACCTCTGGGAAGTACAGCTGGGTGTAGGAATGAGGTGGGCGGGGGATAGCCTTTTACTTTGTTTACTAGAGGGGGGACCCTCTAGTAGGAGTTCTCAACTTTGGCACTTTTAACTTTGGGGGCCAGAAATTGTCTGCTGTGAGTGACTGATCTGAGTGTTTAGCAGCATCCCTGGCTTCCACCCACCACAGACTGATAGCACTCCCTCTCCAGCTGTGACAACCAAAAATGTCTCTGGATATTGCCAAATGTCCCCTGGGGTTGTCACGGTTACTTCTGGTTGAGTACCACTGTTGTATACCCTTTAGATCTATTTTATTTTCTTAACCATGTGTTCACATTATTCCTATAATTAAACATGTGACTGAGATCATGAGACAGAGGAGGAAACATAAAACTGTTGTGAGGAAGCAGAAGCATGAAGTAGAGAATACACATTAAGGGATAGGAAGCAGGTTAGCAAAGTGGTAAGAAATTTGGGGAAAAAATAAAAGAAGCAGACACAGAGTGATTCACAGGGCTGGAGGAGAAGGAGTGTGAAGACCCACATCCTCCTGTCACCAAGGTCCCCAGTGATGCCAGAATCAGAGATAATAACAGTCTGCATATGCCCAGTCAGATCGCAGACACTGTTATGGGATTCCCATTCCATCCAGCCTCATAAATACCCAGGTGTCCTTACAATAAACACCGCTTTACTTAAGCTAGGCTAAAGGAGTGTATTTCTTTCCAACAAAGGTCCTGTGGATTAAGTGCCCAATAAAGAGAGAGGCCCCCACGTCTTAGGATGAGTAGGCTGCAAATATGGTCTATAAAAGAACTGTAAAAGGAACTTTAGAAAGCTGTTCCTGGGAAGAAGTGGTGGTGGAGGGGGGAGACCTCGGCCATCCATCAAGGCTGGCTCCAAATTCCTCCAGGGCTGTCATGTACAGGAGGTAAAAGACGGTATAACTCTAGCTCAGGAGGCAGAACTGGTGACAAAAGTAACAGGGAAGTAGATTCTGCTTAAAAAAAGAAGTTATAACAATAAGAAAGATTGGAAAGCAGTGTTTGGTAAGGAAGTGAGTTCCCAATCTCTGGAAGCTCACAGGGTGATTTCTGCAGTGGGTATAAGTTTCGGTCAGGTCTGTCAGCTTCCTTTACATCTAGAAATGTAAAAGCTTGGCAAGAGAGAGACTAGATTAACTCACACCATATGCAGAAATCTCTTAGGCTCAAATGGCATGATAGAATAGTTATTAAATCAGAGGAGGGTGGTTGGTGGAGTTAAACAATAAGGAAAGATCTCAGAGGTTTAGCATTTTCAGTTGGCCTTGATCAGCTGGTTTTTCCCCACAGAATTAGTCAGAACTCGTGGTTGAGAGAGAAAAAAAAATCTAACTTAGTCTGAATTACGCAAAAAAAGGGAATTTATTAGCTTACATAACCAAAACGGAGAAGGAAATGGCAACCCACTCCAGTATTCTTGCCTGGAGAATCCCAGGGACGGGAGAGCCTGGTGGGCTGCCGTCTATGGGGTCGCACAAAGTCGGACACGACTGAGGCAACTTAGCAGCAGCAGCATAACCAAAAAGTTCAGGAGGCTGGTCTAGCTCTGGGCATGGCTGAATCCAAGGCTTCAAATGAAATCATTAAGACTTGGTCAGTCTCCGTGTCTCAGCTTTGTTTCCCTTCCTTTATAGCCAAAACTAGCTTGTAAATTTAGCGTTATCTTGACAGTGCAGAGCAAGGCCAACGCTGGAGGGGCCTTGGCTGAAGGGCTTCTGAGGCCCTTCCCCATCTAGAAGTAATTCCTTTGTTGTTCAGTCGCTAAGTTGTGTCTGACTCTTTGCCACCCGATAGACTGCAGCACGCCAGGCTTCCCTGTCCTTCACCATCTCCCAAAGTTATGAAGATTATTGCGCCTTTGATTGTCCCAAAGACCCTGCCTCTTCGCTTCTTTAGCGCAATCCTATCCTCCCAGCTGGAATCTTAGAAAGAGGGGGAAAGCTGGGCTGCCCTCCTGCCACCACCACCTCCCCACCGTACTCCACCCCACCCCCCGCAACACGCACCTCCTCCCACCCCCAAACACACACACCCACCCCGGCCGTGGTGACTTCCCCTGACTCCACCCCTGGGAATTTGCGTAGGACACGGCGCTCCTTCTGGCTGGAAATAGACGCTAGGGAGGGAAGGGAAGCTGCTAAGGAAAGCACCTGGAGCTGTAGAAGGGAGAGAACTGTCAGGTATTTCATGGTCAGCTAACGAGACGTGGCAAGGGCTGGAGGTGGGGAGTGGACCTTAGAAGGTGTCGGAGGCGGATCTGGCTGCCCCGACTTATTTTCTTGATGTAGGGATCAGTCAGTAAGTTGCCACAGTCCTGGCGTTCAGGCATGAGGACCTAGGCTAGGGGACGAGCCTCGGTGATAAGCAAGATGAGAAGGTAAGAAAAATCCAAGAGTTGTAGAAGAAAGAGAAGGCAGAGGATCCAGGCTTTGGCAACTGGAAGGAGAACAAAGTTCAAATAGCACCCAGCTTCAGACGGACGGCCGCCTCTCTGAGACCGCATGGCCAGAGTTCAGCGAAGTCCCAGGAGAGACTCGGAAGGGCAGTCCCGCGGGGTCGGGACTGCATCTCCCAGCATGCTGTGGCCCGAGCTGCAATAGGCCTGAGCAGAGGTGGTGGCGAGGCCGCGTCGAGTCGGGAGGGGGCGCTCGGGGCTTAGTTCTGAGCTAGCCGAGACCGCGGGCGTTGTGTGAATCCCGTGAGGAGAAGGCGTCTAGGGGCCAAGGTTTGCGGCCTGGATTGAGGGCGCTTTAGACCTCCGCCGCGGTTCCCGGCTCGTCCCAGGAGGCTGGCTGGACCCCAGGCCTTGCGTCTTCCACTGTCAGGGTCTCCTGTCTCCCGGGCCTCGGGCACATTGAGTCGTCTTTAGCACAGCAGCTCTCAGAACCCCACATCCCTGCCGGCGGTTCCCCACGTCCGGTACCCGCCCCTAAAGCCACCTTCCCTCCTACGCAGCCCCAGCTGCCTGCTGTTAACCGCGACTGGGACCTCTTCTGGGGAGACCCAGGTTGGGGTCCTCAGAGGTCCAGGAAGCCTAGAAAACCTACTCTGTGGTTTTCTCTGGGACTCTAAGTGGAAAGGAGAGAAGTTTGGAAGTAAAAGCCTCAGCTTCTCCCTGTTTTCCACTCAAACCTTAGTAGAGTCTGTCAGGAGATCGACAAAGGCTGAAGGGGGAAATGGCCCAGACCTCAGGTCGTGGGTGATGGCCCTGGGCAGGTAGGTCAGAGGCTGGGAAGCTTGAAGACCCCAGGTGATGGGAGTGGAGAGGCTCTGTGTGCAAACCCTGGGGACGGCCTAGCAACTGGACTCCGGCCCCCACCTGTAACACCCATCCCTGCATCATTGATGCTGCGGCCCCTTTTCCCCAGGTAGATGCTCCCAGAAGTGCTCTGCACAGAGAGCAGATTTCACACGCCCACCATGTGGGGCCTGTTGCAGGTGTGTGTCACTTTCTAGGTCAAATCGAAACACTTTTTTCAGAAGTTTTATTTAAAAACTTTGGCACACGACAGAGACGGCAGGATGGAGACTGGTGTTCTGCCAGGCTTCTCAAGTCAGAGACCAGGCTTGGGTTTCTCAGGTCACCGGATTCCAGGACCCGTCCAGCCTGTGGGCTCCTGAGGAGGATACCCCTCACTGACCTTGCAGACTCTTTACCCCTCCCCTACTGCCCACTTCCGGTGTCTGAGGAGACACGGAGTTGTCAGGGGTAGACTAAACGGTGTGGAATGGGAAGGATCTGGAGTTTGGGGGTTGAGAGGAACAGATAGAGGGGGGAAAAAGAGGTGGAGGATGGGGCCGCTGCCTTTTCTTACTCCATCCTCAAGAAACAGGGCCTGCCATTCCTCTGAGAGGTCTCCCTCACAGCTCAGATAGGAAATTCAGGGACCATCAGTCCTGTGACTGAGAAAGGGCTGCCTGTCTTCAGGGGGTGGTTGGGAAACAGTCACGGCCCCAGACGGGATAGCAGTAACCAATGTAACGGCCCCCTGTCTCAGCTGGGTGCGGGATGGCTGTTGGCATAGGCCTGGTCTGGAAAGGAAGCTCGGGCTCTGCGCCCCTGGGCACACACTGAGGCGTAGAGCTCTGGCTCAGGGTCTGAGGCCTGGGGCTTTGGCTCGGAGTCCAGCAGCACCTCCGAGTACTTGATGGGGCTTCCAGGGCTGGGGACTCGGCCCTGAGGAGGCCGCAGCTGCAGGCTGGTATAGCACATCACCTCCTCTGCAGCCTGGAGATGCAAGGCTGTTAGAAGCTCACGGGACCCTTGAGAAATCCCCCACTACCTTCCCTCCCCTCTTCAGCCACAACTGACTCACCCTGGCAGGGCCTCCAGAGGCTGAATCCTGTGGGTCTGGCCCTGGTTCCTGAGACAGCCGTCCTGGGGCAGGGAACAGGAGTCTGGTCACATCTTGTTCTTCCCCCTGCACCCAGGACCTAGCCACTTGCACCCCTCCCCTTAGCCAGCTTCCTACCTGTCTGCAGATAATGCAGGTTCCCATACAGAGGGACGTCTTCCACAGACTCCCCAGAGCTGCAACACAGAGTTTAGGGGATGAGAGGTGACTTGTTGGTAAGGGGGGAACTCTCGATCAGCCCATCTTTCTTGCCCCCCACTCACCGTCCATGTCCTGGCTGGCTCCTGCTCCGGCCACTGGTCCACTGGAACAAGTGCACAGCCAGTGAGATGAGGAGCAGCAGGGTCACAGCCCCTAAGAGGGCCCACAGCCCCCACCCCTTGGTCAGAGAGGGGATTCCTGTGGATGTGAGAGAGTGGGGAGGGAGTGTTACTGCCCAGCCTAACCCTCCAGGGCCCAGCAAGTGGGACATGGGGCCACGTGACCCCTCCCCCTGCCCCTGCCCCGCCCAGCTCACCGGTCAGTAGCTCATCCGTGCGATGATCCGTGCAATTGCAGAGTCTGCTCTGGCCTGCTGTAGTCATCCTGGCCTGAACCAAAGGATCAGCCTGATTTATGATCTGACAGCTGTGGCAGCCCCCTTTACTCCCACCCCTCTCTGGGCCTGACCCCCACAGCTCAGCATCTCCAATACCGGTGGTGGCAAAGTCGCTGATTTCCGGGGAGGAAGGGGGAGGGGAGCAAGGGGAGGAGGGATGAGTTAAAGAACAAAGACACCGCCCTGTGCCTGCACCTGCGCCACCCAGTAGCTCTTAAACTTCCGCCCCCACCCCCACCCTTCCCCTGTCTCTGTACCCATTTCAGTCAGAAAAGAGGTAGGCCTGAGTTTATTGAACACTGGGCACGGGAGCTCATGAAGACCCCAAGGCGGGTAGAAGTGGCGTGAGGCAGGACCTACAAGACAAGCCAGGCCTTATGATGGAGATTACTTTCTGCCCCAGGGTGTCTGCCTTTTCTCTCCAGCACTGAGTCCCTTGACAGAGAATAAGGAGAGGGAGGACATAATCCTCAGTGGGCATGCTACAAAGTGAAAATGGGATGAGGAGGCCCCCTTCTGCCTACAGTCCCACCACATGCTGAGGCTGCCCCACAACCAAGGGACAGGGGTTAAGAATGACTTTTGTTATTATTATTACTGGTATAATAGTAATAGATTTAGACGATAGAGGAAGCTTGACTCCCTCCTCCAGTCCACTTCATCCAAGCTGTCCCTAAGAACTGTGAACCTCAAAAGTTAGTTGAAGTAAAGAAACCTCTGCCCAGTCCTGTCCTGGGAACCAGCCCAGTGTTTGCACTTGTTCACTTCAGGGAGCGGCCAAGTACCTGCCCCGCCCAGAGACAGCCCAGCCACATGGGATGCTACTGATGTGGGAAGAGGGACTCTAAGTTCCAAATATAAACCTTAGACCAGGGCTCAGAGATCTGTTTTGTCTGGCCCATATGATTTTTTTTTTTTCAAAGATTTAAAATCACTGTAGCAGTGTGCCTGGGGTGGGGATGGTAGCAGAGGTCCTGCCACTCTAAGCAATAAGGTATTGTTTGTAAAGAATTTAAAAACAAAACTCACTAAAAGTCAGTGTCCTTTTCATTATCACCATGTTCCAGCAATTCTAAAAAAAAAAAAAAATCAGTGATAAAATATTCCTTTCTGAAAAATGTATTTTAAATTATTTTTTGGCTGTGCTGGGTCTTCGTTGCAGCACAGGGGCTTTATCTAAACGTGTTGCTCAGGCTTCTCAATGTGGCGCCTTCTCTTGCTGCCAGAGCACAGGCTCAAGGGGGCTTCAGTACTTGCAGCTCTCGGGCTCTAGAGTGAGAGCTCAGTAGTTGTGGTGCACTGGCTTAGTTGCTCTGCTGACATCTTCCTGACCAAGGATCGAACTGATATCCCCTGCATTGCAAGGCCGATTCTGAACTACTGGGCCATCAGGGGGCCCTCTGAAAAATTTTGTAGATATATGTTCTAAATTGTTGTGGTTACTGATGAGTTTTAATACTATGTAAAATTCAAATTTCAAATATGTAAAATTCATGGGAAGGACTGAGGCTGAAGCTGAAACTGCAATACTTTGGCCACCTGATGCAAAGAACTGACTCATCTGAAAAGACCCTGATGCTGGGAAAGATTGAAGGTGGGAGGAGAAGGGGACAACAGAGGATGAGGTGGTGAATGGCATCACTGACTCAATGGACATGAGTTTGAGTAAGCTCTGGGAGTTGGTGATGGACAGGGAAGCCTGGTGTGCTACAGTCCATGGGGTTGCAAAGAGTTGGACACAACTGAGCGACTGAACTGAAAATTCAAATTCGCACATTTGTGTTACTTACCCTTTAAAAATATTATAATCCACAACTTCCCTGGTGGTCCGGTGGTTAAGACTGCATGCTTCCAATGCAGGGGGCTCAGGTTCCATCCCTGGTCAGGAAACTAGATTTCACATTCTGCAGCTAAGAGTTTGAATGCTGCAACTAAGACCTGGCACAGCCAAATAAATGTTTTTTGTTGTTGTTTTTTTAATATATATATTATAATCTGCATGGAAGTTAATCTGTGGAATCCTAGTTATACAGCTGTATAATCCTAAGTATACAGCTGGCTGTTTATATCCAGAATTAGTTCTTAACAGTTTTTAATTGTTCTTTGGTTTGGGCACAATTTCTGTGTCCAACTCCTATAATATTACATATTCCTGCATCTAACCAATAGATTTAAAAACAAACAATGATAGCACAGTGATTGAAAAGTCAAGTAAACTGAGCTTGAGTAGTTTAATTCTGCCATTCTAGGTGACCACTTAGTTTTTGTTTATATTGAAAATGTCTGGAATTTACTGTGAAATGGAACTTTTATGAATCTCTGCCAAACATCCCTTTGTTTAAGACTTTCTTTTCCCATTTGTATGTCTGTTGCTTCATATGAAAGAAACTTTTTTGAAATGAAAATTAATAAAAGGTATTCTTTAATCAACCATGGGTGGAAATTGACAAATGTAGCTATATTCTCTATTGAATATGAATATGCCAAAATTATTTTTGACAAATTTTCAGAAGTTAACTTTAGAAAAAGAAATTATTCATTACTCAGCTAGGTTACTATGTAGGTACAAATTTTTTACCCCTTTCTCAAAAAACACAATAATGTAGCCAAGAAATTCATTACCCTTTCTTGTTCCGTAATGTAAATTCAATTTTAACTCTTTTTATATTGTCATGATATATATCTACAAACTCCAATAAAAGAGATAATTCACTGTCTGAATTTCTGGCCCTTATTATTATTATTTTCTGGGCCCTGTTATTTGTTTCATTTACTGTTTATTTGAAGAAGGAAATGGCAACACCTTCCAATATTCTTGCCTGGAGAATTCCATGGACAGAGGAGCCTGGCAGGCTACAGTCCATGGGGTCGCAAAAAGCTGGACATGACTGAGGCGACTCTCACTCCTATGCCACTGATTCGATGTCAACCTTTAAAAACTGGAGTTCCAGTTTTTTGAAATCCCGATTCATTGATCTATTGGAAAAAAATCAGAAGGGCAATAGTGGGCCCGAATTCCCTAAAGGCAACAATCAGCTGGGGGCCATTTATCATATTACAACTGGCCTGAATCACTTGTTTACATTGATTATGTCAACTGGCTTAGTGTCAGGGTTTAGACTGCCAAGCCAGGTTGCCTCTGGGTATTCCACTAGACAGGACAACTGTCCTGAGTGACGGTCTCTCTCTGCCCTGCCCACTCCCTTTCTGGAAGGACAAAAAGATATACCTGTATTTCATTCATTTATTTAGCACAGCTATACCTCATTTGTTTAATACATACATACCGATTGCTTGCTTATATGTCAAGCTCTGGAGATACAAATGTGAGTGGGAAATGGTTTCTTCCCTCAAAGAGTTCTTGGTCTAATTAGGAATAGGGCCCTATGTATCCTAGACAATTAAAAGTGTGGAAAGGAGAAGGATTACTCAACTCTGACTGGAGAAGGAGCAGGAGAGACGATAGGTGGTGATGAGTGGCAGATCTTATGCAAACAAAAAAGGGTTGAAATCTCTGCCAGCCTCTTACCTGATTACAAACTTAACCTTCCTGAACCTTAGTTTCCTTATTCTTAAAAAAAAAACTTTAATTATATTTACCTTTTGGGTCGTCTTGAACACATTAATTTCATTCAACAAGGATTCACCTGATGCCTGCTAGTGTCAGGTGCTGTGCTAGGCTATTGGAATAAACATGGTAAAGAAAAAGAGATATGGCCCCTGCTCTCATGAAACTTACAATCTAGTTGTGTTTTATTTTTGTAATTAATTTTAGTTTATTAGTTAATTTTAAGTAATTTAAATGGTTTATTGAAATATAACTGACATGCAATAGTGGTTTGAAGAAAGTACAATAGCTGCACTAATGAATAAGCCAGAAGTTAAGGGTTCTGTATATAGTCCATGGGGTCGCAAAGAGTCGGACACGACTGAACGACTTTCACTTCCACTTATGAAGGGAACACGCACATACAGGAGGAAAGTGAGATCTGAAAGTTGTATATGGATGTTAGCTGTGCAGAAACAGAGTGACTTCGAAACGTCCCGGAGACAGCTAATAGACAGTCTGGCTATATAGTCGCTCAAGTTAAAATGAGACGTGCTGAGAATGAGCCCCGTGAGGTTGGTGCGCATGGAGGCGCACTGCCTGCGTAACTATTAGAAGCTGACGGATGACACCCCGCAACACGCCGCTCGGCTTCCCCACCCCCAGGGTAGGATCGCTTCTTGGCGGGTTTAGTCGTGAGAAGCCGGGGAAGTCTACGTGCACGGGCACGTGGCACTCTCTGCCCACGGTCCGGGGACTTTCCCCTAGGCGCAAACAAGGAACTAGTCCTCCGTATGTAGCCTAGGAAACAGGCCTTCAGCACGAACTTACCTTCTACCGGGGAATTCAAGCCCTTTATAGCTCGAGGAGGACATTTATTTTATAGTTAGGGTGAGGAAATTGGTGGTGTGGCATATTAAAAACCACTTCCCTGTATAACCTTCTAAGAATGTAGTCTTCTGGAGGCATTCTGGCTAACAGAACACCTATATAGAGATAAGAAATGAACTAGTTTCACAAATGAACTAAGCTAAGCCCTCAGTCCTATGCAAATAAGGCCTGGCCCCGCCCACACGCTAGGTGGGCGTGACCTCCCTGGAAGGCCCGGGGTGGGAATAGCTGGGGCTGGGGGACGCGCCTGCGTGCGCGTGCACCGGTGCGTCCGACAACGCCGGCGTCTCCCGCGGTCTCCCGTGTTGGCCTGCTATGGCGAGCGTGGTGTCGCTTGCGGGTACGCTGGGGCTGCTACTTGTGTCTGCGCTGCCCGAGGTGCTCGGAGACCGCCGCAGCCCCGACCGCTGGGCACACCCAGGTACCAGCGAGGGCTGCTGGAGGGAGGCTGGGACTGCCCCCAGGCCCCAAGCCCCAGCTGTACTGACCCGCCTCTGCCCTCCTCCTCAGGCGACGCCGGCCAGGTCGGCCCTGCGGCCGCGGAACCCCGGCGGCAGTCGCCGCCGTCCAAGAACCAGCGCGAGCGGGCTCGGTCCGGGGCGCTGCCCTTGGGGGCGCTGTACACCGCGGCCGCCGTGGCTTTTGTGCTGTACAAGTGTTTGCAGGTGCGGGACGACCAGGGGTGGGGATGCCCCGGCCCTGAATCTCGATGAGGGCGCCATGGTACCAAGAACAAGGCACGTTTTCCCGTCATTTTGTAAAATGAAGACAGGAGTTCCCTGACTTTCCAACATGATGGGGTTAGTTAAAGCATCCCGCGAGGTAATGGATGTGAAGGGCCATTGGTTAATTTTAAATAGTAACCATTACATTTAGTCCTTCCAACAACCCAGTGAAGAGGTTGTCAGTTGCTCAAGGTCACTCAGAGATAGTAACTGGTGGCCCTAAGATTTGAACCCAGCAAATGGCCATACTATAGTAAGTGCGGTTCCTAGTGAGTTCCCAAGCTTGGCACAAGCAGTTGATTACTGTAGCCAGAGTTTTTAGAGTTCAAGGAACTAAGCAGTCTCAAGTTATCCTCGGGAAGGAGGCCCTGAAATGTGAACTGACAGTACATTTTGTTGAATTAAAACTGTTGAAATGGAAAGTAGTACCTCCCAGGGCTTTTTCTTCAGCCCTGGCCCTATCACTTACGTTGGGAAATAGAGGACTGAGCCAATTTGGAGATGACGTTAAACTAGGAGGTCTAGCTAATCATGATCCATAGTAGACTTAACAGGCTAGGATGAGGGGCTGAATTTAATGGTGAAATTTAACAAGGATTGATAAATTCTATTCTTGGACCCAAGTATAGCCTGAAAGAAACTTAATTTTCTTGAGGGCACTGTTCTAAGAGCATTGTTGTGGTTCAGTCACTAAGTTGTGTCTGACTCTGCGACTTCATGGGTTGCAGCGTGTCAGGCTTCCCGGTCCTTCACCATCTCCCAGAGTTTGCTCAAACTTATGTCCATTGAGTCGGTAATGCCATCTCTTAAACCAGAGTAAAGCACCCAGAGAAAACCATGTCAAATGAGCACTGACTGAAAAACATTGGTGCTATTAAATCAGAGAAGACAGGGAGTACGACCGTTGCCTTCAAATACCTGAGGGGCTGTCATGTTGAAAAGATGATTTTGGAAGGCTCTGCTCAGCACCATGAAAAGAAGATAGCGATGGACTGTGTCTGGCTTTGTGTATAAACTAAACCAGAGCTTTATCAAACAATAGAGCTTCTCCCTGGAGGTGTTTTAGTAGATTGAACAGCAACCACTCATGGGGTGTACTGACATTGCTTCCTGTCCTGAATGAGGAGCTGGAATAGATATGACTGTGATTCTCTGAGATTAAAAAAAAAACAAACCCACTAGTTTTGTCTATTTGGAATTATCCTTGGCCTTTATCTGGCTTTGGAGACTGAGATTATTGAGGTCCTTGTTGCTGCAATATCCCTGTTGCCTTTTTCCACAGCAGGGGAAAGATGAGGCTGCTGTTCTCCAAGAGGAGGCAGACAAGAAGGATTCATTGCAGTCAGGTGGGTTTTGCAGAGGTCTGTGCTTGGTGGGGGATTAAGGGACAGCAGAAAGTAAGTAACCGTTGCTTTTTTCTCCCATACCCCAGAGCAACACCTGGCGCAGCTGACACAACAGCTTGTCCAGACAGAGCAACACCTGAACAGTCTGATGGCCCAGCTGGACCCGCTTTTTGAGCGGTAAGGAGAGCAATGACCCTGTAGCTAGAGAGAGCTTGTGGTAGGTGGAAGAGGTGGGGACGGAGATCGGGCAGCCTCTGAATGGACATATCTGCAGTGTGACTACCCTGGCTGGAGCCCAGC